>NC_091438.1:104788676-105119966 GCF_964237555.1 Oryctolagus cuniculus | reverse complement strand
GAAGACCTTTCTCTGTCTCTCTCTCTCTCACTGTCCACTCTGCCTGTCAAAACAAACAAACAAACAAAACCACCTAGAAGTGGAATAAAGCATGGATTTTGCTGACATGGCTGTGTCATTTGCTAGCAATAAGAGCTCAGGCAGGTTGCGTAGCCTCTCTCAACCACAACCTGTATGGGACAGGCATGAAGCAGTTAAACAGAAAACCTGAGGCCAGTTGACTGTGACCTTCAGCCCCCAGAGAACCAGGGCAGGTGGTTCCTCTACCAGGGAGACAATCAGAGTGAGAGGCAGGAAGCAACCAAAGAGGAAAAGGTTTTGAGAAAGAGGAGGGTCTTCCAGGCAGCACTCATCCCAGGAGATAGTCTGTTTTCTACACACTTGACACACAAATATCCTAAGAGCCTGTCCTTCCCCCATAGATGGGAGGAGAGTCAATGTCTTCTAGAGCCTTTGGAGGATTTTGACTGGAGGGACAGTCATGGCCCCAGATATATGTGAATTTGTTGCATGACTCTTAGGTCTCGAAATAAAACACAAGAATAATATAAGTTCAGCAGCAGAAATACACTATGCAGGGAAAGCCCATGCTTGAAACACCCAGCCTGGGGCAGCTTCAGAGACTGAGAATTCTGTGCAGTTGGCAAATCAGCACTAAAACAAGGAAACAAATCATCCAGGGATAGCCAGGAGACCTGAAACAATCCTGCAAGAAAGCCCTGGGGCCCAGGTCTCCCCTTGAAAACCCTCCTACTTGTGCTTTGGACCTTATCACCAAATTAGAGTGTATATTTGTCTATCCTAGAAATATACATACAGAAGTGAAAGGTCATATTCACTATACTCTTTGAAGCTCATATTCCACCACTGGACCACACCATCTATAATGAGCTATCAATTAATATTTCAGTAATGTTAATACAGTCCATGAAATAGTCTTGTAACTATTTTGTGCATGGACAGATATGTACCTTTTATCATATGTTAACAAAACCATTACTAAGATCCACTTACGGGGCCAATGTTGGGGCACAGAAGCTTAAGCCATTGCCTGTGATGCCAGCGTCCCATTTGGGTGCCAGTTCTGTCCTGGCTGCTTCACTTCTGATCCAGCTCCCTGTTGATACGGCTGGGAAGGCAGCAGAGGATGACCAAGTGGCCGGGTCCCTTCCATCCAAATGCGAGACCCAGATGGAGTTCCAGGCTCCTGGTTTTGACCTTGCCCACCCCCAGCCGTTGTGGCTGTTGGGGGGAGTGAACCAGAAGCTGGAAGATCTCTCACTGTCTCCCCTGTCTTTGTAACTCTGCCTTTCAAACAAATAAAGTACATCTTTAAAAAAAAATCCACTTAGCCGGCGCCGTGGCTCAATAGGCTAATCCTCCACCTTGCGGCGCCGGCACACCGGGTTCTAGTCCCGGTTGGGGCGCCGGATTCTGTCCCGGTTGCCCCTCTTCCAGGCCAGCTCTCTGCTATGGCCAGGGAGTGCAGTGGAGGATGGCCCAGGTGCTTGGGCCCTGCACCCCATGGGAGACCAGGAAAAGCACCTGGATCCTGGCTCCTGCCATCGGATCAGCGCGGTGCGCCGGCTGCAGCGGCGGCCATTGGAGGGTGAACCAACGGCAAAGGAAGACCTTTCTCTCTCTGTCTCTCTCTCTCACTGTCCACTCTGCCTGTCAAAAAAAAAAAAAAAAATCCACTTAGTGTAAGAATTACCACAATTTTTCAGATCCTATTTTAGCTTAAATATATGTATCAAGATTCTTTATCCGCATGCATGGTCTGGGCCTCTTTCAGCATCTGAGAGAAGGTAGATGAAAGTCAGACTCAGAATCATGACTGAAAATAGCTGATTCAGGCCAAGACACCACAGGGTTCTCTTCCTGGCTGACTTTCCCCAGAATGGGAGATGCGACGCAGGGCGCTCGCTCCAGCTTCACAGGAATTTGTGTTTGAAGGCTTTTGTTTCAGGAACATTAGTTCTCACCCTCTAAGGAGGAGAGGAAATTGGACTTAATGATCTCTAGGATTTTTCCTTCTGCAACATTTTTACGTAGCTGCTAATAACTGAGATAAGAGAAAGATGGCCCTCAATTTTTTTCCCAAAACACTTAGGGCCCGAGGTTCTCAGAAATCATAGTTTTTCAACTTGCAGAAAGATCATATGTGCATATAAAGTGTGTTATATAACACTCCAGTGAGTGTAGAGCAGACTCCTAATCATAATCAAACATTAGTTCTGCAGTTCAACGGATGAATATTCATTCTAAGTGAGAAACAAAGACTATATATAGTCACATAATGTATGAGCTCAGTTCAGGTTTTGATACTAAATGAATTCAGGTCAGTTTAGGTCTTGCCATGGAATGGAGTTCAAAACAGAACAAAACAAAATACCACCAACTTGCAGGTTTTGGAATTTTTCAAATAATTCTGAGTGACGCAGTTAACCTTCATAGGACTTTGCAGGCATGTCTCTCACTTTTTTTTTTTTTAAATAAAGATTTATTTATTTATTTTATTTGAAAGGCAGAGTCACAGAAAGAGAGAGAGAGAGAGAGAGATTTTCTGTCTGCTGTTTCACTCCTCAAATGGCCACAACGGCCGGAGAGGGGCCAGACCAAAGTCAGGAGCCAGGTGTTTTAACGGCCAGAGATGGGCCAGACCAAAGTCAGGAACCAGGTGTTTTTTCCGGGTCTCCCCTGTGGGTGCAGGGGCCCAAGAACTTGGGCCATCTTTCATTGCCTTCCCAGGCACATTAGCAGGGAGCTGGATCAGAAGTAGAGCAGCCAGGAATCGAACTGGTGCCCATGTGGGATGCTGGCATCACATGCTGCAGCTTAAGCCACTATGTCACAGTGCTGGGCCTGTCTCCTACTAAATGGCATTCCATATCTCAGTATGTGTTAGTATTTAGAAATTTTAAGTTGTTCGTGTTGGAATGCCTAGTATTTTGCTGCTTCTTCATTGATCATTTTTTCTTGGTTTGTTTGTCCTTATAGTCTCAAGAACAGATGTCCTTCAGATTTGGAAAAAGAAGGGTAATAGACAATTATGGAACTAGCTTTCCATATACAAGAATAATGTATTTTTAAAATATTAAATCATAGTGTGTTTATTGTATTTTCTTAAAATCTGAAACAATCTTTTTTTTTGAGATGCTGCCAAAGAATTGTACATGACATTATAATCTTTTAAAAAATAATTCTTAAAAGATCTTATTTATTTATTTGAGAAGTAGAGTTACAGACAAAGAGAGGGAGAGACAGAGAGAATGGTCTTCCATCCACTGGTTCACTCCTCAAATGGCTGCAGTGACCGGAGCTAGGCCAATCTGAAGCCAGGAGCCTGGAGATTCTTCCTGGTCTCCCACGCGGTGCAGGGGCCAAAGCACTTGGACATCTTCTGCTGCTTTCTCAGGCCATGGCAGAGAGCTGGATCAGAAGAGGAACAGGCGGTACTTGAACCGGCACCCATATGGGATGTCAGCACAGCAGGCAAATGCTTTGCCCACCACATCACAGCCCCAACAACATTATAATCTTTAATCAGACAAAGATATATGTTGAAAAAGTGTCCCAACCATATTCCTCCCCTGTTTAAAAACTCTCCCAAGCTTGGCTTTGGTTTAAATTTCCTAGGGTTTCCGAGAGGTGTGGCAGCTTTTCTTATGTTTATTAGGCATTTGTGTTCCCTCCAGAGCCTCATTCTGTAGGCGGAAGCCCTATTAAAATGCAGGGTTGGGGGCAGAGGGTGGAGGAACAGAAAGAGTGTTTGTGAGCAGTGCTGGCCGAGGTGATCAGGAGAGGCATTGGGAAGAAAGCAGAGAGTGGAGAGGAAGGGTTCAGCTCTAATTCCCATCCTGGCCCTACAGCCTAGCCACCTTTTTTTTGCCCTACAGCAATATTTCCTTAACAGTCCACCCTTTGGTCTTTGGCAATCCTAAGATAACTTTTTTTTTTAAATTTATTTATTTACTTGAAAGAGTTACACAGAGAGAGGAGAGGCAGAGAGAGAGAGAGAGAGAGAGAGAGAGAGAGAGAGGTCTTCCATCTTCTGGTTTCACTCCCCAGATGGCAGCAACGGCCAGAGCTGCGCTGATCCCAAGCCAGGAGCCAGGAGCTACTTCCCAGTCTCCCACCCAAGGGCAGGGGCCCAAGGACTTGGGCCATCTTCTACTGCTTTCCCAGGCCAAAGCAGAGAGCTGGAAAGGAAGTGGAGCAGCCGAGATAGGAACTGGCGCCCATATGGGATGCCGGCACTGCAGGTGGCAGCTTTACCTGCTACTCCGCTGTGCCAGCCTCAATAACTTATTTTAATCAAGACCTTCATCCTTAGGCAAAGGCATCGTCCCAGAGACAGCAAAGCCTCAAGGGTTGCAAATGCCCAGTCCTGGACCCTGGGCTCTCACTGAGGACAAAGTGTAGACACCCCAGCCGAGTACAGAGATAACAATTTTATCATTGTGCTCTGGTGTGGCAGTCCCTGCAATCTTAGGTATTCATGGTACTCAAGCATAGGTATTTGTCAACAATATCTTAGCAGACACACCGAATCCCAGGGAGGACATCCCAGTGCCAGTAGGCAAATCCCCCAGGCTCTTTGGCCATCTTCACTAATCTGTACAGATAAAGAGCGTGGGCTTAGAATCAGCCTAAGACATCCTGAGTAGATCCTGAGTCTTTTTGAGCCTTAGTTTTCTCATCTATTAGGTGTGGATTTAAAACACCTTCTGCTAGTAAATCCACCACGGAGTGACAGGGACAAACAATGTTGTGTGCCTCACACAGTGAAAATTTATATTAAATGCTTAATAAATGTTATCTCCTTCCTTCTTCTTATAGAATGTGGGGCATCAACTAACTGATAGAGAAATTATAGAAGGTAGACAAGGAAGGGGAGAGATGGTGGGCTCCTGAAATTACAGGTCTTAGCCAGAATTTAACTAGCTAGAAGGTTGACTGAGATACCCTTTTTGGATACAAATGGTGTTGGAAGAAGAATAAAAGACAATTTACTAGAATCTAATTATTTTCTCTAGTTTTCTGACACTTTAGACACAGCTCTTGCCTTTACCTCATTTCTATTGCCTTCAAGACTCTTCCGGCAGAAATCAGAGCAATAAGGGCCACACTGTGGCTTACTGGATTAAGCTGACTCCTGCAGTGCCAGCATCCCATATGGGCACAGGTTGGAGTCCCAGCTGCTCCACTTCTGATCCAGCTCCCTGTTAATGTGCCTGGGATAGCAGCAGAAGATGGCCCAGGTGCTTGGGCCCCTGTACCCTGTGGGAGACCTGGAAGAAGCTTTTGGCTCCTGGCTTCAGTCTGACCTAGTCCTGGCCATTATGGCCATCTGGGAGGAATGAACCAGCAGATGAAAGATCTCTTTGTAAGTGGCCAACAAAGAAGGATGTACTTTTCTCTGAACGGAGGAGAGAACTTCCACTTTGCTTATGGCCTTGTCCAAAAACTGATAGAGTTTGTGGACTCAAAAGGCTTCCATAGCCTAGGCAGCTCATGTCAAGAGCCTAGGGTGGTCACTGATGTAATACATAAGAGTGTATGTTAACTGTTAAATTAACAACAGGAGTCACTGTGCACTAACCCCCATGCAGGACCTTTGTCCTCAATGAGTTGTATTATGAGAATTAACTATGAAACTAGTTCTCAGTTTGTGTGTGTGTATGTGTGCAAATTGTTGAAATCTTTACTTAGTATAGAGTTGGTCTTCTGTATACAAAGTTAATTGAAGATGAATCTTAATGGAGAATGGAACTGGCAAGGGGAGAGAGAGGAAGAAGAGGGGTCGGAGTGTGGGTGGGAGGGCAGGTATGGTGGGAAGAATCACTATATTCCTAAATATGTACTTATGAAGTTTATATTCCATCAATAAATAAATATCTTTGTCTCTGTTCCCCACCCCACAACTATGTCTTTCAAATAAATAAATACTTTTTTTTTTTAAAAAAGAATCATCTTTGTGATATTTCCTGAAGGCAGTGGAACATGAGATCAGTAGTTAGTGCTCAGGCTAGAATTAGTACGTGTTCCAGTCCCAGCTCTTGCCACTTTTTGTGTGACCATATACATATCTTGAAGCCTCTGACCATCAGTAAAATGGCATATTCCCACCTAATGCACAAAGTGATTATTTCACTTACGAATAGTTTCTGAACCCCAGCCATGTGCCAGGAACTGTTTAGATGTTGGAGCCAGAGAGGTAACAAAGCAAAATCTTACCCATCAGAACTTGTGGTGTAATGAAGAAACAGAATAAACCAAGAAATGTAAGTATGTCAGATGGTGACTTGTGCTAGAGAGAAAAATAAATCCAGGTAAAAGAACTGGGACTGAGGAAGCAGACTGTTCTTTTATTTGGGATAGTCTGAAAAACCTCATAATTATGTGTACTTCGAGGAGAGACTGAAGGAAGTGAGGGACAAAAGAGTGTTCCAGCTCTCACGTGATTTAAATGAGCTAATGCAGGTAAATTGTTAGCACAGCACCTGGAATGCACTGGGTGCTATCTCCATGTTTATTTTGTATAAAATGTAAGCAGCTGTTTATACGAATGCAGGAGGTATTCTGTGACTTTGCAGAGAAGGCCACAGGTAGGTGAAATCTTTGTTGTTTCACCTAAGCCCTTCCAAAGAATGCTTAATCATTGTGAAAGACAGACGGGGTGATGCCTCAAAGGACTTCGTACGGACACATTTGTTGCTGGCAATAAACTGCCAAATCTATGAGCAAAAGTACTTCTGTGGGAGTGGGAGGTTTTAATCCAGGATAAAAGAGATTGGGAAAAAGGGGTACTGTAATAAAGTCTTCAGATTCACATTCTCTGTAACAAATATTCCCAACTCTGAAGTTGCCATGTGCATTGAACTATTCCCCATCATCAACAATAATAATGGTGATGATGACATTAATTACGCTGTTTATGGGTTTGTAAATGCTTTTCTTCCAAAGATCTCAAGTGTTTTATGGACATGACCTAATTCACCCTCACAACTTCCCCAAAGACAGGTCTAGCATCACTTAATAGATGAGGAAGCAGAGGCATAAAGAAGCCGTGCAGTCCTGCAAGGTCAGGCAATTACCCAGGCAACTCTAATGTGGATCCTGACTTTAATTTTCAGGTCAGCTCCTTTCCTGCTTACATCTTTGTCTTTGGGTCTCAAGGATGACACAGTGGGTGCAGTGAAAGGAAGTCATGGCATCAGAGGTTGAAGTGCCCACTCCCCTACGCATGATCAATAAATACTGTTGTTCTGTTCTGTTTTTTAACAAAGCTTTTGAGGAAGGTAATTCTTCAGCACTACAAAATTTTAACCATCTAGAATCTCTCTGTTCTCTGATAGTCACCTCATGCTTAAAAGCCAACGTAATATAAATGAATGTAAACCTTGGTTGGTGAGAGACGCTTAGTTTGGAAATATACATACACTAAAATCCAGAGAGAGAGAGAGAGAGAGAGAGAGAGAGAGAGAGAGAGAGAGGAATCTTCCATCTGCTGATTCACTCCCTAAATGGCCACAACAGCCAGGGCTGGGCCAGGCCAAAGCCAGGAGCCAGGAACATCTTCCAGGTCTCCTATGTGGGTGCAGGGGCCCAAGCAATCGAACCATCTTCTGCTGTTTCCCAGGCCATTTTCAGGGAGCTGAATCAGAAGTGGAGCAGCTGGGACTCAAATCAGTGCCTATATGGGATGCCAGCATTGCAGGTGGCAGCTTTACTCTCTACGCCACATTGCTAGCCCCTAAAATACAGATATTTGTTTTTACTCTGTGAGAGTCAACAAGAGCATAGCAAAGTGAGTCATTTCTGTTGATCGCCTTCCTATGCTTGGAATTTTACATACCTTATATACTATCTAATCCTTACAACAAACTTTTGCATAAAAATGATTCATCTACTTCACTAAAATCAGAAACAAGCTATCTAAAAAGTTAACTGATTAATCTAGTGCCACATGGCTAGTAGATGGCAAAGCTGAATTTCAACCCCATATGTATCTGACATCCAAACCTTGATCTTTCAAAAAGTTGAACAGGCAATTCATACCATTTTGCTCAAAGTATCTGTAGTCTGATGAGCTAGTAGAAGTCATCTAAGACCCATTTCTTCCTTTGCATAAAATATTAGCAAAAAAAAAATCATCAGGTGAAACTTGTTTTTTTTTGTTTTGCTTTGTTTTAAAGATTTATTTGAAAGAGTGATAGAGGAAGGGAGAGACAGAGAGATCTTCTAACTACTGGTACATTTTCCAAATGGCTACAACAGCCAAGACTGGACCAGCCAAAACCAGGAGACTGGAACTCCATCTGGGTCTCCCCCACGGGTGGCAAGGTCTATCATGGCTGCTTTCCAAGCACATTAGCATGGAGCAGGATCAAAAATGTGCTCTGATATGGGATGCTGGTGTCACAAGCTGCACCACAAAGCAGCCCCATGAGATTTGAATGAGTCAGTTTTGCAAGTAATGGAAGATGGACCAAGTAATTGGGCCCTGGCACCCACATGGGAGATCTGGAAGAAACTCCTGGCTCCTACCTTTGGCCTGGCCTAACCCTGGTTGTTGTGGCCATTTGGGGAATGAACCAACAGATGGACCATCTCTCTTTCTCTCTTTCTCTTCTTCTCTCTCTGTAACTCTTTCAAATAAATAAATAAATCGTAAAAAACTATATAAAGGAATATATTAAAAATGCTACAAATAATTAAAATGGAATTCTCAAAAATGTTCAAATAGCTCATGAGAATACATGGAAAAGAAAACAAAGAGTAAAAATAGAATAAGCAGAAAAAAATAAAATGACAATTTTTTGTTTGTTTTAAAAGATTTTATTTATTTATTTGAAAGACAGAGTTATAAAGAGAGAGGGCGAGACAGAGATACTTCATCCACTGAATCACTCCCCAAATGGCCACAGTGTCCTGGGCTGGGCCAGACCAAAACCAAAATATGTGAAGAAAAACTAATAAAACAAAACAGGGAAATATATAAATTCACAATTATACTTGGAGACTTCAATACACCTCTGCTATGATTTGGATATTAGTTTTGGCATCTTCCAAAGGCTATGTGTTAAAATCTTGGCCCAAAAGTGGCACTGTTGGGTGAGGGTGAACACTTATTCCAGTTACAATATTTCGGAGGTGGGCCAAGTAGGAGTCCTTGGGTCACTGAGGGTGTGCCCTGGGGAGGGGGCTGACTATAAAAGTCCAGCTGGGCCCAGTCACTCTGCTTCCTGACTCACCACGTAATTGTCCTCTGCACACGCTCCACTAATGCCATGCCCCGCCTTCACCAGGTGACCAAACCATTGAGTCTCACCTGATCTTGGACCGTGAACCTCTGAAGCCAAGAGCCAAAGCAAACCTCCTTCCTCATCAGTAGCTTCTCTCAGATTTTTATTACAGTGATGAAAAGCTGACTAACATAACTCCTCTCAACATTTGATAGGATGATTAGGCATAAAGTTAGCAAGGATATAGGACTCAGTAATACCACTAACAAACAAGTTCTATTCTATATTTGCAGAATGTTTACAACAATAATAATTTATAATCTATATTTATGGAATATTCCATTCCATAACAGGACACACAAGCTTTTCAAGTGTCCATGAACCATACATCTGTTACAGCATATCCTGGGCCATAAAATAAACCTTAACAAATATAAAAGAAATAAAATAATACAGAGTATTTTCTCCAACCACAGTGAAATAAAAATTCAAATAGCAGAAAAATCTCTAAACACTTGAAAATGTAACAACATCCACATAAATAATTCCTGGGATCAAAAAGGAAATCTTAAGGGGGAATAAAAGAGTATGTATTTAAGAAATGAAAATGTAACATATCAACATTTGTGACATACAACTACAGCAGTGCCTGGAGGCATTCCCCTTGTCCTCTGAATTTCCTAGCACCTTGCTGGATCCTTCAGCAAAAAACTAACACTGTTTTAACATTCCCTTTTTATCTTTTTTCTGCATCTTTCCTCTTCCTTAGATTGTAAGTGGACAATTTCTTATTTATTTTTCTATGCCAGCATCTGGTTCAGTACTCCATAAAAATTATTTGAATGAGGCCCATGGCTCAGCATGTTAAGCTGCCACCTAAACCCTGGTATCCCATATGAGCACCAGTTCAAGTCCCAGCTCCTCCACTTCCAATCCAGCTTCCTGATAATGTGCCTGGGAAAGTTGCAGATGATGGTTCAAGTACTTGGGCCCCTGCCACTCACATGGGAAACCCAGATGGAATTCTGGGCTCCTGGCTTCAGGCTGGACCAGCCCTGGCCATTATAGCACATTGGAGGAGTGAACAAGTGAATAGCAGATCTCTCTCTCCCTCCTCTGTCTCCCTCTCTGTACCTCTGTCGTTTAGATTTAAAAGATATATTTTATTTATTTGAAAGTCAGAGGTACAGAGAGAGAGAGAGACAGAGGGAGAGAGAGATCTTCCATGTGCTAGTTCACTCCCCAAATGGCCTCAATGGCCAGGGCAGGGCCAGGCTGAAGGCAGGAGCTTCATTCTGGTCTCCCACATGGTCATAGGGACCCGCTGCTTTCCCAGGTGCAGTAGCAGGCAGCTGGATTGGAAGCACAGCAGCCAGGACCCAAACCTGTGCTCCTATGGGGTGCTGGGGTCTCAGCTTTGCCCATTTAGCCACAATGCTAGCCTTTTTTTTTTTTCTTTTTAAAATTTTTTTAAAAAATAATTATTTTCCTTATTTGAAAGTCAGAGTTACAGAGACACTAAATCTTCATCTACGGAAAGTTACTTGAACAAATTAATGGCTGGACAGAGCAAGTTACTAAGCTGGCTGGACTGGAGACCAAGCCAACGCCTGGGTGAGGCTGGAAGGTGCTTCTAGCGACCCAGAGCAAGGTAAATCTTCACCCACTGAGGGCCACGGCACAGGCGCGATTCTGCTGGACAGTGCAACTCAGTGTTCCGGAAGTTGCTCTTTGGGACTTCACTTGGTGCCTTTAGGAAAACTTAAGGTTGCCTCCTTTTCCTTTTCTTTTCACTGATCCTCATTCTACTTCCTGGAGACAGAAAAATTTAAGCTTCATTGAGTCAAGCCAACATTAAAAACCTAAAATGACAAACTAAAATAAAATAACCACAGAGTAGCCACAATAGCATTATCACCTCACTTTTATTTTTCTTTTGTGATAATTAAAAAGCAAGAAATGTGCAGATGCAGCGATCACCTCTCCCCCCAGAAACCTCACCAGAGAGTCACGCGCTGGAGGTCAGAGCCTCTGGGGGCTCAGTCTCAGAGTGAGAGGCAGTTACCCTCCCCTCTGGAGTTCGCAGGGCTGAGGGCTGACAGCCTCGGCGGCCTCCCTCAGGGTGCCCAGGATCCCCGGCTACTTCACAGCAAGTGCTACCTGTTGGATTCTGCATTAAGCAAGGGACAGACCAGTGGGACCTGTTTGTCAAGATCCTCAAACTAGAATTTTCCAGTTTATACATACTGCAGTGAGTCTCAGCAGCATTAAATAGTGGCGAGAGTGACAGGATCAAAAGTCTGACTCTCGGCCTGCTGTAGTTATTAGGTGATGCAGTACCAAAATGACTGGGCTAAGTCACATTTCTAGCTCAGAAGTGGGCTATCTCCTCCCTTAGCTTCAAGCTCGACACTCCAGATTTTGCTTACATTAGGGAGTGTTTCAACCTTGAGAAGGTTATGGATGGATTTACAGAAAGTGAGGATTCCAGAGCCAAAACATTCCCAGCAGCTGCTGGGAGAGGTGAGAGTTGAAAGCCCAGCAGGTGGGTCAGTCTCTCCTGCATTTGAATCTCCACCCTCTCCTCTCTCTCTCTCTCTCTGCTTCTATTCCTTGTTGAGATGCTGATGCTGATACTGCACAGTGCATCTGTGAGGCTAACTGTAGGCTTGAAGCATCTATAACTGTAGCTAATAGACTGATAATCACAGACCCTGGGTGACCGCCAAGTCTGGCAGCCTAAACAGCTTTCCTAGCTCTGCCCAGTGGTGTGTGACCCAGGGGTTCTTCCACAGACGCCTGCTTCTCAGGCACCCAGGCCGAACATTTGGGACTTTTTTCTTCATCTTCCTCTTCTCCTACCATCCCATTGATTTTACTTAGAACTTTTTTTTTTGAATGTGCACCCACCACACACCTACCATCAGTACTAGTTGCCTTTCTCATGAATCATTTCAAAAGCATCTAAACTAAAAAAAATAAAATAAAATAAAAAAAAGTTAACTGTTAAGAGTTGTTATCTTTGGGTGATAGCTATCCAGTCCTTGACATTTTTTTAATTAGCATGGGCAGCTTGTATAATCAGAAAAAAAGGTTAATTGAAAAAGGACATAGGAAAGGGGCGCACTATTCAAAAAGGACACTTTGATGTGATGGGACGGGGAGGGCTAGGCACATGGGAGAGCCAACACATTTCTGTACAATTCTTACATGTGACATGACCTGGGGCCACACTTTAGTTTCTGCAGTGACTACAGTGGCACAACTGTCATCTATAAATAGTCAGGAAAACTCAGTCTGGATTCTTAAATAATATCCCCTGACAGACACTACAGAAAAAGCATATTCGCAGAGGTCTGAGAAAAAGAAGGGGGGTGTGTGTGTGTGAAGGAATGGGAAAAAGAGAGAAAAGAATTAAATCACTCGTAACATGAATAATTTTTTACGAAGACTCCTAGCAAGGATAGGCCCGTGTAGTGGAAACAGTCTCTTTCTCAAAATGAACTGTGTAGACTCACGGAGTTACGTCACTGAGGAGAGCCAGCAGGCCTTCCTGAACTCCCTCCCTTTCGTGCATCACAGGTGCTATTTATGGAACCGCCTGGGTGAGTGGCCTGCCTCAGAGAGCCAGCCTCAAGGAGGCCTCGTGTGCCTGTAACACGCTGTGCTAAGCCAACAGCTGCTCCTAGTTTTTAAGAAGAAATGCTAACAGGGTGAGCTAACAGGGAGAGACCAATACAGAGACTCCTGGGAATAAGTTTTCATTTGGTCACTCACTTTCCATTAGACCAGGCTGGTAACGAGCCATGCCAGTTTTCTTGGGGCTGGGAGAACTTGAGTAGTAGTCTTTGGGTTGCAAGTCAGTCTCAAGAGGGTTCATCTCCCCTGCAACTAGTGCCAGGGGGGTCTCTGAGATTAGGCTACAGGCTTGTGTTTGCTTCCATGGTCAGATGAGTTCCTGAGGTATGGAGAAGGTTCTGGAAGCCTTTATCAAGCAAACATTTATTAATGAGTACCTGCCTCAGCAAGAACACGTGGTTTATATTTGTAATGAAAAAGGAACTAAGAAAACATGACATGTTCAATAAATGTCTGTTGAATGACTAGCAGAACATGATGGTTAAAATATCGGTTCTCGAGGTGGCCACACAGGGCTTCAAGTCCTATTTTGCTGCTTTATCTTTGTAAGGTTTAAGTTTTCCAAGTATGAGCACCTGGTTGCTGCTCCAGACTGTATTTTAATAACTGAGTGTGCAAGTCATTTAATTTCTCTAAGTCTCAGTTTTCTCATCCATAAAGTAGGATAATTATACCTGCCTTGTCTATGTTACAAAGTTGTCAGTGGGATCAAATGAGATAATGTCATAAAAGCCCTTTATAAATTAGAATATACTGTACAAATGCAAGCTATTATTATGGTTAATTCCAGTGACTAGTGAATAATAAACTGGTGGAACCAACAATCCCATTGTCACTAAGCTAAATCTTTCAGAGCAATTTCCCAATTCCACCCACTCTACCTTCTAGGCACTTCCACCTACCTCCTATGACTTCAGTAAAAGACAAGAGAGAGAGTACCATAATAATTTTCCTAATTAACTTTCTCAATCAGAGCTCTATGGCGCTGGATCCAAAAGAAAAGAGAGATGTGTAGCAGAGTGTCACTGTTTCTTTTAGGTCATCTCTTCATTCCTCCATGTGTTTTCTATTTTGCTCATTTGTTGCTCATAGTGTTCCGAGTCTGCGGTGTCGGGTGGGCACATAACAGCAAGTGAGCAGTCTGGTCTCCATTTTGCCACGGCTGGCTAAGCAATCACACATGAGTTTCTCTCCGACTCTCACTTTTCCCCATCTGTAAATTAGGGATTAAAGTACGAGAGCCGTTGGTCCCTTCTGGTCTTTAGGGCCTAATTGTTTGTGAACTAGGATTCCTGATCCTTTTGTCTACTCCAGACAACTTTCTTATAGCTTGCATGTGCAATTTTTCCTGGGATGAGATTAACAGGAAAATAAAAAGTCTTGAACACAGTAACCACAGAGGCACCTGCCAAGCTTTTTTCCAAATCCTCTTCCCCTCTGTGTGGTTGGTTTGTTCTAGAGTGGATCAAAAAAGCTCTTTTCAAAAAAGGTAGATGGGGCCCGTGTTTTGGCACAGTGGGTGAAGCTGTCACCTGCGATGCTGGCATCCCCTAGTGGAGTGCCAGTTTGAGGCTCAGTTGATCTACTTCTGATCCAGCTCCCTGTAATGAGCCTTGGAAGGCAGCAGAAGATGGCCCATGTACTTGAGTTCTTGTCACCACATGGGAGACCTCCTCCTGGCTTCAGCCAGATCCAACCCTAGACATTGTGGCCACTGGGGAGCGAAGAATATCTCTCTCTGTCTCTCCTTCTCTCTCTCCTTCTGTCACTCTGCCTTTCAATTAAATAAACTTTTTTTTTTAAGATTTTATTTATTTATTTGAGAGAGTTACAGACAGTGAGAAGGAGAAACAGAGAAAGGTCTTCACTCCCCAAATGGCCGTTACGGCCGAAGTTGCACTGATCTGAAGCCAGGAGCCAGGAGCTTCCTCTGGTCTCCCACGTGGGTGCAGGGACCCAAGGACTTGGGCCATCTTCTACTGCTTTCCCAGGCCATAGCAGAGAGCTAGATAGAAAGAGGAGCAGCCGGGACTAGAACCGCTGCCCATATGGGATGCCGGCGCTTCTGGCCAGGGCATTAACCCACTGCACCACAGCACTGGCCCCAATTAAATAATCTCTTACAGAAAAAATAAGAAGAAGAGGTAGAGACCAGAATTGGGAGATTGGAATTGATTTGGGTTGAGAAACTTGGTTGAATCCTCAGCCTCATTTGTATTTTCTGCAATTTCAGGCAGGCTAATTAGCTCAAGTCTCAGTTTCCTCATCTTTAAAATAGGGCTAATGTCTGCCCTACTTACTTAAAAGCTGTTAGAAGTAAAAGAAGCTGCTCAATGTGAAAGTGCTTTGTCATCATCACTGACTGTGATGATCACCAACTGTACAACAGCAGTTGATTCTGGAATCTGAAGGCACAACAGGGCATCTGGATCCATGCAGTCCATCCACTAAAAACCAAAAATATCATCACAATTACACAGAGCATAGAATAAAAGCCTCACTAGCTGCCTGCCCACCCTTCCCTTCTCCACAGCAAATTCTTCCCAGGACCTTTGTGCTGAGTTAGTTGTTGAGCACTGTCGTTCTCAGATGATTCAGACTTGCTTCCTTTAAAATGCCGCGGATGTCTAACACATAACTACCGCTGTATTTAGAAACCTCTAAGCAGAGCCATGGAATTTAGAACTGCTTCCCGCAGCCAAGCTCCATAGGTACAAGACACAACTGCCAGCTACCTTTCACTGCAAATCAGCTGGATCCGATTGCACTGACAGCAACAGGCCAAATATAGGCCAGCAGCGGGTGTTCACATTGGCTCAGGTAAGCCAATTCACATGCTGGATAAGGACTAGCTAGAACAAGTCATCCTACCACTTAGTGTAATTACCCTTAATGGGTTTAGGGCTGTCTACTTGGAGAAAGAGAACAACTTGCAAGACCCTGTGAAAATATTTTCCTCTCCTGACTCTACACTCTCTTCCCCTGGGTGACCTTAGCCACCCCCAACCTTTTCTAGTGACTTCTAAATCTCTGTCCCCAGTGTAAAAGTTTCACCTGAAGTCTAAGCCACCATCTTTTGGCTGCAAGTCTCACTTAGATATCACACTGGCACCTCAAAGTCAACAGGCTAATGTCCTCATCCACAAACCAGCGGCTCACCTATTTCTGGTACCTCCCTTCAGTGATGCCTATCTCAGTGAATGGCACTTCCTCCACCCAACTGTCTAAACAAATCATGGTCCTTGACATCTCTCTCCCACAACCAATCTTTCATCAAGCCCTAGCAATTCCACTTCCTAAATATCTCTGGAATTCATCTCCTTCTCTCCATCCCTGCTGCCACTAGTCAACTTCAGACTGTCATTATCTTTCGCCTGAACTATTGCAAGAGCTTCCCAACTGGTTTTCTTACTTCTATTTCTGCCCACCTCCCAATCCATCTTCCATAACAGGGGTGTTCTGAAGTCTGCAAGTCTGATCACGCCACACATTTGCTCTTGTTCAAATGTTTAAATAGCTTCCCAGTGCTCAGAGAGGAAGACTCAAGTTCCTTGACATGGTCTTTGGGGTCCTGTGTGATTGTCTAGCTTATCCCTCCACTCTTAGCTCTTACCACACCCTCATTTTTACCCAGGTTCTAATGCCTGTGGCTCTCAGGCTCTCAACCATGGTTGAGAAAGTCATGTGGGAAACTTTTAAAGCATCCCCAAGCCTGGGCTCTGTCCAAAACCAATGAAATGAAGCCTTCTGGCTTTGAACCACACCAGGCTGCTCCTAACTTCCTGCACAGCATCACACACTCTCTCATCTTTTATCCTTTGTGCATGTTCTTGGCTTTGTCTGAAACACTTTCATTGTACTCACCTCCCCTCTTACCACATGGCTGACTCATCTGTCTTTCAAGCTTTGACTGGGGATCACATTGTCCTCCAAGAAAGCCTCTCCAACCCTAGTGTTCAGCTCTGGGTTACATATCATCTTCTTATTTTTTTAAATATATATATTTATATATATATTTAAATATATATATTTATATATTTAAAATTCAGAGTTAAAGAGAGAGAGGGAGAGACAGAGAGAGATCTTCCATCTGTTGGTTCACTCCCCAGATGGCTGCAACAACCCAAGGGCCAGGAACTTCTTCCAGGCCTCGCTGGTGAGTTCAGGGGTGCAAGGACCTGGGCCATTTTGCACTGCTTTCCCACGAACATTAGCAAGGAGCTGGATCAGAAGTAGAGCAGCTGGGATTTGAACCGGCACCCATTTGGGATGCCAATGTCTCAGACAGTGGCTTAACCTGGAGTGCCACAACACCTGTCCCAACATACCTTCTTTCCAGTGCTTCCAGACAGATCACCCTTCCCTCCTAGTGCTAGCATTTGTCACACTGTGTCATCCTTACCCCTGCACTCTGCTGGGCTTGAAGCTCCACAGGAGTGGGACTGGACCTGCCCAGACCTTTCCTGTGTCCTCGGGATCCTGCACATGTCTGGCATGTAGTATAGTCCACTGTGTTTGTGGCAATCATTAGCTGATTTCCTAAAGTCACCCGAGTTACCCCAGACTCACCAATCCCTCACCATAGCTGGGTCTCCAGTCACATTTATTTCCAAGTTCCCTTACTCATTCATTAGTAAATTCTCCCAACAAATATTTGAGACTATGGTAGGTGATGGATACTAGTCACCCTGAAGTAATCTGGGCTTTCTTATGGGAATACTTCCCCACAGTTGGACCCTGACACATCTCTGAAGAGCAAGAAAGAGGGTCTCAGGATTTCAGCTTGCCTGGGTCACAGAGCCACAGCCAGAAAGCCTGCAGCTTCCTCTGTTTGTGCTCACCCCAGCCCTCTTCCTTACAGGGAACCAGGCCAGGAATTAGTCATGATCACTTCCAAGGACTGCCTCTCCGGATGCCTGAGGCCTTGAATGAGAAAGTCTATAACATTCAAAGGATGATGGCAAAATCTGAGTTAATGACCCAGGAGGGCAGAAACTGTCTTGTTAAGCATCTATAAGCAAAAACACAGGTGAGTTCACTCCAAGCCACATTGCTCAGGGAGTCTCTGCCCCTTCAACAGCGTTAGAGGCCTGCTTATGGACACCAGACAATTAGAGCCCCAGTCCCTTGAACTGGCTGGTGTACAAATTTCCAGGGAACCTGGAAAGCTCTGAGCTTTTCTCTGCACTGAACTGCTCCCACCCGTCAAGCTCTGGGTCACCACCAAGAAGACCTGGCATGATTGCTACTTCTTCGCATAAAGTGAATTGAGGAAGATAAAATGAGCCAAATGTGAATGAAAGGAAAGGATGAAAAGTAAGGTCAAAGAGCCAAGCAAAGAAGAAACTTCAGTTATAATATTGATAAGTCATAGGACTTGCACTTGCTAATATTTATTGAACATTTTTAATGTGCCAGGTATTGTGTTGTTTCATTTAGTGCTCACAAAAACAAAACAAAACAAAACAAAAAAAACCCTCAAACCCTTCTCACTATTGTGTGACTGCAACCCTATATTCTTGGCCATGATGCCAAAGATTTGTGCAGGGAATGAAGTTGAGAGAAAGCAAACAGCTTGTGGATTTGGGAAGAGTTGAACCATTGAATTGCCTACCTTTGTGGAGCTGAGGAAAAGACTTGGAAGATATGGAGGTTCTGAAGAGAACGGGGTGATCTCAAGGTGGAGATGGTTGAGGGGGAGCCCCAAAGTTTGATGAAGGCTAGAATGTGGCTAGGTCCTACCTGGGTGGTTGGAAGGGAGATGAGAAGGAAAGTAGATGGTGACGTCATCAAAGATGGCAGAAGAGCTTCAGTCTTTCCATCCACAACAGGAAATTGAGCCCAACTACAGTGTTAGGCAGTGCTGTAGAGTCCGCAGCTACAATGAGGCAGAGAGTGGATAGAGCACTGTGATTCTGGGGCTTACGTCCTGTAGGAGAGACAAACAATAATCAATGAGCGAGTACACGAGAAACATGTCAGAAAGTGCTCTCGCCTGATGGGGCAGGGGTTTTGAATCAGGTGGTACAAAAAGACGTTCATGAGAAGGTGACATTCATGTAGGGTAGGAAAGGCAAGGAGTCAGCCATACAAAAATCGGGGTGGGGGTGGGTACTTCAAACACAGAGCAGCTGGTGCAGCGACCTTTGTGGGGACAAACCTGGCAGGAAGAAGGCGGCTAAGGGTAGTTGGAATACAACAGCCAGCCAGAAGGCAGTGTGCAGTGAATTCTGAAAAGTAGGCAAGGACTTGATTGTGTGACACCTCATTGTCCAAAAGCCTTATTGACTTTTAATCTTGGGACGATGGAGTTTTAATTAGAGGAGAAGTGACCTGATGTATGTGTTTGTAAAAATGATCTTTTATAAAGTTAAATGGCGTGGCTATGGATTAGAGAGGGGGACAGGGCCCCCAGCAGAAACAAGCCATTTTTCCTAAGTGGTTATTGAGTTTGGTTTGGTCTGATTTTCTCTGATCTTGAAGCAGAATGCATTTCTAAAGGTCAGCTCCCAAGGTCAAGAGTAATCTGAGGAGTCTGTCGGTTCCCCATGGTTGTTTGTGAGGAAGTTGCTGAGAGGCACAGACCAAACCTCTTATTATGGAGGAGAGGGTGTGTATTGTTTTTCATTTCCACTGAAAAACAGAGGGCAGAAGAAGCAGTCCGTTTTTTTTTTTTTTTTTTTAAATCTCTTCCTGCAAAGGATGTACCACCCAGTGTCCCTCCTCCTAAGGCACGTGGAACCCCTTGCCCGGTATCTTTATCCTTTTAATTGTTTAACATATTAATCCTTGCCTGATTTTCTAAACTAATTTCCCAAACCTTCTGGCTTAGGAAGCCCCCTTTCCCATCGTAGGAACCTGCTGACTGGCTTTGTTTCTCTCTCCTGCCCTGACTCCTAGAGCAATGGAGGTGGTGCCATACACCCTGTTCCCAGGTTGCACATTGCCCATCTGTGGCCTCTGGTCCTCCTCTTTCTCCTTTGGTGTCCATACTTCTCATTCTCACCCGATTTCATCTAAATACCACACTGCAGTGAAGGAGGAGGTGCCTGGGCTAGGGCTGCCCATGGATGTAGCTTTTGACCCAGCCCGCTGTTGCCCTGGCTTCCCAACTTACCATGACATTACCAGCAGAAAGTGTGGAGGATTCAGAGCAGAGAGCCAGCTTCCCCTGACTTCACCTTCAATTCTGACTGTCACGACACAGCAGTAAAGGCCATCATGGCAGAGTGGCTTGTGCTGAGGGGAATCACCATGTGTTGACTCTGTACTGGGCCCTCTCCAGGGCCATTCCATAAGATGCCTGCAGTGTTCCTACAGACAAAGAATTATTGTCTCCATTTTGAGTATTTATTTGAAAAGCAAAGAAGCAGAGGAAGAGAGACAGAGTTACCCCATCCACTGGTTCATTCCCCAAATAGCCAAGAGCAGTCATGGCTGGGCCGGGCTGAAACCAGGAGCTAAGAACTCAATGCGGGTCTTCCACATGGGTTGTAGGTTCCAACTGCCTGATCTGTGACAACCACCTTCCAAGATGCACATTGACACAAAGCTGGAATCAGGAGCCGACTGAAACTTAAGCCCAGGTACTCTGATAGGGGATGTGGATGTCCCAGGTGGGCAGCTTAGCTGCTATGCCAAAGCCCAGTCACTGTCTGACCTTTTTTTTAAAGAAGGCTATGCAGGGCTGAGCAATTCATCTGCCTAAAGTGTGGAGATGGAATTCTATTCCAAGTAGCCGGGCTCTGAAGCCTCAAGGAGCTTACCCATGACCATCCTGTCATAACCTTGACCCTCACATCTCCCCTACCATGAGTTAAGTCTCAAGGTAGCCTGACAATGATTGACTTTCAGGGTCATCATTACAAAAAATTTTCCACCATGGACCCAACTCTCCACACTACAATTCTTTCTTGTTATTAACTCTGGAAACCTTGGAGGAGATTCTGAATGACAACAATTCAAGGTCCCTAGTTTTTCCAGGATTATTTTTCAATTAATGGACTTTAAATGCCACATATGAAAGTGTTAATGTTTGGGGTTATAATGTGGTCACTACTTAGTTGTCCTTTGCAATTATTTTGCATTAAGTATGGATTTATTTTACCATCACAAAGGAGGAATACAAGAGGAAAAGTAGAGAATCAAAGCAGAAATGAGGAAGAAAAGAAATTGTTTAGGCTGTCTCTGGCTATCCAAGCTATGAAGCTCTCCATGCAGAGGATCTGCTGTATCAAATAGACCATCCCTTAACTTGAATTGTTGCTTTTTTTTTTTAAGATTCATTTTATTTTACTTGAGAGACAGAGAGAGAGAGAGAGAGAGAGAGAGATCTTCCTTCCGCTGGTTCACTCCCCAAATGACTGCAGTAGCTGGGGCTGGGCCAGGCTAAGCCAGGAGCCAAGAATTCCATCCAGGTCTCCCACATGGATGGCAGGGGCCCAAGTACTTGGGTCATCTTCCACTGCTTTCCCAGGTGCATTAACAGGGAGCTAGATGGAAAATGGAGCAGCTGAGACCTAAACCAGTACTCTGATAAACGATGCTGGTGTCCTGGGTGACGCCTTAACCTGCTGTTCCACAACACTGGGCACAGATTTGAATTCTTCCCTGGCTGAAGGCCAACCCTTCCTGCCTGCTGTGTGTGGTCAGCATGCTGGAACTGAGATGGAGCCCGGTAGGGACCGGTGGACTGAATCAAGGGGTTCCAGATACATGGAGAGTGCCATTATTCGGCTAGTCTGGATACACACCACTAAGTAGCTTACAATTCCCTTCCAAGGTGTGAGATCATCTCTAGTGGGACCCAGATTTTAGAAACTTGAAAACTGATGTTATGATTCAATGCAGTTCCTGAGGAAACGCATGGAATTTTTTGGCCATGTATTCGCAGCTTTTTGATTCATTTGGCATATCTCCATGCTAAATTTAAAGGCAAATGTCAAACATAATTATTATATGTGTAGGAATTTACCTCCCAGGGATTCTGTTCCTCATCTGGAAAATGAAGGCGTAGACCAAATGCTCCCCAAGGGACTTTCTAACACTTGGCTTCTCAGGTTTATGTATTCAGGGCATCATATTTCACTTTTTGTTTACTATAAGCTGAAAAGAGTGGGAGGGGGTAACATATAGGCCCCAATTTCTCAACCATGTTACAGTTGACCTACCAATTGCTGTCTAAAGGCTTATGCTTCCTTGGACTAAATGAAAAGGATAGGTCAGCATTCTGAGATGCCCGGATGGCAGCCTTCTAGGTAAACCCCACGTCTAGGCATTTGCAACAACTGCCCATGTTGCAGAAAAGAAGATAATGCCATGCTTTTTGAGTGTGTATATGAGAAGGAATGAAAATAAGGTACCGAACTAAAACCAACTGTAGTATTCAAGCAGTTCTAACATTTGTGTTTTCATCCAGAGAACATATGCATGTGTTTTTTGTGTGTGTGTGTGTGTGTGTGTTTGTTTCGGTATTGCTAAAGGGAGTCATTTTTAAATTACATTCACTTGGGCCTCTTTTGTTTTAAAAGTCATGCCACATTGCAAATAAGCTCTCGAATGCTCATGCATGTGTGAGGTGATACAGTGACAAAGCCATGCAGTGGTTAAGAATTAGATCCCTGCTCTGCCACTTACCTCACTATGTAAACTTATGCGAGTCACTTAACCTCTCTGACTCCTCACCTACAAAACGAAGATATTAATATTTCTTTCCTTCCTTTCTCTCTCTCCCTCCATCCCTTCCTTCCTTCTGTCCTTTGACAAATACTTTTCATGCACCTGCAACATGCAACTCAAGGCTGTAAAATAAAAACAGAAGTGAACAAAGAAAGATAAATGTCATTTCCTTAGGTACCTATCAATCTGATTGAATGAAACATAACTGATGAATACTATGAGTGTGAAGTGACAAATGCGGTTTTCAAGGCAGGATAAGAGACGTGAGGGATGGAGGGATGGAGGGAAGCTATCGAGAAGGAGTGGTCAATGAAGGCTCCTCTGATGAGGTCAGTTGGAGCAGAGATGGGAACTAGATTCAGGGAAGAGGAGTCTAGGTAGGGGGAAGAGCAGGTGCAAACACGTTAAGGTGGGCGTATGCTTGGAAAGAATATTGGAGGGCGAGTGGAAAGTCCAAGGCGGTGGGAATGTTTCACCTATGCAAAGCTGACAGATTTTGCTCTAAATGATCTGGAAGCCACAGGAGGATTTGAGCAGAAGGGTAGTAACATGATCCGTATGTGGAGCAGGATCTGCTCTCCAGGTTGTTTTCACATGTGGTTTGGCTGTGTGTTTCAGGACTGACTTTGCAGGAGTGTGGTGAGATTGGCATGAGTCTGTGAGGCACAGTGTGTGCGGTGTTTAGGCCAGTGTCTGGCAACAGATTGCACGCCGGGGTAGTCTTACTGTCATGCTACCAGTGAAGCTGATGAGAGAGCACCTGGGGCTCAAGGAGACCAGAAGAAGAAACCAGTGTTTCTTGAGTATTTACTCTGGACCAGGCCTGCACACATTTTTTAACTGTGTCTTCTTTTCTTTTTTTAAATTATACTCTTTTATTTTTTTTAATTTTCATTTTTGACAGGCAGAGAGGACAGTGAGAGAGAGAGAGACAGAGAGAAAGGTCTTCCTTTGCTGTTGGTTCACTCTCCAATGGCCGTCGCGGCCGGCACGCTGCGGCTGGTGCACCGCGCTGATCCGAAGGCAGGAGCCAGGTGCTTCTCCTGGTCTCCCATGGGGTGCAGGGCCCAAGCACTTGGGCCATCCTCCACTGCACTCCCTGGCCACAGCAGAGAGCTGGCCTGGAAGAGGGGCAACCGGGACAGAATCCAGCGCCCCGACCGGGACTAGAATCTGGAGTACCGGCACCACAGGAGGAGGATTAGCCTAGTGAGCCGCGGCGCCGGCCTAAATCATACTCTTTTCTAAAAAATATTTATTTATTTTATTTGAAAGGCAGAGTTATGGAAGAAGAGAAAGATAGAGAGGTCTTCCATCCACTGGTTCACTCCCCAAATGGCTGCAACAGTCGGGGCTGGGCCAGACCAAAGCCAGGAGCCAAGAGTTTCATTCAGGTCTCCCACATGGATGCAGGGGCTTAGGCACTTGGGCCATCTTCCACTGCTTCCCCAGGTGCATTAACAGGGAGCTGGATTGGAAGTGGAGTAGCTGAGACTTGAACCAGTGCCCATTTGGGATGCCAGCATCACAGGTGGTGGCTTAACCTGTTATGCCACAATGCTGGCTCCTGTGACTTATTTTCTTAAACAATTAATTTACTTGCTGCCTTCCAGGGTACACATCAGCAGGAAGCTGGCATTGGAGGTTGTGCTGGGACTTGAACCAAGGCATTCTGATACAGGATGTGGGCATCCCACGCGGTGGTTCAGCTGCTGTGCTAAACACTTGCCCCAGGCCTGTATACATGAATATAGAACAAGGTAGTATGCTGAGCGTGAGCTAATGGGTCTGACACCTGTACCAGTCATGGTATGATGCCCAAAGCACCACAGCTTTGGGCTGAGGTCATTACTGAAGTGCACATCTTAACCTGGGTTGGTAACATCAGGGCCTATTCACCTTGATGTGATTTCATGGGTCAGATGAACCAGTCTCCCAATCACACTGCAGTCTGATCACCTTGGGGTCAAAGTCTGGCTGAATGATGAACCAGCTTTGTATCTTTGGACAAGGTACTGAATGTCTCTGTGCCTCAATGTCCCACCACTACCTTAGTGATGACTGTCCATTAGAGTTTATGTGAGGTAAAGCAAGGCAATACGGGAAAATTCCTTATTAGACATAAGTATGCATTTGCACAGTTAATTACCAGAGAGCTTTGAAGAGTGGCACACAGGACCTATGAGTTTCCAGGAGAAAACAAAGGGCAGAAAAATGTTACAGAGAATGTCAAGTGCCAAGCAGAAACCATAAGCACCTTGGGGAAAGTCTCTCTAATCTAAGGCAAAGGGACAGAGATAGAAATGGTGTGGAAGGGTTGGATGTTGTGGTGCAGCTGGGTAAGCTACTGCTTGGGACCCTGCTACGCATGAGGAAGACCCAGATGGAGCTCTAGGATCCTGGCTTTGACCTGGCTATTGCAGACATTCGAGAAGTGAACCAGTGGGTGGAAGAGCTCGCTCTCTCTCTCTCTCTCGCTCTGCCTTTCAATTAGATGAATATAATCAAGCACTAAAACAAATGAAAGAGGGGAAATGGTGTTGAGTTACAAGGATGGGCCGGCACTGTGGCGTTGTAGATTAAGCCTCTGCCTTCAGCACCAGTATCCCATATGGGCACTGGTTCAAGTCCTGGCTGCTCCATTTCTGATCCAGCTCCCTGCTAATGGCCTGGGAAGGCAGCAGAAGATGGCTCAAGTCCTTGGGCCCCTGCACCCATGTGGGAGACCCAGAAGAGGCTCCTGGCTCCTGGCTTCGGATTGGCGTAGCTCCAGCCGTTCCAGCCATCTGGGGAGTGAACCAGCAGATGGAAGACCTCTCTCTCTGCCTCTCCTTCTCTTTGTGTAACTGCCTCTCAAATAAATACACAAATCTTAAAAAAAAAAAAAAAAAAAGAGAGAGAGTTGCAAGGACAAGTAATACTGCCGGCTTCTCACTGTTGCCGGAGATCCTTTCTCTCAAAATAGCATCTCCATGCTCAAGCACCTGAGTGTGGTACAGGCCTTTGATCCTCTGAAGAAACCCAATCTCCATCTCCGGTGCCTTGTGCACCTTGCTTTAAGCCACGCTGATGAGTTCAGGAAAGAAAGGTTAAAAATAGAAGCACTGGTGCTCATCGGGCCCTTGGAGCTCCTGAGTTCAATCATCTCACTGAACAGGTGAGGAACTTCTTGCCCTGGAGAAGTTCAAAGACGCATTCCTGGTTGCACTAACAGATACTGTCATGCGGGTACCAAACCCTGCCTGCCTTATTTCCTTACCCAGTGTCAATTCTGCCTTGTTTTTCCACCTCTCCCCAAAAGATAAAGGTACAGGTAGAGATTTGCTTGTCAAAGAGTCACAATAGAGTTTCTTTTAAATGGTCAGTTACCCTGGAGTAGAGCTGTCCATTAGAAATATAATGTGGGCCACATATGTAATTTAAAATTTTCCAGTAGCTATACTTAGAAAGGTAAAAAGAAACAAGTGAAATTAATTTTAATAATACGTTGCAATCCAGTATACCCAAAATATCATTTCAACATAAAAGTATTGAGATATTTTATAATCTTTTTGCACAAGAAGTCTTCAAAATCTAGTGTATATTTTACACACACAAAACATAATAATTTGGACTAGCCACATTTCCAGTGTTCAGTAGGCACAGGTGGTTAGTGACTACCATTTTGGATACTATAGGGCATTAAGGTGATTTAATCTGGTTTAGAATGGTTTAATTATGCTTTCATAGCTTAATTTTTTTTCAAGATTTATTTATTTGAAAGTAAGAGTTATACAGAGAGAAGGAGAGGTAGAGAGAGAGAGAGAGGTCTTCCATCTGCTGGTTCACTCCCCAGTTGGCCGCAATAGCTACAGCTGCACCCATCCAAAGCCAGGAACCAGGAGTTTCTTCTGGGTCTCCCACATGGGTGCAGGGGCCCAAGGACTTGGGTCATTTTCCACTGCTTTCCCAGGCCACACCAAGAGCTGGATTGGGAGTGCAGCAGCCAGGTCTCAAACCAGTGCCCATGGGATGCTAGCACTTCAGGCGGTGGCCTAACCCGCTATGCCACAGTGCCAGCCCCATCATAGCTTAATTTTTAAAAATTACACTGAGCTCATTTTTGAAAACATCGGTATTACAAAAATGAGGAACAGGTATCTATGATTATGTTTCATTTATCATCTAGTCCCTTCCTCATTTAATCGTTTAGCAAAATATTTATTGAGTATTTTCCATGCACCAGGCATCACAGACAAAGAAGTGAATGTGACAGGTTACATCCTTACCCTCATGGAAGTTCTATTCTAGGGGGAGAAACAGACAATAAGCAAGTAGATGAATACGGAAGCAAGAGACTTTCAGTCAAGGATAAGAGCCGGGAGGTTCATAAAGAACCAAGCCAAATAATCAGAATGAATTGGAAAGAGGAACGCCTCCCATGTGAGTTTGGGTGGTCAAAACTGAGCCTTGATGACAAGAAAGAATCAGCCACAAAAATTATTCAAGAAGAGTACATTCAAGATTGGGGACAGCTGGTCAAAAGATGCTAAGAAAAAAAATTTTAATTTTTGACTTAATTTTTTGCCAGTTCTCACAGTGTAGGCAGAAGATTCAATAATCCAGCAAGAAGTTTTGAAAGCTATGCTGCAGAGTGATGAACGGTGAGGAGCTAAAGGTGAAATGCACCATACAAGGAGTATAAAGGAATAGGCAAGGAAAACAGGTCAATCTGTGAAAGGGCAAAATCAGAAAATTTGTAAAGTGGGAAACACAACTTGGAGATACCAGTGAGGAAACTGCTAACCAATTAGGAAGCACTAGAAAATAATACCAACTCTCTGCAATTATGACAACAAAATTGAGCCGACTAAATCAGTAAAACCATTTGAGAAAGCAGTATGCTGGCACAGACTAAGCCGCTTTAAAATGCTTCCTTTTGATCTAAAATACTTCCTTTTCATTTCTAGATTGTTATGTACCAATTTATAGGTTTTTAAAAGATTTTATTGATTTATTTGAAAAATTAATTTTATACATAGTGTTCATTGAACTTATTGTAGTAACTGGAAACACTAAATATTTTCAAGTCAGTGGATATTTCTATTATTGTCACACACATTTTAAAATATTTTGTGGGTGAGCACTTGGCCTAGTGGTTAAGATGCTACTTGGGTTGCTTGCATCTTGATATTAGAAGGCCTGGTTTGAGTTCTGGCTCTGCTGCCAATTCCAGCTTCCTGCTGCTGCACACCCTGGGAGGCATCCAGTGATGGCTTGAGTAGTTGGGATACTACCACCGCATGGGAAATTCGAATTGAGCTCCCAGCTCCTGGCTTCAGTCTGGCCCACCCTTAGATGTTGTGGGCATTTTGAAGGGAACCAGCAGATGGGCATTCATTCTGTTTCTCTGCTTTTCAAATAAATAAAAATAGATATAAAAAAGACATTTGTATCCACATGGAAAACACTGACATTAGACCTCTTTTTAATGTCAAATGTAAAATTAATTCACAGTGGACCATAGATCCAAATGTAAACACTGAAACTATAGACTTTTTAGAAGAAAATACAGGAGTGGATGCTTATGATCTTGGGTGGGCAAAGCTTTCTTAGATATTGCACCAAAAGTATCAGCAACAGAAAAAAAATAGACAGATTGGATTTTCTCAAAATTAAAAAAGTGATACTTCAAAGAACACCATCAAAACAGTGAAAAGACAACTTACAGAATGGGAGAAAATATTTACAAGCCACTTACTGGCAAGGGACTTATATATACAAAGTGTTTAAAAATAATTCCAGCTCATCAAATGAAAAGACAAATAATCTAATTCAAACATGAGCCAGGTTCTGAATGGGCATTTCATCAAAGCAGATACGAGAAAGGCCAATAAGGAGGACCAGTGTTGTGGCACAGCAGGCTAAACTTCTGCCTTGGACACTGGCATCCCATATCCATGTGCAGTTCTGCTTCGGTTCAGCCTCCTGCTGATGTGTCTGTCTGGGAAGGCAGCGGGAGTTCCTGGAACCTGGCTTTAGCCTGGTCTGGACCTTGCTGTTGCGGCCATTTTGGGGAGTGAACCAGCAGATGAAAGAATGCTGTCTCCCCCTCTTTCTGTGTTGTTCTGCCTTTCAAATAAATAAATAAATCTTTTTTTAAATGGCCAATAATATAAAATTGATTGAAAATTGATCTTTGCAAAAAATAAGAGTGGGAAACAGGGAGGATGAAGAAGGGTAGGAGTATGGGTGGGAGGGAGGTAGGGGGAAGAATCACCGTGTTCCTAATTTGTATGTATTAAATCCATGAAGTTTGCATTCCTTATATAAAATTTTAAAAATGCAAAAAAATAGCCAATAAGTACATAAAGACATGTTCAATATCACTAGCCATTTGGAAAATGCAACTCAAAGCCACAATGAAATGTCATTTCACACCCACTAGCATGGTTATACTTAAAAAGACAGCTGATAGTAAGTGCTAACAAGGATGTGGGGGAATTGGAACTCTCATATGCTGCTGGTAGAAATAGAAAACGCTGCAGCCACTTTGGAAAACAGTTTGGCAGATGCACAAAAGGTTAAACAGAGAGTCACCATATGACTTAGATAAATACCTAAGAGAAATGAAAACATATACTTGTACACAAATGTTCACAGCAGCATTAATCATAATAGTTTTTAAAAAGTGGAAAAAACTCAAGTGTTTATCAGTATACCAATGGACAAATAACAATGTCTATCCACATAATAGAATATTATTCATCTGGAAGAAGGAACGAAGTATTGATCCATGTATGGATAAGCCTTGAAAAAGTTATCCTAAGTGAAAGAAACAAGACACAAAAGATCACACATCATGTAATTTCATTTATATGCAGTGTCCAATGTTGGCAAAATCTGCGAGACAGAAAGTAGATTAGTGTCTGCTGAGGGCTGGGGAAGGGGATGGGGAGTGACTGCTAACGGGTACAAGGTTTCTTTGTGGAATAATGAAAATGTTCAAAAACTGATCACAGAGATGGCTGCACAGCCTCGAGTACAAAGATACTTCAAAATGTTCCAGGAGGGCGGGCGTTTGGGGAATGAACCCGTGGATGGAAGATCTCTGTCCGTATGTCTCTCTGACTTGTAAATAATTTTGTGTGTGTTTGTGGTTCAGGGAAAATGGGATGAAGAAGATAGTTTTATTTTGGTGCAAAAACAAGTCAAAAATCCATGCACACTTGCATCTCAATAAGAATATTAAAAATTCCATTTGTGGGGCCCGGCGCTGTGGCATAGCAGGTAAAGCTGCTGCCTGCAGTGCGGCATCACATATGGGTGCCAGTTCAGGTCCCGGCTGCTCCACTTTCGATGCAGCTCTCTGCTATGGCCTGGGAAAGCAGTAGAAGATGGCCCAAGTCCTTGGGCCCCTACACCCACGTGGGAGACCCAGAAGAAGCTCCTGTGGCTCCTGGCCTTGGATCTGCTCATCTCTGGCCATTGTGGCCAATTGGGGAGTGAACCAGCAGATGGAAGACCTCTCTCTCTTTCTGCCTCTCCTTCTCTTTTTGTTTAACTTTGACTTTCAAATAAATAAATAAGTCTTTAAAAAACTAAATTTGTGAGGGACAGCATTGTGGTGCAGCCAGGTAAGCCACTGTTTGCAACAGCAGCGTCCCCTGTTAGAGTCCTGATTCGAGTCCTGGTTGCCCCACTCTTGATCCTGCTCCCTGCTAACACACCTGAGAAAGCAATGGAAGATGGTCCAAGTACTTTAGTCCTGCCGTTCATGTGGAAGGCCAGGATGGAGGTCCAGGCTCCTGGCTTTGGCTTGGTGTGGACCTGGCCAATGCAACCATCTGGGGAGTGAACCAGCAGGTAGCACATCTCTCTCTCTTTCTGTCTCTCCCTCTCTCCATCACTCTGCCTTTCAAATAAATAAAGAAATCTTTTAAAAAGTTCATTTGTGTTAAGGACATACAAATGGAAGAAATGTTAATATTCATGAATGATTCAGAATTGTGTAGTACAAGCTATATATTTATTTAGAAAAGAGGTAAAAAGCTTTGGCATAAATTCTGGCAAAACATTCACTGAAATGTTAGTGAAGACTGCTTTTGTGTGGTAGACTATGGTTGATACATATTTTTTTCCCTTTGATGAGCAAGTTTTCCTTTGATAGTGAGGGAAACATTTTTTTTTCTTAGTGAAAGAAATTTGGAAACCTTATTTCCAAAGTAATTCTTGGCTGTAATCCCTACTAAATATGGTCAAACAGGAGGCAGCCAAAGAGAATTTCAACTGCAGTTTTGCAGCAAACAGCGTGACGGAGACCAGAAATGACGTTTTGCACACTCCTTCCTACCTCCTGCTCCTCCACCCTTCAGACCCATAAAAGAAAATGATTCAGAAGGTCCTGAGCAAGTGCAATCTGGAAACGTGTTGCATTTACGTCTGGCAGCTGCAGGCCCCGGAGGCGAGGGACAGACAGCTGCCACAGGGGTCCTAACAGTGAGAGTGGAATGACGGAGGCCTGTAGCTTCCAGGGTGGCCTGAATCCTGACCCACGCCTGATTCCAGGAGGAGTGCTACTTTCTTTCCATGACCACACACTACGTGCAGGCAGCTTTCCATGTCCATGGAATCCATTTGTGAGGATTCAACCCAACAGGGACCAAAACTATAATTCGGTCTACAATGATTGTATCTATACTGAATGAGTGCACATTTTTTCCCTTGTCATTTCCTAAACAAGGCAGTATAACGAATGTTGGCACGGTGTTCACATTCTAGTAAGTGTTGTAAGTAATTTAGAGGTGATTCCAAGTGTACCAGAGGATGTATGAATACCATAGCCCTTTATACAAGGGACTTGAACATCTGGATTGGAACCAATCCCCCACAGATTCGGAGGAAGACTGAACTTCTCTCTTCAGGGAAAACTAACTTTTCTGTCCTGCCTGCCCAGTGGAGGAGAAGTGCTGGCTTGTGCACCTGCTGTCTCTCTCCGGGCCAGCAGTTGTCCATCTGTCTTAGAGGAACAGCTTTGACAAAGTCCTTGGCTCTGTTTGGATATCTCCTTTCCCTTGCTCTCTCAGACAAACTTGATTTGAACTGGTTGGATTCATCAGACACTTTTCCTTTGAGGAGCATGTGTTCCTTAGAGAGAGAGAGAGAGAGAGTGGGTGGCCTGGAGACAGCATTCTCCAGCACAGATGACAGGAGGGGACACAGAGAGGCCTGGGGGCCAGTGCTCAGAGTGGTGGCGCCAGGGCCTGGGCGGCTGGGCTTGGAGCAGAGAAAATGTCAAGAGATTCTCAAGGTTGTTTCAGTGAGCTGTTCACACAGAAGTCAGGAAAAAGGGAGCCAATATGAGGGGGTGCAAGGAAGCAAACTGCCTTAGCATCAGAGGGAAACCGTAGCAGCTAGCGCTTTCGGACACAGCTGTCTCCATAACTAAGGTGGTGAGTCCCACCCATGGAGGTCTGCACACCAAGCTTATTTTGAGTGTGATCAACCAAAGAGTGCGAAACACTTTCCAACAGTTGGGTGGTCCTTATCATGCAGCAGCTACAGTCCTAAGAGCTTTATATAGACTCATTCCGGGGGGTAGGCACAACAACCTTCGAAAGTAACTGCTTTATTATCTCCAATTTACAAGTGAGGAAAACTAAGTCCTGGAGAGGTTCAGTAACTTGCCCAAGGCCACAGGGTGACTCAAATCCAGGTAGTCTGGCCCCAAAATCCATGCTCTTAACAGATCTTAATAGCCCCAAAGATATGACCGTAGGCCCCTGCACATCAAATCCTAGGGTTTTACCCTCTGACCCAGAGATGTGCCGTCTTTTCCAGGAGTCTGGATGGAATGCACCCCTATGCCTTCAACCAGGCAGCTAAGACACAGGGCCCTGCCGTGCACTGTGGCTTCCCTCTCAGTGATGTTTCTACTGCCAGCACTATTGAAAAAGCCTTGCTGGTGCCTCTGCCAATGACACTCATTGTGAGGACTCCCACGTCTGTGCACAGGGGCCTCCTTGCCATGTGCGCCTAGCTGAGGCCTCTGGGTGCCCGTGTGTTGCTGGGGTCTGAGTGGAGCCATGTTTTGTCATCTGAGTCCAGAGATACTCTTGGGCAGAGTCTGCCATCTCTCAACATTAGGCTTTTTTTTCTTAAGCTACTGGTCCTCATCTCCCTGGTGACAGAGTTGCAAAGACAATCTCCCAGCTGGAGTTGGGTCATGTGACATATTATCCCCCTGTGCTACCTGGACAGTCAAAATAACTTAAAAAGCGAAAACAAGGGTTCAGTGTTGTGGCACAGTGGGCTAAGCTGCCACCTGCGATGATGGAGCCCCATATTAGAATGCCAGTTCAAGTCTCAGTTGACCCACTTCTGATCCAGCTCCCTGCTAATGAGCCTGAGAAAGCAGCAGAAGATGGCCCAAGTCCTTGTACCCCTGCCACCCACATTGGAGACACGGATGGAGTTCCTGGCTTCTGCCTGATCCAGCCCCAGCCATTGTAGCCATCTGGGGAGTGAAGCAGCAGGTTCTCTCTCTGTCTCTCCCTCTCTGCTGCTTTCTCCTTCAAATAAATAAACTAAACCTTTTTTAAAAAAAATGTAAAGGCAAAAACAGAAACCAAACTCCTCTCTTGTCCCCCAGACACAAAAACAAAGCCTCCATGTAGCAGGGAAGGAGACCCTGTGAAGGAAAGTTGCTTTGTGGGGCAAGTGGTGCCGAGAGTTAAAGCCCCAGCCTACAGCGCCAGCATCTCAAGTGGGTGATGGTTCAAGTCCTGTCTGCTCCACTTCCTATCCAGCTCCCTGCTAATGTGCCTGGGAAAGCAGCGGAAGATGGCCCAAGTGCTTGGGTCCCCAAATTCGTGTGGGAGACCTTGAAGAAGTTCCTGGCTCCTGGCTTTGGATCAGCCCAGCTCTGGCTGTTGCAGCCATTTGGGGAGTGAAACAGCAGGTAGAAGACCCCCTCTCTCTCTGTCTCTATCTCTCACTGTAACTCTTTCAATTAAATAAAAAAAATCTTGGGGAAAAAAAAAAGAAAGTTTGCCTCACTTTTCCCCAGCCCTGGCCCGCAGCAAAGGATCTGCACCACCTGGAAGCAGGACCAGGAGGCCTGGTGGTCAGAGACAGTGGGGAGATGGGTGCTATGGCAGGCTGCAGGCCACAGAGAAGAGTAAGGGCTCTTCAATGCCAAAATGTTAGAGTCCCATGTCCCAGATGGTTCGATAGGAGCGGGAACGGCTCAGGGGCTGTTTGCTAAAGCAGCTCCCGTGGGGTTTGTTTTGGGAACAGTACGCCATATGTAGGTAAAGGTCTTAGTTTTTGTTTTTGCTTTAATCAATTTCTGGAGTCCACTTCATTTATCAAAGATAAAGAGTGAGGGAACTAGGGAGCAACTAATGACTCTATCCAATCAGCTCTTCCTTGAGGGAGAATTCCAGAATCATGTTTCCTGTGTTTGTACCCCAGGCTCTCATCTCCTTTTGAACAACAAAGGAAGTGTGACTTCTTTAACCCTTTAATGTCTCCAGATTAACCAAGGGGTTTTCGTCTTGTCTTGTATGATTAACATGAGTGTTGCTTTGGACATTCATTCTCAGGGATCTACAATCATGCAGGACTGAAATAGAGGAGGGAGGGGGATAAGACTGAGGCACACCTCCCTGTGCTGGTGAAGAAAAGATGAGGTTGCCAGCCTCAAAATGGCCGCCAGTCATCTTTGCCTTGCCTCTGCATATCCATGTCTTGCATTGTGTCTGTCCACACATGGAACCCATGCTTGTCTGGATGACCAATATAATATGGCAAAGGTGACAGTGTGTGACATCCTAGGCTAGGTCAGAGCTTCCACCTCTTTTTTTTTTTTTTTTTAGCTTAATTTTATTTATTTGAAAAGCAGAGTTACAGAGAAAGAAGGATAGAGAAAGAGAAAGAGAGATCTTCCACCCACTGGTTCACTCCTTAAATGACTACAATGGCTGTGGCTGGTCTGGGCCAAAGCCAGGAGCCTGGAACTCCATTTGGGTCTCCCATGTGGGTGGCTGGGGTCTTGGGCCACCTTCTGCAGCTTTCCCAGGTGCAGGAGCTGGAAGCTAGATCAGAAGTGGAGCAGCTGCGACTTGAATTGGAGTGCATATGGGATGCTGGCATTGCAAGTGCAGCTTCATCCAATGATCACAGCACCAGCCCTGGGACTTCCACCTGGATCAACTTTTCTGAGGGAAGCCAGCCAGCCAGTCACCGTATTGTGAAGGTCACTCAAGTAGCCCCTGTGCAGATGCCCGTGGGGGTAGGAATTGAGGCCTCCTGCCAACTGCCAGCACCAACTTGTCAGCCACGTGAGAGAGCCACCTTGAGAATATATGCGCCAGCCCAGCTGAGTCGAGTCTTTAATGCCTGCAGCCTCAGCTGGTGTCCTGACTACAGCCTCGTGAGAGACCCTGAGCTGCAACAGCACAGTCAGGTGCTTCCTGAGCCAGAAACCGGGAGACGCACTTTTGATATAAGCGTCTAAGGCTTGAGATCACTTGTAATGAGCAACTGATAACCAACGCAGAAGCAGGTCAGCTCACGTGAGGGGCTCCCTAGCGTGGACACCCACCCCTGTGCACTGCCTCCTTGGGATACCAGAAAGGCAGCTGCCTTGTCCGCTCGGCACATGGGGACCCATAGGCCAAATATGGCCTTCGGTGGGCTATACCTGGCCACACCGTTCGTTTACCTATTGTCTATGGCTGATTCCCCACTACAGTGCAAGAGCTGAGGAGTTGTGAGAGGAACGAGAGGGCACCAGGCTAAAATGTTTAGCTCTTAGCCCTTTACAAAAAGAGCTTGCTGGCCTCTCCCAAGGAGGAATTGCAGTCTCCTGGAGACTCACACCTCCCCCACACAAGAGTGCCAGTGCCTTCATCTGCCTTCCCTGCCCTCTGCATCGGGCTAACCCCTCCGCACCCATTAAATCTCGGTGTGGTTCAAGGTCCCCCTTCTCTCCTTCAGGGTTGGCTTGTACATCACCGTTCCGCATCCCCCTATCTAAGCAGACTCTGGGAGTGAGGTTTTCACACCTCTTCACAACTCTAACCGATCATCCGATCATGCGATGGGGTTTTCTTTAGTGTCATTCTTCCTCATTCGCCTATGAGCTGTTTAATGTCTTAGTGTCTTTCTCTCTCATTGGACTGTGAGTTCTTCAAGGATAAAAACTGTATTATTCATTTTAGAAGCTCAGAATAATAATAGTTGGCCTTTTATAGCTATGGGTTCCAAATTACAGATTTAACAAACCAAGGGTAGAAGATGTGGGAGAAAAATTTGTGTCTGTGTTGAACATGTGCAGACTTTTTCCTGGTCATTGTTCCCTAAACAACATAGCATAACAACCATGAATGCAGCATCGACATTGTGTGATCATTATGCATCTTCTAGAGATGGCTTAAGAGCATGGGAGGCTGTGTGTAGGTTATTTACAAACACTACACTCTTTAATGGAAGGGATTCAAGTATCTACAGATTTTGGTATCTGCGGGAAATCCTGAAACCAATTCCCAAATGGATACCAAGGGATAATTGCATACTTGTATTACAGATCACAAAGGATTCTTGAATGCCTCTTATTTGTCATACAATTTACCGACCCTGGGGTACACCCAGAGAAAGACTGAGTGCTGCCCTTCAGGTTGCTCTAAGATGGAAATGAAAAACAAACTGGTCTTAGGACACAATATGATGGAGGTCGTGCATGACTCATTGTGAACATATTTGCTGAAATCACAAAACCAGCTGCAAAAAAAAAAAAAAAAAAAAAAAAAAAAGAAAAAGAAAAAGAAAAAAAAGGCTTTCACCTTTTCCAGAGAATCACCTGTATGTCAGACAGAGCCCCAAGTACCAACATGTGTTGTAAGTTACTTCATTTTTACACAGCCCTATAAGGCAGATACTACAATTATTTTGTTTCAACAGAAGGATTTAGAGAGCCTCTGAGGTCAGGTAACTCACCTAGGGTCACAGAGCTAGAAAACGTTGTAGAAATTTCAGAGCAACTATGTAGCTGCCAGTGAAGGCCAAGGCTCAGCAAGGACACAAGTGTAGGGAATTGAGGTAATGCTCTTCTTTTCTCTTTGAACACTAAGTGGATGGTTTCTGTCGAGCTGGAAATTCCTGCTCCAGAGGCTTTCTGATGACTCGGAGTATGCGTGGCATCTTATTTCTAGGGATTGCTTTCTGGGAGATTCTGCGGTTCTGAGGATGAGGTGAGCCTGGTTTCATCATTTGCCACTTTGAAGTCCTCTTGCATTGTCAATTGTGCTTTCTCAGGGCTCTGCCAGGGGAAGAACGCATTCAACAGGGAAGTTGATCCCCTGCCCCCAACCGCACTTCAGTGTTTTTCTTGCCAAGGTCAATGGGACTATGGGTTGTCTGCAGCTGGGACGGCAGCATGGGGCCCTGGTGCCTTCTCTCTGCCATCAGCTGTCTCCAGCTGTGACGGCGACTGTGAAGTAGACTGTTCTAACCGTGGGTGTCATCTCATGGATTGGTTTAAAGAGATGTCGTGCACAGTAGTTAAAGATGCTGGAGCAGGCTTACAAAAATCCATTGCTTCCTGCAGGGCGAATCGCGTCATTCCATTCTGTGTTCCTCTCTAGGAATGATGACTTTGGGGCTCCAAAGCTTGTTCCTTTTCATAAAACATCAGTGGGTTCAGAGCTATTCATCTGCTTGGTACGGATTTCTGCCTGGGGTGGCCTTCCTCTCAAAAGACACAGGTGCTTTGTGGAAAAGACGGCGACTGGGGTGCGAGCAAGCACCTGCTGAGGGCAATGATTGATGCTGCAAGCAGGCGTGTTTCTTGCCTTAGCTTGGCAATTTCTTTCACAGGCACAGGTCAGGGTGAAGCAGGGAGGAGGAAGAGGGGGCGGTGTCCAAGGGGTCCAGAGAGGGAAAGGCCAGTGTATCCATTTGTGATTCTCAACATTTTCCACCCCTGCTAATTGAAGCAAGTGTCTGACAGGCCTTGCTTCCCATTGCTGCCTGGAGTTTCAAACAGCAAAGAAGACAGAGACTTTTTCTGCCTCCCTTGACTGAAAAACAAATACTATAATGTGATGACGAATTATAGTAAGTGCTGCTAGGAATAAAATAAAATAAAAATTAGGCTATTATGCCTAGTAATCAATAGCAGAGGATGGGATAGGACATTTATTTGGGGGGAGCTAAGCAGACAAAGCCTCTGTGAGGACATAAAGCATTGAACCTGAAGGACAATGGCCTGCAAGGCTACTGCAGCCAAGGGTTGCTTGAAAGCTTGACTGCTGAAGTCAGCGCACCTGCTCGCAGGGAGCGCCCAGGTCCCTGCCCCTACAGCTTTCCTCCGCAGTGTCCTCTGTCCCGGGCGCAGTGCCCACTGGTGCCTTCCTTTGTTTCATCCAAACTCCATCTTGATGAGAGCACAAGGAACAGTCCGGCTGGGATCTACAGTTCGTCTGGGGCCTCATCCATGCTTTAGCTGTAGGTGGACTCACCAAACAGTTCAGGGGAGATGAATATTATGGAAAAAAACTGCACGGATTTAAACACCTCTTTTCACCAAAATAAGTTTGGTTTTTACTTCTATTTTCCCCACGTACTTTTTGTAGTGTCTTTGTATCTCTGAGACAGAGTAGCAGACACGCATCAGAAAAGGAGAATGGGTGGTGAAGACGCTGCTTGGGATGCCCACCTTGCACATTCAAGTGCTTCTATGCTTCTGGCCCAGCTTCCTGCTAATGCACATCCTGGGAGGTAGCAGGTGATGGCTCAAGCCCACTGTGGGACACCCACATTGAGTTCTTGGGTCCTGACTTCTGCCTGGACAAATCCCAGCTGTTGCAGGCAATTGGGGAGTGAGCCAGCAGATGGAAGACCCCTCTCCCTCTCTCTATGCCTTTCAAAAAATAAGTTGTTTTTTCTTTTTAATTTAAAAGAAGACTGGTGCTGTGGTGTAGTATGCTAAGCCTTCACCTGTGGTGCCAGCATCTTATGCGGGTGATGATTTGAATACCTGGCTGCCCCTCTTCCAATCCAGCTCCCTGCTAATGGCCTGGGAAAGCAGTGGAAGATGGCCCAAGTCTTAGTGCCCCTGCACCCATGTGGGAGACTCGGATGAAGCTCCTGGATCCTGGTTTCAGATCAGCTCAGTTCCAGCAGTTGCAGCCATTTGGGGAGTGAACCAGCAGATGGAAGACCTCTCTCTCTCTCCATCTTGCTGTCAGTAATGCTCTCAAATAAATAAATCACTTTTTTTAAAAAAAAGAATTAAAAGAAAAAGAAAGGAGAACCCTTTGAGACTGGAGATCTTTTTTTTTTTTTTTTAAGATTTTATTTATCTATTTGAAAGTCAGAGTTACACAGAGAGGAAAAGCAGAGAGAGAGAAAGAGAGGTCTTCCATCCGATGGTTCACTCCCCAATTGGCCGCAATGGCCAGAGCTGTGCAGATCTGAAGCCAGGAGCCAAGAACTTCTTCTGGGTCGCCTATGCAGGTGCAGGGACCCAAAGACTTGGGCCATCTTCTACTGCTTTCTCAGGCCATAGCAGAGAGCTGGATCAGAAGTGGAGCAGCCGGGTCTCGAACCAGCGCCCATATGGGATGCTGGTGCTTCAGGCCAGGCCGTTAACCCACTGCGCCACAGCGCAGGCCCCATGGAGATCTTTTATTTTAGTGCGAGCAGGCATTGGCAAAGCTTACTGTTATGAATGAAGTAGGTTCTCCGGAGCCAGAATGAATGCGTTTAGACTGTGGCTATGTCGCCTGGGATCTGTAACTTCGGGCAGGTTAGCTGCTCTGAGCCTCAGCTTCCTCATCTGGAAAATGGGGCTCTTTTAAAGCATTTATCTTACAGAACTGTTAAAGCATTTAATTAGTTAATGTTAGTTAAGTGCTTAGAGCAGTAGGGCACATACACATTCAACAGCCATGTTGTTATTGTGCCAAAGCTGCTGTAGCACACCGACAGCTTGGGCGGCTGCGATGGGGGTATTATGCATTCCCAAAGCAGCGTTGCTCTGCCTGGAGTTAATGATAGCCTTGATTCTATCATTCATTCCAGAAGCCATTTGTACACCAGGCACTGCCTTGGGTACTTACTTATATCATTTCCTTTGAACCTGCAGCAACCTTAAGAAGCAAGTGTTATTGTCCCCATTTTATAGATGCAGAAACTGAGGCTTGAGGTTGCTGTGTAACTTCTCCAACACCAGGAAGCTGCTTTTATTGCTACACCCACTGCTGAGAGTCTGACTCAGTGTGTCTGGCCCAGACTCAGATGATCCCTAAGGCTCTCCCTGGCTGCCAAATCTGTGAAGATGAGAGAGTCCCTATGTGCCAGCTATACAGTTTAGTCAAGAAAGGCATGAAAATAAATATAAAAGCATGGTTTTTAAAAATAGATTTATTTTACTTTATTTAACAGGCAGAGTGACAGAGACAGAAAGAGAGTTCTTCCATCTGCATCTGCTGGTTCACTCCCCAAGTGACCACAATGGCTGGGGCTTCTGCTGAAGCCAGGAGCCTGGAACTTCATCCAGGCCTCCCATGTAAGTGGCTGGGCCCTTGTACTTGAGCCACTATTTGAGCCACTACTTTCCCAGGTGCATTAGCAGGGGGCTGAATTGGAAGTGGAGCTGCTAGAGCTCAAACTATTACTCTAATATGGGGTGCCAGCCTCTAAAAATGTGTTTTTTTTTTTAATCAGTGAATTAATAAATTATCCATTGTTACATAATGAATTATCCCCCAAACTTTGTGGCTTCAGTGAACAACCATTTTTATCTCACAGTTCCTGTGGGTCAGGAACTCAGCAGGGCTTGACTGACTGGCTTTGGCTCAGGGTGTCTCGCGGAGTCAACCTGTTGCCGGGGCTGTGATCATCCGAAGGCTTCACCAGGGCTGAGGGATTCCCTTGGAAGACGACTCATTCAGTGGCTGTGGGCAGGAGAGAGGGCAATGCCTTTGATGTCCTAGTCTCCAGAGCTTCACATGTTCATTTCTGCTTTGCCTGTGTCTTAGGAAAGAGTCACCGAGTTCAGTCCACACACAAGAAGAAGAGAAATAGGATGTCCTACTTGCAGACACTAGTGTCAAAGAATTTGTGGAGGGGTAGGCATTGTGGTGCAGTGGGTTAAGCTGCCACTTGAGATGTCTGCAGCCTATATTGGAGGATCTGGGTTCAGGTCCTGCCTCTGCTTCCCATTCAGCTTTCTGCAAATGCACACCCTGGGATGCAGCGGATGATGCTCCAAGTGCTTAGGTCCCTGCCACCCATGTGGGAAACCCAGGTGGAGTTCCAGGCCCTTGCCTGTGACCTGGCCCAGCCCTGGCTATTGTGGGCATTTAGGGAAAGAATCAGCAGATGCAAGATCTGTCTGTGTGTCTGTGTCCCTCTGTTGTTCTGCTGTTCAAATGAATAAATACATTTTAAAAAGATAATTTGTGGATGTATTTTAACACACCACAGGGGTGCTACCCATGCCTCTTGTGGGATGGAGCAGTATTACTCTCCTGAAGAATTCAATCAAGATCACTCAATAGTTGCAAATTACACTGAGCAATGAAAGTTCTAGACAAAGGGTCGTGTTTCTGCAGTGTCCTGATAAACTTGCAGGGTGAGGCTGGGCACTTGGTGCATGGCCAAGGAAACTGGAATGCTGGGTATGAGTCTGAGCTCCACCCTTGATTGCAGCTTCTTGCTAATGCACACTCTGGGAGGCAGCGGGTGATGGCTCAGGTATCTGAGCCCCTGACAACTACTGAGATGAAGTTTTCAGCTCCTGGCCCAGCCTTGGCTGTTGCAGGCGTTTGGGAAGTAAAGCAGCAGGTAGGGGGATTTCTCTCCCTCTATCTCTCTTACACACACACACACAATAAGTAAATAAAAATTAAGAAAATAAAGACAGCTTATTTTTCAAAATTCAGCACGGTTTTTATGACTTTTAGCTCAATAAATAGTCGATATCAGAATATATCCAAGCTGGAAAGAACCACCTGGGTTATCCAGTAATTAGATTTTAGCCTCTTCTCCTTTGCTGTAAAGATGAGCAACTTGAGAACCAAGGGGAAAAAGGAATATTTGCTAAGAACGCACACTCCATGTTTCCGACACTGTGCTAAATGCCTTGGCTGTACTGTTTTATTAAATTGTCCTAGCCTACTTATAATCATCCTTGCTTTACTGATGAGGAAAACAAGGATCAGAGAAGCAGCTGGTGTTTTTCCAGATCAGAGAGCTGCCGAGTTTTGAAGGCACTGCTAAAATCTCTATCTTTTAGGTACCAGCCGGAACCACGTTCCTTACCTCCCCAGGATGTGAGAGCAGAGTTGGCCAAGACCTTGATATCACATCCCTGGGATCAAGGTGAAGGTGAAGGTTTTCTGTCTGCATATTCAGGCTTCTGTAGGTCTTACTCACTTTCTTCTTGCTTGGCCTATGTTCAACTTGAGATTCTCCTCTAGTAACCACACACGAACATTTGAAGTTACAGAAGACAGCACCCCACTGCGTGTCACCTCACTCTCAAACAGGGTTTGTGCATTTTAATGTGTGTAGATGCTGAGTTATGACGGGTAGGTCCCACTGCGGGATGGCTTTATGGGGTATCTTGGGCCTTTTACAGATTCTTCCCATGTCAGAGAGTTTTAAGAGCAGGACCTCATTTCAGGGAATCATGATTAGACAGTCTTCCCTGAGGCTGTTGGCCACGTATTGTGCAAAGTCTTTCCATATGGACTCTAAATTTAAAAGTCACCTTAACAGACGTTATAGTTATAAAATCAGTTAGGGTTCTTGGTGACACATGCCAAAATGGCATGACCTAAAGGGGCATTCATTGAAAAGTCCAAGTGCAGTTGGTTTCAGGTGTAGCCTGATGCAGAAAGTAAAATCTTCCAGAAGGATTGGAATTCTCTTTCATCGCTTAACCCAGCTTAGTCCGTACTGACTTCATCCTCAGACTGTCTGAGTAGGTCCCTGGACCTGACCCTAGCACAGGAGGAATGCAGTGTTCTCACTGGCCGGGCCTGGATCACATGATCTTCCTGGATAAGGGCATGGGGGAGAGTAGAGGCTGCCACAGGAAAGCCAGAGACTCACTGGCTGCAAGAAGGAAGAGACGTTGCCGATCAATGCCAACCACAAACCCTTGGGCTCGCACTCTGCACACAACTCTGTACTGGCCTGCTACATGCATGATCCCAAGTAATCTTCATAAACAACCCCAGGAGATGTGTATTAGTGTGACTCCCATACAGCGGATGAGGAAACGAGGCTCAGAGGGTTTAAGTACCACGCTCAAGGTCATACAGACGGTAAGGGGCAGAGCTGGGTTTGAACTGGTTCCATCTGTTCTAACAGCTATTCTTGTTCTGTTACATGATGCTGCCTGGGGCATCAGCTTCCTATAAATCATACAGAATGGAAACATCAGGCCTTTTTTTTTAAAAAAAGTTTATTTATTTATTTGAAAGGCAGAGTTATAGAAAGGGAAAAGCAGAGGGAGGGAGGGAGAGAGAGAGACAGAGAGAAAGAAAGGTCTTCCTTCCATTTGTTCACCCCCCAAATGGCCGCTATGGCCGGCGCTGTGCCGATCCGAAGCCAGGAGCCAGGTGCTTCCTCCTGGTCTCCCAGACAGGTGCAGGAGCCCAAGCACTTGGGCCATCCTCCACTGCCTTCCCGGGCCACAGTAGAGAACTGGACTGGAAGAGGAGCAACCGGGACTAGAACCCGGTGCCTATATGGGATGCCGGCGCCGCAGATGTAGGATTAACCAAGTGAGCCACAGCGCTGGCCTGAGATTTATTTATTTATTTATTTATTTGAAAGAGTTACTAATAAAGGGGGAGAGCCAGATAGAGGGGAAGATAGAGAGAGAGAGAGATCTTCCCTCCACTGGTTCACTCCCCCAGATGGCCACATCAGCCAGGACTGGGCCAGGCTAAAGCCAAGAGTTTCATCCAGGTCTCCCACACGGGTAGAAGGGACTCAACTACTTGGGTCATTTTCCGCTGCTTTTCCCAGGTGTACTAGCAGGGAGCTGGATCAGAAGTAGAGCATCTGGGACGTGAACTGTTGTTCCTATGGGATGCCAATGTCTCTGCCAGTGGCTTAATCCTCTACGTCATGACACCAGTCCTCTTTTTAATTTTTTTACATTAAAACTTTATTTAAGAGGTGCACACACGTGTGCGTGCACACACAGAGCTCTCATCTGCTGGTTCACTCCCCAAGTACCTATAAGAGCCAGGGCTGACCCAGGGCTGAAGCCAAGAGCTGGACACTCAATACAGGTCTCTCACATGGGTGACAGGGACCCAACAACTTGAGCCATCACTTGCTGCCTCCCAGGGTCTGCATTGACAGGAAGCTGGAATCAGGAGCAGGGAATCAAACCCAGGCTCACTGATTGGGATGTGGGGGTTTTATCAGCCAGGCCAAAGGCTCACTAGCTAGCTTACTCTTTTCTGAGACCCCACATGGGTGGCCCGAAGGCCATTTCTACTCTCAGAATTATATTTAAAATTAGTCACCTAAAAATCTCCATCATTTGGCTTTTCCCCAAAAGATAGGGAAAACAATTGCAAAAACATGGACTTTAAAAGCTGAATTTGAAAGACTCAGAGAAAGAAATGTAAAGGGGGAAAAAGAGATGCGGACGACAGGAAGACCACAAGAAAGACCAAAGGAAGGAGAAATATGAGAAGACGACAAGTAGGTAAGAATCAATTTAAAGACAAAGAACCTGGTTCCCATCTTTAGAATCAGAGAATCCTCAGAGGAAGATTTTAGTCTTTGAGCAAAGTTAGTGCAGGAGGATTTAAAGAATCACATTGAAAAACTGAAACGTGGGGCTGGGCATTTGGCCTAGCGGTTAAGATGCAGTTAATGATGCCTTGTTCCACATCAGAAGGCCTGAGTAGTTCAGCATCCAGCTCCACTCCTGACTTTAGCTCTCCAAAAATGAAGGTCCTGGGAGGCAGCAGTGATGCCTCAGGTAGCTGTGTTCCTGCGGTCAGTGTGGGAGATGTGGATTGTGTTCTGGGCTTCTGACTTCAGCCTGGCCCACCCCAGCCCTGGTGGTTGTGGGCATCTTGGGAGTGACCAGTTAGGTGAGAGCTCTCTATCTTTGTCTCTCTGCCTCTCAAATAAATTAAAAGGCATAAAGAAAAGCTGAAGTATGAAAAACACCTTCAGAAATCTTTGAAAGAAACGGATGTTTGTGAAGATTTCGACAAAGAAGGTCTTTTTTTTTTTTTTTTTTTTTTTTTTTTTTTTTTTTTTTGACAGGCAGAGTGCACAGTGAGAGAGACAGAGAGAAAGGTCTTCCTTTTTGCCATTGGTTCACCCTCCAATGGCCTCCACGGCCGGGGCGCTGTGGCCAGCGCACCGCACTGATCTGAAGGCAGGAGCCAGGTGCTTCTCCTGGTCTCCCATGGGGTGCAGGGCCCAAGCACTTGGGCCATCCTCCACTGCACTCCTGGGCCACAGCAGAGAGCTGGCCTGGAAGGGGGGCAACCAAGACAGAATCCGGCGCCCTGACTGGGACTAGAACCTGGTGTGCCGGCGCCGCAAGGCAGAGGATTAGCCTATTGAGCCACGGCAGCAGCCGAAGAAGGTCTTGAGAGTCACGGATATAAATGTCTGCATCATGATGGACCTGTTTCTACAACTGCAGGGTCAGAAGGATAGGATGAGGAACGGTGCAACTTTTTTTTTCTTTAAGATTTATTTATTTATTTGAAAGGCAGAGTTACACAGAGGCAGAGAGAGAGAGAGAGAGAGTTCTTCCATCCGCTGGTTCACTCCCCAGTTGGTGAAATGGTTGGAGCTGGGCCAATCTGAAGCCAGGAGCCAGGAGCTTCTTCCAGGTCTCCCACACAGGTGCAGGGGCCCAAGCATTTGGGCCATCTTCCTTTGCTTTCCCAGGCCATTTTTGCAGAGAGAACCAGTAGATGAAAATATCTCTGTGTGTGTGTGTATTGTCTTCTTCTCTCTCTCTAATTCTTTCAAATAAATAAATAAATAAATCTTTTTTTTTTTTTTTGACAGAGTGGACAGTGAGAGAGAGACAGAGAGAAAGGTCTTCTTTTTGCCCTTGGTTCACCCTCCAATGGCTGCCGTGGCCGGAAGCCAGGTACTTCTCCTGGTCTCCCATGGGGTGCAGGGCCCAAGTACTCGGGCCATCCTCCACTGCACTCCCAGGCCCTAGTAGAGAGCTGGCCTGGAAGAGGGGCAACCAGGACAGAATCCGGCACCCCAAATGGGACTAGAACCCGGTGTGCCGGCGCCGCAAGGTGGAGGATTAGCCTAGTGAGCCGCAGCGCTGGCCATAAATAAATCTTAGAGAGAAAAAGAGCCCTTTCCGCTGGGTGGCAGCCCGGAGGCCGCGGGATGCCTGTAGTTACCATAAGACGTAAACCGGCAGGAGTTCCTCAGAGCTCTGGCAGCCTTCCTCAAAATGTCCCTGAAAGGGTGGACAGGGCCAAGCTGGCCCAGCATAAGGAGTGCGCCTGCCTCAGTGAGAACTGGTTCCACACACAAGCTGCTTCCGCAGCGTGGCACCTGTACCTGGGGTTGGCTCCATGATCATGCTCTACCGGGACAACAGAGGAATGGTGTCATGCCCAGCTACTTCAGCTGCGGCTCCAACAGCATGATCTGCCGCATCCTGCAAGCCCTGGAGGGGCCGAAGATGGACCAGGACCAGGAGCCACAAACTGACACCTCAGGCACAAAGAGATCTGGACAGACTCTGGACAGGTGGCTGCTGCCAACAAGAAACATTAGAAAATTGCCGCATTCATAGAAAAAAAAAAGCAGGAATATGAATGTGAAAGAACGGGAAATACATTGGGAAAAGTGACTTTACCTTGAAGGAAATGACTCTAGGTGATAACTGTGTTTTTTAAACTCAAAACCTTCTAAGGAGAAAAGGAATAATAATGTCATTACTAGGGGGAACCTTTAAATTTTAAGACGTTGGGGGGAAAGCTGAGATAGTGTCACTTCCTAAATAATATACAATAGGCCTTACTGTTAAAAGAGAAAGCAAAATTGGGAAAATCTGGTTTAATGGACCCTCCCAGTCTACACGGCAGCAGTGTCTGAACTGAGCAGCGGTGCCCACCGTGAGGAGTTTGGGGTTCGGTGGGCCAGACACCTGCAGCTTCTTTCCTCCGGCCGTCTTCACTGGTTGAGCTCCTTGCCAGGCCTCGGTAGGCAGCTGAGTTTGCAAGCCTGACAGCTAGACCCCCGGATATTAAGGTCTCCTCCTGTGACCATTAGCATTATCTTCCTGAACCAGGATCTGCTACTTCTGAGTATTTCCTATTTCATTTCCACATTTCATCATTCCTCACTGCCTGTAGACTCACCACGGCTTGGTTCCAATCTAATTTTCCAGGCCTGCCTCCTACCAACAAGCCCCCACACCCTCCACTTCGGCCACTCCCTGCTGGACTATGCTTGCTGCTCTCTCTCCCAAATCTCATTCTCCGGCCCTCTAAGTTCCATCTCGGTCCTCACTGTGTTTCCTCACATCTACTCTTTGAGTGCCCAGTTGTCCAGTTCAATTCCCACCTCCTCTGAGAAGTCTTGCTAAATCCCCCATGCTGTTACCTTGTTCCCACTTAATAGGCCATCAGCCCATTTTTCCTGACCTCTGTTGTGAATGCCAGCATAAATAATAATGGAGAGGAAGGCTCTTTAAGGAAAGCACGAATTTGTTCAGGAAGGAGCAGGCACTTCAATGCGGATCACAGGGGCCGTAGTGAACAGTGAACCATGGGTGTGTTCGGGGGACCAGGGGGTTTTGAAGGTAAAGCATGGGGTGTTCCACAACCTGTTCTGAAGCAATGATCCCTGGCAGCAAGGATCCACAGCAAGGGTGGTGGCCGGCCGAGACTCATCGGGCAATCACCGGGCTGGTGCGCTCATAGGAGTTTGTGTGTGCAGGGCTGTGGTTTTGGCAGTCTTCTGACAGTTCCTCTTATCAGGCAAATAAACATGAGCACTCTGCCTTCCTGGTCATCCCTGGCTCCATTTTGCCAGGGTTTGACACAAGGGACTCCACTGTGGCGCTGACAACTTTCACATAGGGGGCTGGCGCAGCAGGTAAAGCCGCTGCCTGCAGTGCCAGCATCCCATATGGGCACTGGTTCGAGTCCCGGCTGCTCCACTTCCAATCCAGCTCTCTGCTATGGCCTGGGAAAGCAGTAGAAGATGGCCCAAGTCCCTGGGCCCCTGCACCCGCATGGGAGACCTGGGGGAAGGTCCTGGCTCCTGGCTTTGGTCAGTGCAGCCTGGCTGTTGCAGCCATCTGGAGAGTGAACCAGGGGATGAAGACCTCGCCCTCTCTCTGGCTCTACTTCTCTCTGTAACTCTGTCTTTCAAATAAATAAAATAAATATTTTTAAAAAATCTTCACATGGATGACATCATAACAAAATATCATTGTTTTTCATAATCAAGTCAGTATTTAATAAGCACTATTGTGTGCTGGGCACCTTTCTGAATGTCTTTTCCAACAGCCTTTTGCAACTTTATTTATTTGAAAGGCAGAGAGACAGAGAGATTTTCCAAGTACTGGTTCACTTCCTAGATAAATAGAAGTTTTATTTATTTATTTGAAAGACAGTGACACAGAAAGATGGAGCGAAATATTTTGCTGGTTTACTCCACCCAGTGCCTACATGAGATTGAGCTGGGCAGAAACCAGGAGCCAAGTACCCCATCCAGGTCTCCCATGTGGGTGGCAGGAACCCAAGAGGGCAGAAGAGGGCCCAAGTATTTAGGCCCCTGCACCCAAATGGGAGACCTGAATGAAGCTCCTGGTTCCTGGCTTCAGTCTGGCCCAGCTCTGGCCATTGTGGCCATTTGGAGAGTGAATCAGTGGATGGAAGATCTCTATCTTTCTGTCTCTCCCTCTCTGTAACTCTGTCTTTCAAGTAAATAAACCAGTCCTTCAACAACAGAAGCCAGACACCTCCTTCAGTGACTGGAAGTGGGTTTCCATCCTGTGCTGATGCAGGCCACACAGTATGAGCAACGCAGGCATGGCTCTGACCCTCCTGGAGCAGAGGGTCTGGCCAGGAAGGCAGACAAGCAGCTCAGGGACACGAGGGATGAGTGACAATTGTGCGAGGACAAGGCCCAGATACCAGCTCTCGCTGCAATGAGCATACTGCCGTGCGGTCTGCCAGCCTGAGGTTCAGAGCCTGGTTCCTCCACCTGTCAGGTGGGAGGCCCTGAGCAGGTCTCTCAGGCTCTTCCAGCGTCAGCTGCCCCATGTGGAATGTGGACAGCACCAGTCCCCACCCATGGCGGCCGCGGAGGGCTCAAGTGAACGCTGTAGGTGGAAGCGCCTCCCACGCCTTGCAGGCAGCAGCAGTTCAAGAGGGGTTCTTTGTCTCTTCCACGTGGGGGCCACAATCAGTCCTGGTTTGGTAAAACTGTGTCGTGGACCTCGACCACATCAGCACCTGGCAACACGACCAGACCCTGGGAGATGCTGATGTGCAGCAACAAAGTGTTTGTTTGTTTGTTTATTTATTTATTTATTTATTTATTTTGACAGGCAGAGTGGACAGTGAGAGAGAGAGACAGAGAGAAAGGTCTTCCTTTTTGCCATTGGTTCACCCTCCAATGGCTGCCGTGACCGGCGCACTGCGGCCAGCGCATCGCGCTGATCCGAAGGCAGGAACCAGGTGCTTTTTCCTGGTCTCCCATGGAGTGCAGGGCCCAAGGACTTGGGCCATCCTCCACTGCACTCTGGGCCACAGCAGAGAGCTGGCCTGGAAGAGGGGCAACCGGGACAGAATCTGGTGTGCTGGCGCCGCTAGGTGGAGGATTAGCCTGTTGAGCCACGGCACCGGCCTATTGTTGATATTAGCAGGCCTCCCCAGGCATAGTGAAAGCCACTGCCTTCCCTCTTCCCCTCTTCCCACTACTCACCCCTACTAGAACTCCTTTCAGACATGTAGCAAACAGTTGTGGATTTTGGTGTCTCCCAGTGGTTCACCCTGCAAGGCAATACTACAAAATACCAGGATATTACAATATACCCATTGTTGAGCTTTGGAGGCCAATGTGTCCATATTCTTTGTAACTCCAATAGAATTTGTACCCACCAGGATCTTTATCTTACAAGGTTTAGGCCTAGTAATAGAGTCCCTTACACACTAATGTCTTCATCTGACAGCCATGGATTGAATGTTTACATGGGCCAGTCACTGCCTTGGGTGTCTAAGATCCATCCCGGCCCCAAGGGCATCCTGACCTTGGGAGGAGTAGGAGATAAATGAGTTAGTGCCATCTGTGTTTCAGGGACTAGAATGAGAGTTGTACAGGCCACAGGGTGGGTGCGCAGAGACAAACTGAAGTGCTGGGAAGAACTGGAAGTGCATTTCTGGCTGGGTCAGGCTAAGGCCAGGCTTTGGTGTCTAGCCCTTGACCTACTGCTTGGTGACAGTGACTGTCACTTACTGAGCGCAAGGCATGGGATACTCATGTTACTTCATTTCCTCCTTGTGACAATTCCATGAGGAGCATGTTACATGAGTGGGCATACACACAGTGTGTAGAAGAGTGCCGACCTGGAGTAACAGCCTCATGCCTGTTATCGTTGGGCTGTCATCCCCGCTCTACAGTGGATGGAGCTGAAGTCAGATGATGCAAGCTCAGATGGCCAGATGTTGGAGGCAAATTCCCAGGGAGGTCCACAAAGCAGTTTGGGTTTCCAGTGCTGTTGCAGTGACTGGGGGACAAGTGGTGACCCACACAACGGCATATGACATAAAAGTCACAGCGACAGATTAGTGCACACTTCGCCAGCGTGAGTAGGTGCACTTGGTCTGAGTATCAGCAGACAGCCACCCTGTGGGAATGCAGATCATGGCAAACAGAGTAGAAAGGCTAGCTTGAGGGGCTGGCACTGTAGCATAGTGGGTTAACACCCTGGCCTGAAGTGCCAGCATCCCATATGGGTGCCGGTTCAAGACCCGGCTGCTCCATTTCTAATCCAACTCTCTGCTATGTCCTGGGAAGGCAGTGAAGGATGGCCCAAGTCCTTGGACCCCTGCACCCTCAGGGGAGACCTGGAAGAAGCTCCTAGGTCCTGGCTTCGGATAGGCGCAGCTCCAGCCATTGCGGCCATCTGGGGAGTGAACCAGCGGATGGAAGACCTCTCTCTGTCTCTGCCTCTCTCTGTAACTCTGTCTTTCAAATAAATAAAATAAATCTTAAAAAGAAAGAAAGACAGACAGACAGACAGACTAGCTTGGCATCTGTCTCTCCTCCCTCATGTCTTCCTGAATTGCTGAGACTGGAGAGGTAAAAATCTACCATTCTTAGCCTCCTTTACTGGATCTGGGGGTCTTTAGAGCCCACCATTCAGATGGACCCAGAGGAGACACTCGCTTAGAACAGACTTAAGTGGGGATGAAGGTGGGACCACCCGGGGTCACTGTGCTGGTGCTGTAGGTCCGGCCACAGCAGAGCCAACACTGACAGTGGCTGTTCCCTGCCCCAGGATCTTGGTGACAGTGGTGGGGGCTGGAGTCGGCAAGCGGAAGGCAAGCTTGACCAGTTGATCTGGGAGGTGTTTTTTTTTTTTTTTTAATCTTTTTTTTTTTTTTTGACAGGCAGAATGGACAATGAGAGAGAGAGAGAGACAGAGAGAAAGATCTTCCTTTGCCGTTGGTTCACCCTCCAATGGCCACCGTGGCTGGCGTGCTGCGGCTGGTGCACTGCGCTGATCCGAAGGCAGGAACCAGGTGCTTCTCCTGGTCTCCCATGCGGGTGCAGGGCCCAAGGACTTGGGCCATCCTCTGCTGCACACCCGGGCCACAGCAGAGAGCTGGCCTGGAAGAGGGGCAACCGGGACAGAATCCGGTGCCCCGACCGGGACTAGAACCCGGTGTGCCAGCGCCGCAGGCGGAGGATTAGCCTATTGAGCAGCAGCGCTGGCCATGGGAGGTGTTCTTGATGCTATGGCTGGGGCCCAGCCTAGACTGCTCCCCCAGCCACTCCACCACTGTGGTCAATACCCAACTTCCTGTCCTCCTTTGCTGCTTCACACAGCTAGAGCTCTCTTTCTCATTTTTTTCAATATTAGTTTTTTTTGTTTTTTTTTTTTAAGTTTTATGTATTTATTTGAAAGGCTGGGTTACAGAGAGGCAGAGGCAGAGAGAGAGAGAGGTCTTCCATCCATTGGTTCACTCCCCAGATGGTTGTAACGGCTGGAGCTGCGCCGATCTGAAGTCAGGAGCCAGAAGATTCTTCCAGGTCTGCCACACAGGTCCAGGGGCCCAAGGACTTGGGCCATCCTCCACTGCCTTCCCAAGCCATAGCAGAGAGCTGGATCAGAAGTGGAGCACCTGGGACTCAAACCGGTTCTCATATAGGATGCCGGCACTGCAGGCGGCGGCTTTACCCGCTTCACCATGGCGCCAGCCCATCAATATTTTAATATGAAATCTTCTGATTTGTAAATATAGACTTGGCCAAGGTGCCTCTTCTTTCTTAGCCTTGGATTCCTCACCTATAAAATGACAATATGGGGGCTGGTGCTGTGGTGTAGTGGGTTAAGCCTCCGCCTGCAGCTCTGGCATCCCATATAGGCACCAGTTTGAGTCCTGGCTGCTGTACATCCGATCCAGCTCCCTGCTAATGCACCTGGGAAAGCAGTGGAAGATGGCCCAGGTGCTTGGAGCCCTGCACCCATGTGGGAGACATGCTTGAAGCTCCTGGCTCCTGGCTTTGACCTGGCCCAGCCCTGGCCATTATGGTCATTTGAAGAGTGAACCAGCAGATGGAAGATCTCTCTCTCTGTCTCTCCCTCTCTCTCTGTAATTCTGACTTTCAAATAAATAAATAAATTTTTAAAAACTAAAATAAAATGACAAGATGAAAGCACTTCCCACAGCACAGTGGGGAAGATGTTGTGACATTTCACTTGCAAGGTGCCTGTCCTAGACTGGCTGCTCAGCCACAGAACACTGTGTTGTGCTTTGTAGGAACTGGGTTCAAGTCATGGCAGGTTGCTTCTTAGCTGTGTGATCACTTAAAATGTGCTGAGGCCCTGGGAGAAATAGCTGATAAAACACCTACTACTGCATGGTCATTTGGTTTGAGTATGTTTAGGTGAGGATTAAAGAGCTAACACATATGAGGTGAGTTCAAAATATTCATGGAAAAAATAAAATTAAAGATAAGTTTATGGGGGCTGGCGCTGTGGCACAGCAGGTAAAGCTACTGCCTGCAGTACCAGCATCCCATATGGACACTGGTTTGAGTCCTGGCTGCTCCACTTTTCATCCAGCTCTCTGCTATGGTCTAGGAAAGCAGTAGAAGATGGCCCAAGTGCTTGGGCCCCTGCACCCACGTGGGAGACCTGGAAGAAGCTTCTGGCTCCTGACTTCAGATCAGCACAGTTCCAGCCATTGCAGCACCTACCAGCGAATAGAAGACCTCTCTGTCTCTCTCTGTGCCTCTGCCTCTGTAAGTCTGCCTTTCAAATAAGTAAATAAAATCTTAAAAAATAAAAAGATAAGTTTATGGAGAGATGTCATACAGCAGGTGAAGCTGCCACTTGGGACATCCCCATCCCATATCCGAGTGCCCGCTCTAGTCTTGGCTGCTTCACTTCCAATCCAGCTTCCTGGTAATGTGTCTGGCACAGCAACAGATGACGGTCCAAGTATGTGAGCCCCTGCTGCCCATGTGGGACACCCAGATGGAGTTCTGGACTCCTGACTTCAGCCTGGCTCAAACCGGGATGCAACAGTCATATGGGGAGTGAACCAGCACATGGAAGATCTCTTTCTGTCTCTCTGTTACTCTGCTTTTCAAATACATAAATAAATTTTTAATGTTTTTAAAAATTTTAGAAAAAGGATTTATTCATAAATATTAACATTAATAATATAATTAATACATTGTAATGATATATTAATACTATTACATTATATGTTATATGATCATGTATTAATTATTATATTAATAATATAATTTATATTTATTATTGTTGTTAATATTTATAAATAAACAATTTTCTAAGAGTTTTTAAAACATTTTAAAAAATATTTATTTGAAAAGCAGAGTTACAGAGAGGGAGACAGAGGCAGAGAGAAGTTTTCCATCTGCTGCCACAGTGGTCAGGCCTGGGCCAGGCCAAAGCCGGGAGACATGAGCTTTGTTTGCGTCTCCCATGTTGATGCAGGGACCCAAGCACTTGGGCCATCTTCCACTGCTTTCCCAGGTACATTAACAGGAGCTGGATCAGAAGTGGAGCAGCCTGCACTGGAACTGGTGCCCATATGGGGTGCCTACACTGCAGGCTGCGGCTTAACCTGCTACACCCTAGCTCCGGCTGCTAAAAACATTTTTTTTTTAAATAAGTTTATTTTGGTGTGAAAAATTTTAGAATTGCACAAACAAGGTATTTTCAGAAAGTTCATGGAAAATGCATATTATGAAAAACCATGCCTGGATTTCAAGTTTTTGAAAGTATCTTTTTTTTGAAAAAAACATTTTTTTTAAATGAAGAGCTATTTTTATTTGAAAGGAAGAGTGACACAGAGAGAGGGAAAGACAGGGAAAGAAATCTTCCATTATTTAATTATTCCAAATGCTCAAATATCCCCAATAGCTGGGCCAGGCCAAAGCCAGAAGCCAGGAACTCCATCTGGGTAGCCACATGAGTGGCAGGGACCCAAGTACTTGAGCTGTTAGCTGCTGCTTTCCCAGGCACGTTAGCAGGAAGCTGGATCAGAAACAGGGCAGCCAGGACTCCAGTTGGCCCCTTGATATGGGATGTCAGCACCGAAAGTGGCAGCTTGACCCATTGTGCCGGAACTCCAGCTCCCAGATATATCTTTCGATTCCATTTTCCCACAAACTCGCAAAAAATTAATTTTTAAAGATTTATTTATTTATTTAAGAGATAGAGTGACAGAGAGAGAGGGAGAGAGAAAGAGAGAGAGAGATCTTCCATTCCCCAGTAACAGCTGGGGCTGGGCCAGGCTGAACCCAAAGCCTAGAGCAGAGCTCCATGCTGGACTCCCATGTGGGTGCCGGGGCCCAGGTATTGGGACCACCCTCCACTGCCTTCCCAGGGGCATTGCAGGGAACTAGATCAGAAATGGAGCAGTCAGGACTCTTAACTGGCTCTCCGATTTGGGATGCCGGTGTCCCAAGTAGTGGCTTAACCCACTTCACCACAACACTGGCCCTCCAAAATTAATTAATTAGTTAATCATTTTATTTATTTACCTGAAAAGCAGAGGGTAAGAAAGAGAGAGAGAGGGAGAGAGAACACACAAGGTTTTGGAAGGCCCCTCAAATTAAGGGGCTTGTGTGGCTCATGGCAGTCTCTTACATGTTAATTCCCCTTCTTCTTTCCTTTTCTCTCCAATTCAAGGTAGATGCTTAATGCATGCTTACCAAGAGGCTGGTCAATCAGGATGCAGGTGCACAGTCAGGCATGCACTCCCTAACAGGAAACGAAGCTGTGGCTGCCGTTTCGCTGGGTGTGTCCGAGTGTTCTGGAAGCCATTCTGCTAACGCGTCTTTCCTGCCACTAACAGTTCTCTTCTGCCATCGGAGCCATGGCCTTGCTCTGTTTCAGAAGATAGGCCCAGAGCTCCCGGCCTCTGAGGACTGCTCAGTGAGATAGGGGACAGCGGACGCCCTCTGAGATCCTGGAGAGAGGGCCATTGAGGTGGAAAAGAGAGGAGGAGGGGAGACGCTGGCCACGTGGCGGTGGGCTGGCTGGTTTGTTGAGAGAGCTGCGGGAGCCGGGTGTTGTCCATGGCAAGGTGCAGTCAGGTGCAGAGCTGGAGGGTGGAGGAGAGATGGGGAGAAGCCTTGATAAGGTAGGGAGGTCGTGCCCTCTCTCACTGTGAGATACACTTCCTGGCAAGAAGAGGAACCGGTGGGCTCCCCTGAGAAGCATTTGTAGAAGCCATCCATGAACGCTTTGTTGGGTGCTGCCCACTGTGAGCTCCCAAAAGCATCAGGGGGAAGAACGGCGTGTTGAGCTGTGCTGTTTTGATTCTCAGTCCCTCTCCCAGCCTAGCACATGTGACCGACACACACTCTGTAATTTATTGTTAGTGTTGGCAGGGCAGCCTGTAGAGAGACCAGGCCATTTGGCAAACATCTGCTGAGTGCCCCTGTGTCCCTGCCAGGCACCCTGCTGGAGAGTCTGAGGATACAAAGACAAACAAAGCAGTCCTGATCCCAAGGAGCTTCTATTCCAGAGGCAGAGGCCGAGGCCGAGGCAGAGGCAGCCATTCAGCTAAAAGGAATTGAGTACCCTCTAGGTACAGGGTAACTGTGCTGCTCAGGTACCCGCTAGGCTTTGGGGATTTAACAGGGAGTAAGACCTAGTTCCTGCCCTAAAAGGGCAGTGTGGCTGGTGTGGGTGGGGTAGGACAGGTTATTACAATAGGGTAGGCTTCTGGCTAGGGTGGGCAGAAGCTCAAGGTGCTATGGAGATCTGGTGGGCCCCCTTAACCCAGAATGCAAGGGCAGAGCTGTCCTGGATGAAGTGTTAGGTTGTAAAGGGGCAAGTCGGAACTATTTGGGTGACAAGCAGAGGGTAGTAAGTGTGTGTGTGTGTGTGTGTTTCTGCCACTGAGGGTGAGGAGAGGCCCTTCTAGGCAAGGAAAGCTGAACTAGCACAAGAAAGGGGCCAGGGGCTGAGAGAGCAGGTCAAGTTCAGAACTGCTGGTGGGTAGAGTACAAGGCCAGGAAGGAGTGGTGGGAAGTGAGGTTTGCAGCAAGTTAGGACAAGATCTTGCAAAAACTTGTTCATCATGCTAAGCAAAGACTTGAACTTCACTCTGAAGGCAATGGGAAACCAGAGAGGTGTTTCAAAAGTTAGATTTGATTCATTAATTCCACAAATATTTATTGAGTGTTAACTATGTAGGTATTCACTATCGGAGGAGAATCTGGGAATTTGATGGTGTGAAACAGCTCTTAGCCAGCTGGAGCTCATGATGCAATATGAGAGAGATTAAACAAGCTGATTTTTCTTAATAAGGAGAATGTATTAGTGTAATATTTACATAATTAAAAATTAATTTAAAAAGATCGTCGCGTGCCAAACCATCACCCAAAATAAATACATAGTTATGGAGTGTGACAAGTGCTGTGAAGGGGACTTTAAGTCAGCTGGTGGCAAAGTGCCAACCCATTGGCTAATAAAAATAGTCACAGACATTTGGCAACTGATCACGGTGTCGCCGCTGCCAAGCTTCAAGTGGATTCTCTCATCTCACCCTTCAAGGCCATCCACTGGATGAGCATCCTCTCCGCATGGGAAAGCACGGTAGACTGCAAAGGCTGCACAACTCGGGGAGGCTGCATCCTGATTTTCATCTTGCAACATGGGAGGAGTCTGGATCAGAGGTTCTTGTCTTCCCACAAGAAGAGTCCAGTTGGCCGGTGCCGTGGCTCACTAGGCTAATCCTCCGCCTTGCGGCGCTGGCACACTGGGTTCTAGTCCCGGTCGGGGCGCCGGATTCTGTCCCGGTTGCCCCTCTTCCAGGCCAGCTTTCTGCTGTGGCCCGGGAGTGCAGTGGAGGATGGCCCAAGTGCTTGGGTTCTGTACCCCATGGGAGACCAGGAGAAGCACCTGGCTCCTGCCTTCGGATCAGCGTGATGCGCCGGCCATGGCGGCCATTGGAGGGTGAACCAACGGCAAAAGGAAGACCTTTCTCTCTGTCTCTCTCTCTCTTACTGTCCACTCTGCCTGTCAAAAAAAAAAAAAAAAATTCCAGATGTGAGACCCGGAGTAGCCATGGGTATGCCAGTGAAGTCTCGTGAAGCGAACACACAGTCCAAGAGGGCATCTCAGCAAAGAGCTGAGAGCCTGGTCTACCTTCACACTGGAGTTTGGCAGCCAAAGGACCGCGGTCCCTCCTCCCCGCCTCCCTCTTCTTCTGGGATATTGGTGGGTGGGGAACTTTCTTGGTGTGGAATTCATGAAATTCCTCCAGGGGCTTTATCAACAGGGTGTGATTAGACTCAATGCCCCCCTGGGGCAAGGTGGGGAAGATTCCGGTAAGCTGTCCCCTGAGGGGGACTGCGACACAACTTTTTTTTTTTTTTTTTTTTTTTTTTTTTTAAGATTCATTTACTTATTATTTGTAATGCAGAGTTACAGAGAGGCAGAGGCAGAGAAAGAAAGGTCTTCCTTCCGTTGGTTCACTCCTCAAATGGCCTCAAAGGCCAGACAGATCTGGGCCAGTCTGAAGCCAAGAGTCAGGAAGTTCTTCTGGGTCTCCCACGCAGGTGAAGGGGCTGAAGCACTTGGGCCATCTCCCACCACTTGCCCAGGTCATACCAGAGAGCTGGATTGGAAGTGGAACAGCCGGGACTTGAACTGGCATCCACAGAGAATGCTGGCCATGCAGGCAGTGGCTTTACCCACTAAACCACAGCCCTGGCCTCCCTAATTTTGATATACAAATGCAGGTCCCTTCCAAGCTGGCTTCTGTGATTCTTCCCTCATCCGACCACACCAATGCCCATCTTTGTCCTTCTGTCCTTCTCAGACACATAGGCTGAGGTCTCGCTTCCTGCCCACCATTAGCAAAGATGACGGGTTGAATAAGGGCTCCCCCAGATGCACGCATCCTAATCCAGAGAATCTGTGGCTATGATGCCATCACAAGGACTTCGAGGACAGGATGAAGGCGAGAACACTGGGACAGGGAGATTTCCCTGGGTTATCGGAGGACGCCAGTGTTGCCACAGGGTCTTTGTAAGAGGTGAGCAGGTGGCCGGTGCCGCGGCTCAATAGGCTAAACCTCCGCCTTGCAGCGCTGGCACACTGGGTTCTAGTCCAGGTCAGGGCACCTCTTCCAGGCCAGCTCTCTGCTATGGCCCGGGAGTGCAGTGGAGGATGGCCCAGGTCCTTGGGCCCTGCACCCCATGGGAGACCAGGAGAAGCACCTGGCTCCTAGCTTCGGATCAGCGCGGTGCGCCGGCCGTGGTACGCCGGCTGCAGCAGCCATTGGAGGGTGAACCAACAGCAAAAGGAAGACCTTTCTCTCTCTCTCTCTCACTGTCCACTCTGCCTGTCAAAAAAAAAAAAAAAAAAAAAAAAAAAAAAAAAAAAAAAAAGGTGAGCAGGTGAAGCCCGAGAGAGGGCTGTGAGAATGGAAGGAAGCAGAGGTCGGAGTGATGCTCTTTGGAGCTGGAAGAAGGGCCCAGAAGTGGGGGGGCCCTAGAAGCTGGAAAAGGCAATGCAACACTTCACGAGGGTCGGGACAGGGGCAAGGACATCAGCCTGTCCTTATAACTCGAGTCTGAACCAGGCTGGTGACAGCAAGAAGCAAGAGTGTAGTCTGCCACAAGAAACACGCAGGTAAGCCTTCTTGTCCACCAGTGATTCTCAATGTGTCCTCAGGACACTGTCACTAGACCCTCAAGGTTAAAACTGTTTTTATTCTACTTTTCTCACAGTGCAGGCCAGAGTTTCTCAGAGGCTACATGACATAAGAGATAACGCAAAAGGAAAATTCAGGTCTCTTCTATTAAGATGGACATGAAAGAGATTTGGAAAAAAATGTTTTGTTTTTTTTTTTTTTTGCTTTGGGTTTCTTTTTCTTGCAAAAATGCCATTTATGCAAATATAAGACTTATTGTTGCTATTTTAAGATGAGTATATATTTTAAACACTTCTAACACTTAAAAAAACCTTCTTTTTTTTTTTTTTAAATATTTATTTGAAAAGCAGAGTGGTAGAGAAAAAAGGAGAGACAGAGAGAGATCTTCCATCCACCGGTTCACTCCCCAGATGGTTGCAACAGCCAGGGCTGGGCAAGGCTGAAGCCAGGAGCCAGGAGCTCCATCCTGGTCTCTCACATGAGTGGCAGGGGCTCTAGTACTTGGGCCATCCCAGGCCCCGTTAGCTTGAAGCTGGAACAGAAGCAGAAGAGCAGGGACTGGAATGGGCACTCGGCCGATACGGGATGCTGACGTTACAGTGGCTTAAGCCACTGCACCACAATGCCAGCCCTAATATGGCAAGTATTTATCGATCCAAGCAAAGGTTCTTTGAGATCCTCAATTTTATTTATTTATTTATTTTAGGAGTAGAAAGCAGTTGTGGGGCCAAAAGATGTGGCATCTGCGGTTGCACACAAATTTCTAGGCTTGTCTCTGGTTACTTATTTGAGCTAAATCGTTAGACTTTTTTTTCAAAGGGTCAGTCTCTTTCTAATAAGTGGCATGAGTGGGGCAAATGGAACCTTTCAGATTTCACAGGTGGAACGCTGCAGGGTTAAGGGACACGCACAATCGCACTCAGCCGATCAGAATTGAAAAGGGCTGAAGGCCTTGTGTTTGCCCCCAGGCCCTAAGCTTCTCCCAGAGTGTCTCAGAAAGGGGTGGGTCTGTTGGACTCAGGCCTGGGGAGGCTCACTGCTCCGGCTGCTGCAAGCAGGGAAGGGCTGAGCCGGCCTTCTCCAGGCTGGTGCTTCCCCGCCTGTGCTTAGAGCTCCCTCTACAGGCAGAGAGTAGATTCTACACCATTCCTGCTCGATTCCTACTGCTCCAGCTAAACTTTAGCTAGCCCAGGAGCAGCTCGAAGTTCACGCTTTCTTGGAACAGGCAGTGGGCAGCAGCAAGAAGCTCCATTGTCACAGGAAGAAGGAAAAAAAAGCAGAAAAGAAAAGTAACCTGTTGCAGTGGTGAAAGACCGACCTGAGTCTCGATGCAGGCTCAGTTCACAACAAAGGGTGAGATCATTGGACCTCTCTGGGATTTTATGGTTTGGGAGGAAACAGGAAACAGTGATCTAGCCACAAAGACCCTCCCCTGTCTAGCAGCCTGAGACGCAAGCGCTAACTGTCCACAAGTCCTGTACCAGAAAGGGGCTTGGTTCAGGGATCTCCTTGCATTCACTGATTTGGCTCATCTGAGTTAGATTTCAGAATGGCTCTCTCCAATTATGGAAGGCACTGATTCTGCCCATGAGCAAAAGCATTTCTGAAGACCTTTACAGTTCATCCATTTGTTTATTGTTTTTTAAAGATTTATGCATTTACTTGAAAGGCAGAGTTACAGAGAGAGGGGAAGAGACACAGAGAGAGGTCTTCCAACTGCTGGTTCACTTCCCAAATGGCTGCAATGGCAGGAGCTAGGTTGATCCAAAGCCAGGAGCCAGGAGCTTCTTCTGGGTCTCCCATGTGGGTGCAGGGGCCCAAGCACTTGGGCCATCTTCTACTGCTTTCCCAGGCCATAGCAGAGAGCTGGATCAGAAGTGGAGAAGCCAGAACTTGAACCAGCGCCCATGTGGGATGCTGGCACCGCAGGTAGATGCTTAACCCACTATGCCACAGCCCCGGCTCCACTTTATTCATTTATCAAGAAAACATGTGGGGGCTGGCACTGTGACATAGTGGGTAAAAGCCTCTATCTGCAGTGCCCACATCTCGTATGGCCTCTGGTTCAAGTTCTGGCTGCTCCACTTCCGATCCAGCTCTCTGCTATGGCCTGGGAAAGCAGTAGAAGATGGCCCAAGTGCTTGAGCCCCTGCACCCGCATGGGAAGACTGGGAGGAAGCTCCTGGCTCCTGGCTTCAGATCTGCACAGCTCCGGCCGTTGCGGCCAATTGGGCCAGCAGATGGAAGACCTCTCTCTCTCTCTGCCTCTCCTTCTCTTTCTGTGTAACTTACTTTCAAATAAATAAATAAATCTTAAAAAAAAAAAAGGAAACATGTGGCCAGTGTTATGGCACAGCAGGTTAAGCTGCCACCTGCCATGCCGGCAAACCGTATGAGCATCAGTTGGAGTCCCAGCTGCTCTACTTCCAATGCAGCTCCCTGCTAATGTGCCTGAGAAAGCAACAGAAGATGGGCCATGTGTTTGGGCCCCTGCTCCCACATGGGAAATCTAGATGGAGTTCCAGGCTCCTGCCTTTGTCCTGGCCCAGCCCTGGCTTCTGTGGCCATTTGGAGAGGAGAAACCAGTGGATGGAAAATCTCTTTCTCCTCTTCCCTTCACCCCTCTCTTTGTGTCTCCCCCACCCCAAAACTTTGCCTTCCAAATAAATAAATCAATCTTTTGTAAAGGAGAACAACAATAATGAGCTGGCATTGATTGAGCTATGCACTGGGCATTGACCGAGGACAGAAGTATGTCTTCTCGTTTGACCCCCACCATAATGCAGTGAGGGAGGTACAACCATTTCTCGCACATTATGGAGGAGAAAACTGAGGCCCCTGGCAAGCCTAAGGGAATTGTCAGGATCACAGAGAAACCGTGTGGCAGAACCCGAACTCGAGACCAGCCATGTGGCTCGCAGCTGCAGCAGTGGACGTAGCCATGACACAAGAGCTTGCCTCTTTGAAGGGTTGCTGTGTCCTTGGACCTTGACCTTAATATCACAGTGATCCCACAAAGCAGCTCCTAGTGTTTCACTCGTATGAAAAGAGGCTGATTCTCAGCTCACACGGCTGCCGAGTGGTGGAGCCGAGTTTTGATCTCTGAGACTTCGGAGTGGTGCCCTCTGTAATGACTCACAGCTGCCCACAGGCCAGGCGATGAGACTGACCAACTGCGTCTTCACGGAGCTTACACGATAGTAGCTTCGTGGGCTAATAATGGCTGCTGATACTTACTGAGCAGTGTTCTAAGCCGTTACACGTATGAACTCTTTTAATTCTCACAACACACGATGAGAAAGAGCTGATTAGTAGCCTATTTTGCAAATGAAGATATCAAGGTACAGGGGGAAGAGGAGCCATGTAAATTGCCCAAAGCTCCACATTTGGGATTCAAATGCAGTGAGCTCGCTCTAGTACCCATGTCTTCAACTACTACATCATCCAAAGAGCAGAAGGCTCCTGTAGCAAGGGGTCACCGACCCAGGCAGGAGACAGCAGAGGGCAGCAAGCCCGGCCTGCAGAGAGACCCCCAAGAGTGACATGGTGGATGAAAACACTCCGTCATGGTAATCGGGGGCAATGACACCACGCACGACGGGTCTGCCCTCTCTTATGTGGGTGCTCTCTGGAGGGCCAGCAAGGACCGGGGTCCTGAGAACATGTGCACTAGAGTTGAATGCGTAGCTCAGGAGGGGTCATGGATGAGAACCTGGCTGTTCTCGGGAACAGAGGTAGGTGCTAAGTCAAACTGACCAGGCTTAGAGAAAAGGGAACTTCTGAATTAGAGCCATCTTCCTGGGGGCACCAAAGAGAAAGTTCCTAGCTGCGGGGAGATGGCAGGGCCCAAAAGCAAGCCAGGAAGCAGGTGGTTTCTCGGTCACAAAGTTGTGGCAGAAAAAGCACAAGCGCCAGGATGGAACAGGGCAAGGACTGACCAGGTCCATCAGCCAGGATTTCTCCTGAGCTCTCTTCTCAAGAAATACAGCATTTATTCATCTATGAGGAAGGGGAGAGAGATGATAGAGATACAGAGAGTTACGGAAAGGAAGTGAGAGGGCTCTTGTCTGCTGGTTCATGTCCAAGTGCCCACTGTGTCTTTGAACCCTGGAAAAGCCAGGAGCCAAGAAATCAATCCAGGTCTCCCACGCAGGAGGAAGCAACCCAATCACTTGAGCCACCATCATTGTATCACAAGGTCTGCTTGAATCAGGAGCCAGAGCTGGATCAAACCCCAGGTACTTCGCTATGCAACATGGGTATTTTTTTTAAAAGATTTATTTATGTATTTGAAAGGCAGAGAGGCAGAGGCAAAGAGGCAGAGAGAAAGAAAGAACTTCCATCTGCTGGCTCACTCTCCAAATGGCTGCATTGGAGCTGGGCCAATCCCAAGCCAGGAGCCAGGAGCCAGGAGCCAGGTCTCCTATGAGGGTACAGGGCCCTAAGGACTTGGGCCATCTTCTACTGCTTTCCCAGGCCATAGCAGAGCTGGATCAGAAGTAGCAGAGAGCTGGATTGGAAATGGAGTGGCCAGATCTTGAACTGGTGGCCCATGGGATGCCACAGTGCTGGCCACGTGACATGGGTATCTTAACCTGAGTCTTAACTGCTAGGCTAAATGCAAGCACTGTAAGTATGTCTTTTAACTGGGTAAGATAGAATTTGGGGATACACTCCAGTATGAATGAGATCATCCAAGGACCATGGATAAAAGAGAAGTCATTTGGGACTTAAGTGGAGAGTAGGAGTGACCATGTTGAGTTGAGTCTGAACACAACAAGGGAAGTGGAAGCAAAGAAGGAGCTTGGCCGTCTCATGGAAGCCACAGAGGGAAATGTCATGGGCTCTTAAAGGGGACTGAACATCACGTCAGGGATTCTTACAATCTCTTGTGTGTCTGCACATGTGGGCTTTGTTCTGCTTTCTCCCCAGCAGCTCTGTTGCTAGCCCATGTGTTGCAACGAGGCTGTCATTGGCTCCCAGGCATTCATGCCACAGTTCCAGCCAGAGAAGTAAACTGGACTCTGAGTCTCAGCTCCCAGTTTGCAGGAGTACAGATTTGATTGGCCTGCCTTTGGCCAGCTGTCCACTCTGGTCAACCTGCTAAGGCCAAGAAGGAGGACAAGCACACCTGTTGAATGCTCACCCCACAAAGGTGAGAGGGAGCGAGTTCTGTTCCCAGGAAGACGGGTTGAGAACTGCCTTGTAGGGGCTGGTGTTGTGGCCTAGGGGGCTAAGCTGGTACCTGCCATGCCAGCATCCCATATTGGAATGTCAGATTGAGTCCTAACCATTCTGCTTCCTATCCAGCTGGCTGCTAATGTACCTGGAGAGGGAGCGGAAGATGGCTCAAGGACGTGGGCCCCTGCCCCTCTTGTGGGAGACCAGGATGGAGTCCCTGGATCCTGGCTTGGGCCTGGGCCAGATCTAGCTGTTGTAGCCATTTGGGGACTGAACCAGTGGATGATCTCTCTCTCCTGCTACCACCTGCCACGGGTCACTCTGCTGTTCAAATAAATCGATCTAATTTTATTAAAAGAATGGGCTTGTGGGTCATGAAAATATTTGGAATGATGTCCACCTTAGTCTGAAAACAGAACACTGGGAACCCTGGCACTGATGAGATGTCAGAGCACTGGAGTCATGGAAGGAGATGGAGAGGAACTTTCCAAGCTGTTAGGCAGCAAGGGAAGGAGGGAATCTGGAGTCCTGGGAGAAGCACATTTGTTTAAATTAGCCAGGAGGCATAAAGGGGTAAATGTTACAGAGCAGTCAGGAAGGATGAGCAGAGCCCAGGCTGTGATGTAGTAGGACAACCCACTGCCTGGCCCAGGCTGTGATGTAGTAGGATAACCCACTGCCTGCAGCGCTGGCATCCCATATGGGCACCTGTTTGAGTTCCGGCCACTCCACTTCTGATCCAGCTCTCTGCTGTGGCCTGGGAAAAGCAGCAGGAAGATGGTCCAAGTTCTTGGGCTCCTGCACCTACGTGGGAGACCTGGAAGAAGCTCCTGGCTCTTGACTTTGGATCGGCCTAGCTCCGGCCATTGTGACCATTTGAGGAGTGAACCAGCAAATGGAATCTTTCTCTCTCTTTCTCTGTCTCTCCCTCTCTCTGCCCAAAACTCTACATCTCAAATAAATAAAACCTTTAACAACAACAACAAAAATGAGTGGTGTCAGAGACCATCGAAAGTCCCTGAAAACCTTTCAAAAATACTTTGAATAAATTGGTGAAGAAATCAGATTTCTGTGGGTTGAAGAATATGGCTGGTTGCATTTATGTAAGTAAATATAATAATGTTAGTTTTTGTAGTACTGTCAACTTTGGAGAAACACTTTACTTACATTGTACGGAGCTGGTATTATTCAGGATTTAATTATTTAGGCCTGGAAACAGTAAACATTTCCTCCCACTCTTTACAGGGTGGCACTGTGAATTAAATAGACCTTATCTTCCCATCTAGATTACAGAAACAAACTCATATCCTCAAAATAATATTTTTAAAGGGGGAGGGAGAAGAAATCCAAAAGGCCAATAAACATATGAAGATGTGCTCAGCCTTCTTTGTAGCAACAGATATGCAATTGAAAACCACAATGCATACTCATCATATTCACAAAAATTAAGGAGTCTGAAAATTCTAGGAATTGATGAAGTGTGGAACAATGAGAATAATTCTAAAAAAACTGCTTACAGGAGAACAAATTTGCAGTCAAAAAGTTACCAACTTATCTTTTTTTTTTAAAAAAATTATTTATTTGAAAGACAGAGTTACAGAGAGAGGTAGAGAAAGAGAGAGAAAGAGGTCTTCCACCTGCTGGTTCACTCTCCAAATGACCACAATGGACAGAGCTGAGCTGATATGAAGCCAGGAGACAGGAAATTCTTCCATGTTTCCCACATGGGTGCTGCGGCCCAAGGACACGGGCCATCCTCTGTTGCTTTCCCAGGTGCATTAGCAGGGAGCTGGGAACTGAAGTGGAGCAGCCAGGACCTAAACCGGCAGCCATATGGGTTACTGGTATTGCAGGCTAGAGCTTAAACTTGCTGCACCACAACACTAGCCCCCAACTTATCTTTTTTTTTTATGATTTTTTTTTATTTGAAAAGCAGACTTACAGAGAGAGAAGGAGAGACAGAGAGAGGGAGAGAGATCATCCAACTGGTGGTTCATTCCCCAAATGGTCAAAACAACCTGCCCTGGGCCAGGCTGAAGCCAGGAGCTAGGAGCTTCTTCTGGGTCTCCCAGGTGGGTACAGGGGCCCAGGGACTTGGACTATCCTCTGCTGATTTCCCAGGCACATTTGCAGGGAGCTGTTTCAGAAGTGGAGCAGGTAGGACTCAAACTGGTGCCTATATGGGATGCTGGTGCTGCAGGTAGTAGCTTAACCCACTGTGCCACAGCACTTCCCCCAACTGATTTATTCAACAGGGTGCTGTCTGCTTAGAACACATGGGGTCACTGTGCCCTGTTCAATAGTTCAATGAAATGACCTGTTTTAGAAAACAGCTTGGAAATTTTTAGTTACGTTGAAGATTCACATTATCTCATCATACAATAGTTTCTCTCTTAGGGGTATAGATGGAGAGATTTGTGTATATGGGCATGGGACATAAGTCCAACAATGTCCACAGCATGATTGTGCTTAATGGACTGATTATGATGTGACTATTCCTGTTCCTTCTACCCCCAGATTCATACATTGAAGCCCTCACCCTCAATGTGATGGTGGGGCCTTTGGAGTTACCTTGGTTAGATGCAGCCATGAGGATAGAGCACCATGACGGAATGCGTGCCTCGGCAAAAAGAGGGAGAGGCCTCACAGCACTCACTCCTCTATGTAAGGACACATCTAGAAGACAGCATTGGAGCCAGCACTGTGGCATGGCCAGTGACACGGCATCCCATTATCAGAGTGCAGATTTGAGTCCCAGCTGCTCTGCTTCCAATCCAGCGCCAACCACTGGGCTCATGTGTGGAGTCAACCAGCAAATGGAAGATCCCTTTCTCTGCCTTTCAAATACATTTTTTAATCTTAATCTTAAATAAAAAGAAAAGACAGTCATTTGCAAACCAGGACCAGGTCTCACCAGACACTGAGGCAGGCTGTCAGCACCTTGCTCTAGGGCCACCCAACCTCCAGAATTTTAAGAAATAAATGTCATCTCTTATTTTTCTTTTTTAAAAAACATTTATTTATTTACCTACTAATTCATTTATTTTCTGAAAGGCAGAGTGACAGAGGGAGAGAGATCTTCCATTCGGTAATTCACTGTCCTGAGTGGCTGCAACTCAGCTGGGTTTGGGCCAGGCTGAAGCCTCTCCCCCGGGGGGTGACAGGAACGCAAGGACTTGGGTCACCATCCACTGCTTCCCAGGTGCATTAGCAGTGAGCTAGATCAGAAGCAGAGCAAGCAGCACTCAAACCAGTGCCCCATTATGGGATACGGGTGTCTCCAGCTGCAGTTTAACCCACTGCACCGCAGCAACTACCCAGGAAATACACTTCTGTTTCTTAAGCCGTCTAGTCTGAATCCAGGACCATCCAAAATAAAATGGCAAAACACAACTGCTGTGTATTCACAATGGGATACCAGACAGTGAAGAAAAAGGACACATCTAACATGGAAACATCTCATACATGTGATACCGAAGGAAAGAGGGAAGGCACGCAAGGATACAAGAGGATGTGTTCCGTCAAACGCAGTTCAAAAACAGGCAGAGCTAGAAGAAATGTTATATAAAGACTAGTGGAGAGCCAAGGGGGAGGCTGAATAAAAGCAAGGGAAGGATTTTCAGAAAGTCAGGGTGGTGGTTACTGCTGTTGGTGATGAGGCTGGGACTGGAGTGAAGCTTGCTAGACCCTCAGGGCGGGCAGTGTTCAGTTTCTTGACCTAGGACTGGTCATATGGACCTTTACTGTATAGTTTGTCATTGAGATATACCTGAATGTGTTGTTATGTGCTTTTCTGCATTTATGTTTTATTTTTAAAGGAAAGAATCAAAAGGGGAATACTGGATGAAGAGGGGATATTTGAGTAAAGATGGTGTCTTGAGCATATATATGTTCTACTTCTTGCTTTTTCCTAAAACTTTCCTAAAAATGTTGTGCTTGTGTGTGCACAGTCATGCATGTGTGTGCACGTTTCATAGACTTAAACAAGGCTAGAGGTGCAAGAGAGAACAAAACAGATGAATGAGTGGTGAATGGCTCAACAGTGAAGCAGAAACCTAAATTGGCCATGAAGAAAGCTGAGAACTAATTTTAATTTCACCACATAATCTTGAAATGCTCAGGGATTTGAGGTATCTGGCTGTTGGGAAATAGTGTTAAGTAGGTGCTAATGTAGGGAGGATTTGTTGACAGTTATTTAACACCCTAGGTTCCCTCCCTCCCCCGACACTGCAGGATGGCTGCTGATTCCTTCTCCAAGTCGAAGGTTGGAGGTTGATTTTCTAGAAAAGGCAAAGCACAGAGTTTCTGGGTCAGGGGACCCCAGGCACAGGTGAGGATGGGGGCACACACACAAGCACACACAGAAGCCCAGACCCCACGCTTTGCACCAGCTCCTGGAAAGCTGGTCACCAGGCCTTTACCATACATGTCTGGGCAATGGCAAGAATCTGTTCTGGGAAACATGACCAGCCCAAAGGACAAGCACTAAAGATGCTCTGATACTAGGAGCCTCCTCTCAAATGGCTGACAGATCACTTTATAGTGAAATCCAACATCGATGAAAGCCTCCCCCAGAACTTCCAATTCACTTTTTGTTCCTTTAATATCTCAATCTCTCTTTTTTCACTCAAAGAAGAGTGTGCACTCACACTAAGAAATGCCTTATTATGCAAGATTCCAAGCTAAGCACCAGTAGAGACACTGATGAACCCCACATACCCATTGTCCAGCTCCAGCAGTGGCCAGCTCTTGGCTGAGCAACCTTCTCTATACCATCGTCTACTCTACAACCCTCACCAGCGGCTACTTCAAACCCGATCCCAGCCTGCCTATGATTTCACCTGTGTTTCCCTGTGAATCTCTAGGAGACAAAGACTATCTAAGTAAGTATAACTGCAGTAACAGTATCAACTTAAAAACAATTTGGTGGGAGTTGCCAAATGATATTCTAATTCTGTCTTGCATCTTCCTTTAGTAGCTGAATTACTTAGTAGTCCTTACGGAGCTGTATCTTTCATAGATTCCTCATGCAAGGCTTCTGGAGATAATGCTTCCCAGGTTCTTGCTGGTTCACCACTGCATGTTTGCGGCTTGTATACTTGAAGATCTCAAGTCTTGGCTCACATGTTCTGTGAGTATCCTAAATACGTTACTCCATTAGCTTGGAGGTTGAATATTACAATTTTCTTTCTTTCGCAAAATATTTTTTTGCCTGTTTGCGTAAAATATTTTTTTCTTTTTCTCTAAAATCCAATAATTTCAGAATAGAAGTGTTGTGGGCTGATCTTTCCAATACGTGTAATGCGTTCAATGTGTAATTTTTAAAGGCAGCTTGACTGGCATATAATCAATACGTATTTAATACAATTTATACAATTCATCCTTGTAGAATGTACAATCCAATGATTTTGATATATTCCCAGAGTTGTGCAGCCATCACCACAACCAATTCTGGCGCATTTTCATCACCCAAGAAACTCCAGAACCAATAGCAATCATGCCCAGATTTGTTCCTGCCTCCTCCCTACCTTCACCCTCCTACCCTCTGGCCCCAGGCAATCGCTTGCTTTCTCTACATATGCACCTACTCTGTCTATCTGCAACCACACATCTCATGACCCTTTGACCAGCATCTCTCATCACCTTCCTCCTGATATCCCAAGCTTTCCGTAACAACCATGCTCCTCGGTCCTTCTATGAGATCAGCTTTGTTGTGTGTAGTTTTAAGGTCTTTAAAAAAATTCAAGAATGTTTTCTTGAGTTTTGCATTTAGTAGCTGTTTTGCTTCCGTGCTTTGGTCTTCTACTTTGACCTGTCTTACTAGGTGTGTACTGGAAAGTCTTTGCTAGTTTATGTATTTACCACTTTCTCACAAATCCTTTTTTTTTATTTTCTGGTTTTTAAAACATTTCCTATTTTTCATTTTCTATTTGTCTTAAGGAATTTTCCACTTGATTTATTAGTTTTGTGTTTCTTCTAGTTTGCTTTCATTTCTGAACTGATTTTTTAAATTTATGCTTGTTTTCATATTTTTGTCTTGTTTGAAGTATGAGAGTCCAGTTTTCATCTGTTCTGTGCCTCATTTGCTGGTATGCATTGTCTGAAGTGCTATGATTTGCTGCTCGTTCTCTCTCCTTTTTTTTTTTCTTCTGGTAACAGTGTTGTTGGTGTTTGATCACAATCCTATCCTGTTGCTCACTTTTCATTGAAACGAGTTTTCCTGTACTTTCAGGAGGAAACAGTGACAAAGGAGAGTTTTCTGGCTTCACAGGTCTTGAGCTTCCTCTTCTGTTGATTTCATGAAGGAATTTTTAACCATGACCTCATGCTTCCTGACCTCTTCCTTCTGGCTCCCTCCCTTACTCTTCCTTTTCACGTCTTCTGCTTCTTTCCCCCCTCTTGTTCCTATCTTGCTCAGTTTGCATTTTTCCTCCTAGAAGTTTGTCCTCAGATAGGACTTTGCGGTGGAAGGCTGCTTTGGTCTGTTCTGAGAGTTCCTAGGCCTAGATCCCTGACCGCTGTAGCAAGATCAGATTTTCTCGCAGGCTCTTTGTTCTCACCAAGAATGAGAAGCCTTCCTTGGAACTCCAGCTTTGCTCTGGTCCCCCATGTGGCCCACAGCCTGCACTTTCCCTTAGAGTTCTTCGGTGACCAGCAGTCCTCGAGTTCTCGGGGGTGTCACTAGGCCCTGTACCTCCCCTCCTCTCCCTTCTCTAGTATTGGTAGCTCGTCCACTCCTATATTGGTAGCTATTGGTAGCTCTCCTGCACTCCTATATTGGAGCTCCAGGAGAGGTGAGTGGCCAGGCTTTGCCGTGGGTGTTGTCAGTGCCCTTTGGGTTTTGCTGACCTAGCTACTGTGAATGTTTAAGGTAGGATTCAGGGGAAATCGCACACTTGGTGAACTGTTTAATTGCATACTATATGTGGATGAATTTTATGACATATAATTTATACCTCAAAATGGTTAAAGCATTAACCAAGCTTTTGCCATTACCATTGGCATCTTCCCCAAATTCTCCTTGCACCTAATCATGTCCATAATTGAAGGTCACCAGGTGTCAAAGGGAAGTCTCCAAAACAGAGATCACCAGTCCTCCACATCCCATCCTCCTGCCTGCCTGGGCACAGGGAGAGAGTCCCTGGCACTAAGGCCGAGCTGTAGCCAAAGTGACATGTGACCTGTCTGGGCTGAGGCATTTAAAAGTGGGCGTGCTTTCTGGACACTCCCTCGTCCTCCGGCACTGGAAACCTACAACCTCGCCTGTTGTCACCTGACCAACAGGAAAGATAGAAATCAAAGCAAACAAAGAGAAAGGGCAACTTAGAGAAACCCAAACTTCCAGAGAGAAGAAAAATAAAACCATCAGGAATCTTTTGCAAACTTTTCCATCTTTTCCCATTTGTTTTGTCTGAAACTTTGAATAGCCGTTTTCCAAATTTGCTTTGTAAAAGTCCATTAATGTAGACCCTGCATAGACAATTTTTATATCTTTTTTTTTATTTATTTTATTTGAAAGATAAAGTTACAGAGAGTGAGAGGGAGAGACAGAGAGAAAGGGCTTCCGTCCATTGGTTCACTCCCCAAATGGCCGCAATGGCCGGAGCTGCACCAGTTCGAAGCCAGGAGCCAGGAGCTTCCTCTGGTCTCCCACACAGGTGCAGGGGCCCAAGGACTTGGGCCACCTTCCACTGCTTTCCCAGGTCATAGCAGAGAGCTGGACCAGAAGATGAGCAGCCAGGACTAGAACTGGCGCCAGTGCTGCAGGTGGAGGATTAACCTACTGTGCCACTGCGCCAGCCCCCATCTTTTTTTTTTTTTTTAAGATTTATTTATTTATTTGAAAGGTAAAATTACATACAGAGAAGGAAAGACAGAGAGAAAGGTTTTCCATTCACTAGTTTACTCCCTAAATGGCCACAACAGCTAGAGCTGGGCCGATCTGAAGCTAGGAGCCAGAAGCTTCTTCTGGGTTTTACATGCAGGTGCAGGGACCCAAAAAATTTGGGCCATCTTCTACTGCTTTCCCAGGCCATAGCAGAGAGCTGGGTTGTAAGAGGAGCAGCCAGGATACAAACTGGCACCAATATGGGATGCTGGCACTGCAGGTGGAGGCTTGGCCCTCTATGCCACAGCGCTGGCTCCAGCACTGCTCTGTGTGTGAGAAGGTCATTTTGTGGAGCCAGCATGACACAACTGGTCACCTCTTTCTACCCCACTGAGTAGTTCTGGACAGCAGGTAGATCCAGTGACAACTCTACTGAGTGGCTTCACAGCCAAGACTTTAACTTTTATTAACCCAGGGTGGATGATTGGAAGCGACACACATCCCTTTAGGTAAAACGGAGCCCACAGGTAAAGCACAAGTTCCCAGGAGAGCAAACTGAGCCAGAGGACCAGGACTTACACAACAATGTGAACTGTGGTCGTAACAGTGGGGAAGGGCATCCTGGACTGCTGGTGGGTAAGCCCTGGGGACTGGGGTATGACAGGGTTGGTCAGAATTCCCATTTTCATCAGTTAAAATGGTGTGATTTAAGCAAGCTGCTTATCCTCCAACCCACAGCTTAGTTTTGGCCTAAGGGTTACATGAGATTATCCATGTGGAGGATATAGTGCAGTGACAAATTTTAGCAAGCACTGGTCAAATTCTAGGCGTGTCTCCAAGATTGTGGGCTCACCTCTTGAAGCTCACTGCCAACAAAGAAAGTTACCTATCCTTGCATTTGACCTCTCCTTGGCTGAGGTCAGGGTTCTAGGGGGTGGGGATGGACTTGCTTCAGATCCTTTGTAGTTTTAGGAGACTGGATGGGCTCAGTTAGTACAAAATTCAGTTCCAAGGAAAGAACTGTAGGGGGCAGAATTGCAATGGAGAAAGGACTCTGATTAGCCGGCTGTTCAACTCACTTTCAGTAGCTGTTTTCACTGAAAAAGTGGATAAAAGCAAAAAATCTGGCACACTGTGACCGAGTGTTTCATAGAGACCCCTGCTGCCCGGTGGACACAGCCGTCCCGTGCTGTTGATACACACCTTTTGTCTCCTGCCTGGGGAGCTGCTCTGGGGTGAGGCCGTCTGAGCTGCCAGCTTGGAAAGCAAACCAGGAAGGGCAGGAAAGCGACCTGAGGGCTCCTGTGGGCTGCTGGCTCTGCAGGTGGTTTTGATCTTCCAGGCTCAGGATTTTTGGGTGCTCTTTGCAAAGCCTTTTTCAGGACTTTTACAGATGATGAAACACCATAGCACAGAGGTGCAGAACAAAGGAACTTGGCTGAACACCCAGATGCCCATATTCCAGGCTCCCCCATCCCCACCCTAACGTGTCCTTAACCACACTGGTCACCTGCCTGCCAAACCAGTTCCTCCTCCTGCTTCTCCAGCTCAGTGCATTGTCACCATTACCAGGGTGTTGCCCGGTCTCCTCCCTCTCCCTCTCTGTCTGCCTCCCTCTCACCCCAGACCAATCCTAATATCTGGGTGACTCTATCCTGGAAGCATCCTGCTGCTTTACCACCAAGGGCGTGCTCAGTGTTCCTCCCACACTGACCTTGGCAATGACCTTGGTAGGCAGACATCTGCCTTCAGTTACCTGCAACTCATCATCTCTCCACAGTATGCCAAAGCATCTTTCTAAAACTTGACACATACCCCAGCAAATTTTCGATGGCATTATTACTAAAGAAGGGAAGTATAGGTATTAGGAAATGTAGCTGTCTCCTTTTCCGCACGCAATATGAGCCAGGAACTGCACTGAAAAGATGACATAAACTCCCACTTCATCATCAAGTTTGCATGAAATAATGCATGCAAAATGCCACTTCAGTGCCATTTTCTTTCCCTTCTCCCTGGTAGGTCTTATCTCAAGTGCAACTCCTCCCATTGGGCAACTGCCAGAGATCTTTGTTGAGTGACTGAAGGAATTCCCTGATGGAAATAATTAGTACTTCCTATTTTGTTCAAAAATTTATTTATTTGAAATGCACTGTCACAGACATAGAGAGAGAGAGAGAAAGAGAGAGAGAGAGAAGAGAGAGAGCCGGCGCCGCGGCTCACTAGGCTAATCCTCCGCCTTGCGGCGCCAGCACACTGGGTTCTAGTCTTTGTCCGGGCGCTGGATTCTGTCCCTGTTGCCCCCCTTCCAGGCCAGCTCTCTGCTGTGGCCAGGGAGTGCAGTGGAGGATGGCCCAAGTGCTTGGGCCCTGCACCCCATGGGAGACCAGGAGAAGCACCTGGCTCCTGCCATCGGATCAGCGCAATGCGCCGGCCGCAGCGCACCGGCTGCGGCGGCCATTGGAGGGTGAACCAATGGCAAAGGAAGACTTTCTCTCTGTCTCTCTCTCTCACTGTCCACTCTGCCTGTAAAAAAAGAGAGAGAGGGAGAGAGAGAGATATCTCCCATGCCCTGGTTCATTCCCCGAAACGGCTGCAACAGCCAGGTTTTGTGCCAAGGTGAAATCAGAAGCCTGGAACTCCATTCGGGTCTCCCACATGGGTGGCAGGGACCCAAGTCCTTGGGTCATCATCTGCTACCTTCATGGGTGCATTAGTAGGGAGCTGGATTGCCCTCTGATATGGGATGCTGGCATAGCAAGTGGGGGCTTAACCTGCTGGACCATAATGCTAGCCCCTATTACTTCTTGTTTAGCAAATAAGAAATCAGAGGTTCAGAGAGTATAAGTAACTTGCCCATTATGTCACACAGTGAGTGATGGAGTCAGTGTTAGCTCAGGCAATCCGACTCCCCAGGCCTCATGTTTAACCACTGACCAAAGTAAGGATGAGTCACAAGGTCCTTGCATCTCAGGAACACTTGTGCTAGTAGCAGAGATGGAAGTAAACAGAGAACTCCCATATAACATGCTGTTTACATTCATTAGGTGTGACAGGTATTCTGGAACCCAGAAGAAGTAGGCCAGTTGTTTTCCTTACCTTCTCGTCACACCTCGCAGTCTGGTTTTTGTGCTGCATTAGCATAGTCTTGACAATCTGCAGCACCAAATGCTTCCTTAAAAATAGAAAAGTGGCACAGTGCTGTGGCATGTCAGATAAAGCCACCACCTGCAGTGCCGGCATCCCATATGGGTACCAGTTTGGGTCCTGGCAGCTCCACTTCCTATCTAGCTTTCTGCTATGGCCTGGGACAGCAGCAGAAGATGGCCCAAGTCCTTGGGCCCCTGCACCCACGTGGGAAACCTGGAAGAAGCTCCTGGCTCCTGGTTCTTGGTTTCAGATCAGCCCAGCTCCAGCCATTGTGGCCATCTGGGGAGTGAACCAGCAGATGGAAGACATCTCTCTCTAGCTCCCTCTGCCTCTCTGTAACTCTGCCTTTCAAATAAATAAATCTTTAAAAAATTAAAAAAGACTGCATACTTGGAGAGTGGACCCAGTGGAATAGCCGTGGCCCACCTAACTCTGCTGTGTCCCCAGATTGCACCTGCACACTGTGTCGGGGATTTGGATCCTGACGATGGAATCATAAAGACTCTGATGAGCCTTGCTCAGGTGCCATTGGTGAAGTCACGACGTGTTCTGCTCCTGTGGGCTTTCAGCAGAAAGTCCAGCAGCCCACGAACCACGTGTGCCTCAGCTCTTCTGCTCATAAGGCAGAGGTCTGTTACCCAGTGGGCCTGGCCTCATTTCCATGTGGGTGTGCCCCTGCAACTGCTCCCTCCCTCCTCTCGTCCTCCTCCCTTCCATTCTTTCTCTCTCTCTCTCTCTCTCTCTCTCTCTCTCACATTCTCCTCTCCTTCCTCAAACAGCTAATCAGCATCTGGGTACTGAGATACAGGGGTCCATAAGGCATGGCCCCTGTTTCTAGAAGTAAAACATTCCCACTGCAGCAAGGAAGAACTTGGACTTCAGGGCCTGAGAGTGTCAATCATAATTCCAGCTTGATTGCCTACTCGCATGTGACCTTGACCAGGTCCTTAGCCTCCATGGCTCTAGGGTTCTCCATCTGTAAGACAGCACAACGCAGAGCTCTACCTCATTGGGTTGCTGTGTGGGCAGCCATGAGAGGATTACATATGGAAGGCACTCAGAAGGGGTCTGGCACATGAAAAGATGACATAAGTGTTGTTATTAGCATGTCGCAGAGGATAGTCATGAAATGCGAGTTCTTGTCACTCACATTCTCCCAAAATAAGTTACGCAGCCTGTAAGGAGATGCTTGGCACAGAAACCTCTCAATCAAGAGAAGCAGTGATTATCATAACTGTTGTTTCAATCTGAATGGAAAATTCTGGGTTATTTAAGGTAAGCTGTTGTGTTTTTTCTCATTGATGAAGCGTGAGAAAAATACAAAACTTATCTGTTAAGGGAATTCTCTAAGTATGACATTTTTTTAAAATTTAATTTATTTATTAGAGAGGAAGAGAGAGACAGGGAGAGAGACTGTCCTCTGGTTCACCACCCAAAGCCCACAGCAGCTGGGACTAGGCTGGGGCTGAAGCTGGGGGCCAGGGTCCCACCCCAGGGCTTCCACATGAGCGGCAGGGACTCAATGACTTGAGCCAGCACCGCTGCCTCTCAGAGCCTGCATGAGCAGGGAAACGGAGGCAGGAGTCAGGGCCAGGAACTGAACCCAGTGTGAGACAGTGTGAGGTAGGGACACCGAAACCACCCAGCTGAACCTCTAGTCTATAGGACTTCCTTTGTGTCAAGAGACAAAACAGTGATAAACAAACAAACAAGCAAAACCCTAGTGGTGAGGAGAGGCTGAAAGGCTTAACTGGGCAAGGAAGACCCAACTGTGTTGGCATGCAGTGAAGTAATGTTTAAACCTGGTAAGGCGGAGGCCTTGGCCTGCTGGATATGACTGGGGTTAGCAACGTGAGCAGAGTTCAGCAGTCCAGCTCTTAGCAAAGGGGAAAGAAAGACAAAATTTCTACCAACCAACCATACAATGAACACTGTGTCTGTGTGTGTGTGTGTGTGTGTGAGAGAGAGAGAGAGAGAGAGAGAGAGAGATGGGGCACGTAGGGTGTGTGTGTAGAGGGTAGGTGGGCAGAGAGTCTAATTCAGCCTTATCAATTAAGAAGTAAATATTTGGGGCCAGCGCCATGGTGTAGCGGGTCAAGCCACCGCCTGCAGTTCCGGCATCCCATATGGGTGCCAGTTCGAGACCCGGCTGCTCCACTTCTGATCCAGCTCTGCTATGGCCTGGGAAAGCAGTAGAAGATGGCCCAAGTCCTTGGGCCCCTGCACCTGCATGGGAGACCCAGAGGAAGCTCCTGGCTTCGGATTGGTGCAGCTTCAGCCACTGTGGCCAATTGGGGAGTGAACCATCAGATAGAAGAAATCTCTCTCTCTCTCTCTCTCTCTCTCCCCTTCTCTCTCTGTGTCACACTTTCAAATAAATGATAAAAAAGAAGTAAATATTCAAAATTATTCTTAGATGGATCTTTTCATTATTTTTTTGAGAGTCAGAGTTACAGAGAGAGAGAGGGAGACACAGAGAGGGAGGTCTTCCACCCACTTTTCACTCTCCAAATGGCTGCAATGGCTGGAGCTGGGCTGATACCAAGTTTGGATCCAGAGCTTCTTCCTGGTCTCCCACATGCATGCAGGGTACCAAGCACCTGGGCATCTTCAGCTGTTTTCCCGGACCATCAGCAGGGAGCTGGATGGGTAGAGGAGCAGCTGGGACTCGAACTGGTGCTGATGTGGGATGCCGGGGCCACAGACAGGGGCTTAACCTACAGTACCAGCTCTGCATATTTTCATTTCTATTAGATGATTTTAAAGATGCTATTAGGAATACGTATTCCTCCCTGGGGACTTTATTTCCTTTGGACAAAGTTATAAAATTGTACATGCGTTTGAAGTAGATCAACAAAGAGGCACTGTTTCTTTTTTTGCTGTGTAGGCAACTCTGCCGGCATTGTCATATGCATGACTTTCTCATTAAAAGTCCCGCCCGCGTTCACCAGTAGGCACTGCACCCCTCCTCCTTATGAAAGATTCAGACTTCCAGACAAACACAGGGAGGCAGAAGGATCGCGCCTGCTCGTGGAGCTTCAGGCCTGGCCTCAGGTGCTGGCACCCGGACGAGTGCCAGCAGCAGCCTGTGTTATTTTCAAAGCCTTGCTACTGCACCTGGCTTGGTCGGGCTCTGGGGGCCTAACCGAATGCAACCCTGAGATGATGCTGTGGGTAAGCCACGCCCACAGATGCAGGTTCTCATTCCAGCCGCTCCCCTGCTTACAGTGTGTCCTGGGCAGGTTTCTTAACTCTTCTGAGCCACAGCATTTTTTCGTTTGTTTGTTTGTTTTGTTTTGAAGATTTATTTATTTATTTGAAAGTCCGAGTTATAGAGAAAGAGAGAGGGAGAGGGAGGAGAGAGAGATAGGGAGAGGGAGGAGAGAGAGATAGAGAGAGAGAAAGCTCTTCCATCCGTTGGTTCACTCCCCACAAGGCTGCAACGGCCAGGGCTGGACCAGTCTGAAGCCAGGAGCCAGGAGCTCATTCAGTTCTCCCATGTAGGTAGCAGAGGCCCAAGCACTTGGACCATCCCTTCACTGCTTTTCCCGGGTCATTAGCAGGGAGCTGGATCGGAGGTGGGGTAGCCGGGACTCAAACCTGCTCCCTTTTGAGATACTGGCATTGCAGCGGGTGGCTTTACCCCCTACACCACAGCTCCAGCCCCAAGCCTCGGCTTCTTTATCTACAAATAGGAGCAAAAAACTACAGCCCTAGAGTCTCTTATCCCAACCTTCAAATCTAAAAACTATGAAAACGAGCATTCTTTTCTTCACGCATATGGCAGTGAGATCCAACGGTCTTGAGTTATTTAGGACAGAATACACTCTCTGGAGTGCCAGGCTGCGTGACGGGGCTTTTCGTGTCTGTGTTATGTTTCGTGCGCATGCGTTGCTGCGGAGGAATCCCAGCAGTAGTTACGCGGCACCAGAGCCCGCCAGCAGTGGTGCGCGCTACACGGTACTCGCAACATCTTATTTCTCTACAATCCGGAGATTTCTGAGTTCCAACACCGATCTGGCCTCTAGGATTTCTGATAGCGGTCTGTGGGCCCGTGCGTATCTTCCTCCTAGAACTGTGACGGCCGCGTGATGGAACGCTGACAGAACTCGGGGCACGCCCTGCACCAGTGCCGCCTCCTTTCCCCTGGCCCTCACTGAGCCTCTTCGGTTAGCAGGCGGGGACATTTGCTCTGCAGGTGGTGCGTTTCCTGCACGTTGGCACCTGCGGCTGTCGGTCCAGCTTGTTTGGCAGCCTGCCAACTCCTTCCAGGAAGGGGTTGTGTCCTGGTGATGCCTGGCACAGGTCGTGGTTAACTAGCATTTTATAAAAATGACCCCAGAAATCAGGGATCAGGTCTGTCTGCTGGGCCTCCTGGTGTCCTGCTCTCCGTTTGGGTCGGGGTGTACTATGGAATGCAGGAGCGAAAACTCCGAGGAGTGGAAGCCAGCGGGGGAGGGGCAGAGGGCATAGCGAGGTGGTGAGGGGGACTCCCTGAAGGCAGGTTTGCCCTGCGCTGCCCTGGCTTATGCCAGTTATCACAACGTAGCTAACCATCATCTCCCATTTTTATTCTTTCATATTGCAGTACAACCTCATTTGGAAAATAAATTGCATGGACACCCTAAGCACAGACACCAGGGGAAAGTCTCAGGGTGCAAGGATTTTTTTTTTTTTTTTTTTTTTTTGCAGGGGATCAAACTTCACTGGAAGGAGAAATGAAGGTGCCTACAATGGTCAGTTAGGGGCGGGTATTTGGCCCATTGGTTAAGATACCATGCGGGACGCCTGATCGCAGGCATGGCTCTACCTTCTGCTCCAGGGTCCTGCCAATGGGCACCCTGGGAGGCAGCAGGAGATGGCTCAAATACTTGGGGCCCTGCCACCTATGTGGGAGAACAGGACTGAGTTACCCTTTCCTGGATTCCGTCTGACCCAGCCCCAACTGTTGTGGGCATCTGGAGAGTGACCTTGTGGATGGAAGCACCCTCCTCTGGTTTGAGTCATGGCTGCTCTGTTTCTTTTATTTACTTATTTATTGCCAGGCATAGTTAGACAGTAAGAGATAGACAGTGAGAGAGAGAGAGAGAGAGAGAGAGAGAGAGAGAGTTATAGACAGTGAGAGAGAGACAGAGATAAAGGTCTTCCTTTTTCTGTTGGTTCACTCCCCTAATGGCCGCTACAGCTGGCGCCCTGCGCTGATCCGAAGCCAGGAGCCAGGTACTTCCTCCCAGTTTCCCATGCGGGTGCAGGGACCTAAGCACTTGGGCCATCCTCTACTGCCCTTCCGGGCCACAGCAGAGAGCTAGACTGGAACAGGAGCAACCAGGACTAGTACCCGGCACCCCAAACGGGACTAGAACCCGGGGTGCCGGCGCCACAGGCGGAGGATTAGCCAAGTGAGCCACGGCACCAGCTGGCCGCTCCATTTCTAATCCAGCCCCCTGCTGATGCACCAGGGAAAGCTGCAGAAGACATCCTAAGTGCTTAGGCCCCTGCCATCCACATGGGAGACATGGATGGAATTCCAGGCAATTGGCTGGGCCCAGCCCAGTCGTTGCAGCCATTTAGGGAGTGAACCACTGGACAGAAGATCTCTCTCTCCCCACCCCCACTCCACACACACCCCTACCCATCACTCTGCCTATCAAATAAATGTTTTTAAAATGGTAGGCTTGAGAGGTAGAGGTGAGCGTTGCTAGTGACAAACTTTATGCCTCTAGCAATGACTAAGAGCACAGGTTTTGGAGTCAGATAGACTTAGGGTGCAGTTGCAGCTCTGTAACTTATCAACTGTGTAACATAGGGTAGTGGGTTGAATGACTGAATGTTAGGAGTGGCCTCCATTCTTCACCCCAGAAACATGCGAGTGTGAGCTTATTTGGGAAAAAATCTCTCTATAGATGTTAAGGATTGTGAGAAAGCTCACTGGGGATTATCCTTGTGGTCCCCACATTGATGACAAACAGAAGAAGAGGAGAAGGCCGTGTGAAGATGGACAGAAACCAGAATGAGGCAGCCACCAGAGCTGGAAGAGGCAGGGAACGATTGTCCGCTAGGGACATGAGAGGGGGTGTGAGCCTGCCGGCACCTTGATTTTGAACTTCTGGACTGGGGGACTGTGAGGGAAAAAGCTCTACCCAGTTTGCGGCAGTTTGGGAGACTCACGCCCAGAGGGTGAGTTATCTAGTCCCTGTGTGCCTCCGCTCGCTCAACGAAAATGGGAAGAGGATCTGGACCTTCCTGACCAGGGCTGCTTCAGGGAGCCACAGAAATGAACTGGGTAAATTGCATCAGGCTGGTGCTTCCTAGAGGGAAACTGTTAGGATGGCTGATGGAGAACAGCCCTGAAATGTTGGATTCATCCAGCAGATGGCGGAAGATGGATTCACAAACCTGTAAGGTTTACTGCTCGACATTGCAAGGCAGACCTAAAGCAGCCGGCTCAGCTCACAGCTCAAAGTGGAGGAGAAGCTAACTCGCTCCCCTTCGCCTTGGAGCACGGTACACACAAAGGGTGGCATTGGAGAATATGGAGTGGGGTGCAACAGAAACTCTGGGCTTCCAGACTCGCGCTGGCAACTCAGATGCAGCAGACATCAGAGGACTGTGGTGGGACTAGAATGACGCAGCGTGTGAAAGCGCTGGCTGAGCAAGGCACCCGCAGGCTCAGAAGCAGCTGGAGGGTCTAACTCATCAGTTACTTTGGCGTGAGTCCTGGGGTCATCATGGGCGCGTTCGCTCCTTTATTCACTCAGCAAACACTGACTTGTGTTAGGCCTCGTCCAGGGAATACTGACTGCCCTGGTTCAGGCAGCTCATACGATCAAGGTGCAGACAGGGTAGGTCCTTCCCCAGGTGCCAGGCTGGCGTTCCAACTCCAGGCTTTGACTTCAGAAACACACTGGAATGAGCAGACCTCTTGTGAAGATTTTGATGTTTCTTTTTTCCTTTTTTTTTTTTTTAAAGATTCATTTATTTAGTTGAAAGTTAGAGTTACACAGAGAGAGAAGGAGTGGCAGTTAGAGAGAGAGAGAGAGAGGTCTTCCATCCGCTGGTTCACTCTCCAATTGGCCACAACAGCCGGAGCTGCACCTATCTGAAGCCAGGAGCCAGTAACTTCTTCCAAGTTTCTCATGTGAGTGCAGGTGCCCAAGGACTTGGGTCATCTACCACTGCCTTCCCAGGCCATAGCAGAGAGCTGGATCGGAAGTGGAATGGCTGGGACTCAAACTGGCACCCATATGGCATGCTGGCACTGCAGGCGGCAGCCTTACCCAGTGTACCACAGTGCTGGCCCCAGATTTGTATGTTTCCTTCCTCATTTCTTTTTAAGAATTCTACTCTTAAAGAAACCCTACTACTGATGGTTAAGCGAAAAATGAAGAAGTCACGAGAGCTTGCCCAGAAAGGTCTGTCTATCCATTTCTCTTTCTGAGTCAAAGCTGGAAAAATACAGCCCCTACGGTTACCAGAAGCTGCCTCTGGGCAATGGGGCAGTGGCACGAGGACACTTCAAAAAGTCTGGAATGGAAGTAAGAGATGGGTTCATTTTAGTGCAAAAAAAAAAAAAAAAAAAAAAAAATTCATGCATAGGAGGGAGTCTCCCAAAAGGTCATGGAAAAGGCATATTATGAAAAAACTACACATGGATTTCTAATTTTTTGCACCAAAATAAACTTTTTAATTCTGTTTTTCCACAAACTTTTGGAAGTACCTTCCTATTCGGAAAAAATGGGAGCTTTTACCTTTTATTTTCTGTACTTAGAAGAAAATTAAAAAGATAAAGTCCATCTTGGCTCTTCTTTGCACCTGTGCAAAGAGGTCATCTAACAGGAAGTGATCCCTGGTGGGTCAAGGCCTCCGCCTCTTCAGAGCGACGGACAAACAGTCAGTTGCTCAGCAACTCGCAGGCCCTCCCCGGGGGAGGGGTGGGGGGCAGGTTCGGGGGAAGCTGGTGAGTCACGAGGAGGTGCCAGGAAGCCGACGCCGCCGTGCCCGCCGGCCGGCTGTGATAACGCCCTGACGTGTGTCCACGGCTTCTTCACGGTGCTCAGGGAGCTTTCTCCTGCACGGTAACCCTTCTGTGACCCTTGGGAGGTCAAGCTGGCAGGGCTGGTCCTAGACTGTAGATGGGAAGGGGGAGGGTTTCACCTGCCTTATATGTCACCTACTGCACGACACAGGAGAGCTGACCATTAAGGGCAGCCCTCAGATGACGCGCCACCGGCCCTGGGGCGTGGAGGAAGGGGAAGGGCAAACAGTCTCTGACCCTTCCTCTCCCCGCCTTCTGTCGGCTCTCCAGCTATTCCGTGGGAGGAAAGGAGAAGACCCTGTCAGAGGGTTCACAGCCCAGCAGCCCAGCGTCATGCAAATTCAGATCACACTATGGATTTGAAACAGCGTGTTAGAAATATCTCAGTCAAATCGTGCTTGTATGCAAATACGGAAGAAATGAGAAGTTTCTCAAATTACCAGTCAAGTTGTTGCTGAAGTTCAAGGCTGGCAGGCCGTGTTGGCATTACTGCCACACGGGGGCGCCACTATCATTGGTAGACAGGCAGACCGGCTATTCCGTCCAGAACTGCTTCTGGGAGCTGTGAGTTACAGGAGGCTTTCAGGAACTCCGTCTCCGCGGACGGCTTCCCGTGAGCACTTTATTCAGCAGGAAAAGGGCTAAGGGAGAGGCAACTTAGGCGAAGGCTCCTAAGGCTGAAAGGGAGAAGGATGCAGAAGTGGCTCCTCCCTTGTGGCGCAGCAGGTTAAGCCGCTGCTCGCGACACCTGCGCCCCGTATGGACCCCGATTGGATTCCTGGCAGCTCCACGTCCCATCCAGTTCACTGCTAATGTGGCTGGGAAGCCAGGGGCAAATGGCTCAAGCACTTGGGCCCCTGCACCCATGTGGGAGACCCGGATGAAGCTCCTGGCTTCAACCTTGCAGCCATTTGGGGAGTGAACCAGAGGATGGAAGATCTTGCTCTCTGTGTCTCTCCCTTTGTATCTCCGCCTGTCAAATAAACGAATCTTTAAAAATAAAAGAGGCGACTCTTGAAGCAGGTGTGGACCAGCGGAGGTCTCCGAGCCTGTGCTTCTCTGCACTGCCTGCCCCTCTCCCAAGCATTTGTCCGTGTCGGCCAGGTGGGCTAGGACAGGAGCATCAGCCCAGACGCCAGCTTCCTCTCCTGCAGGCTGGGTTAGATGCCTGTTGGGCAATCAGGCACACCGCCGCACCCTCACCGTGCCATATCCATGTGAAATGACCGTTCACTTGGCGGCTTCTCTCACCAGACTAAATTTCTCAGCGGTGGATTTTCTAAGAACAGCATTCCGTGCATAACAACATGTGGAGATTTTCCCTGGGGATGGGCGTTTGGCCCAGGGGCTTAAAATGCTGCTTGGGACTCATGTCCCATACGAGAGTGCCTGGGTTTGAGTTCTACTTCTGCTCTTGGCATTTGGGGAATGAACCAGGGGATGGAAGAGCTCTCTCTGTCTCTGTCTGTCTGCCTTCCAAATAAAAATAAAGTTTATAAATATAAATAATCATTTAAAATTTATTTTATAATAATAAATATTTATAAATCAAGTTTTATCAAAAAAGGGTCTTTTTCCTTTTAAAGTTTTTTAATATGGAAAATTTCTTGCATATCCTAAAGTACAAAGAAAGGTGTAATCAACTCTCTTGTTCCCATGACCCAGTTCAACAACTACTGACTCCTGGCCAATGTCTTTCCTCTCTACCCATTTCCTCACTTCTTTATCCCATTGTTCTAAATGAATCTTACAAGTAAACCATAAATGTGAATGCTTGGGTGTGTTTAAGATGTCGTAAAAAAAAAAAAAAGGAAAAGAAAGAACTTTTATAGCTAGGTCTGTCTCACTGTCTCACTGTCTGGTGGACGGGTGGGTGGAGTGGAGAAGATTAGCATTTTTCTAGAAATTCTAATGTTTCTATGGAACAATTCCCTGTAATAAGAAAAATTGAGAAGAGGAGGAGGAAGGAAGAATGTTTATTATGTGCCAAGCACTGTGCATGATGATTTCATTTCATGCTTATAGGAGATACAGGTGTCATTATCTCATTTTAAAGATCAGGATCAGGGGCTGGCACTCTGGCATAGTGGTAAAGCCACTGCTTATAGCACCGGCATCCCATATGGGTGCTGGTTTGAGTGCTGTCTGCTCTGCTTCTGATCCAGCTTCCTGCTAATGCGCCTGGAAAAGCAGTGGAGGATAGCCCAAGAGCTTGGGCCCCTGCAACCACGTGGGAGACTAGGAACTAGCTGCTGGCTCCTGGTTTCAGATTGGCGCAGCTCCGGCCATTGTGGTCATTTGGGGAGTGAACCAGCAGATGGAAGATTTCTCCCTCTCTCTCTCTCCTTCTCCCTCTCTCTCTCTCTGTAACTCTGCCTTTCAAATAAATAAATAAATCTTAAAAGAAAAACAAAAGATCAGGGTCTGAGAGGTTGAGTGCTGGACCTATAGAATCCAGTTCTCTGCAACTTAAGGTCTGTGTTCTTAACTCCGTGATATGACGAGGCTTGTAATGCAGACCCAACAGAACCCACCCATGTCTGAGGCCACAAATGTCACCTGCCTGGGCTGCTGGCTCTTGTCTTCTTCTCCGTCAAACACCTGAATCCAGCTCACTTCACAGGGTCCTGGGGACAGGCCTGCAGGTTATTCCAACCCTGGGAGGAGGAAGGGTTTCATGGCTCAGGATGCCAAAAGAGAATTAAATTCCTTATTTTAAAAAAAGTCATCTTTCCTCCTGTTGCAAGGCACTGGAGACAGCCAGCCCAATGAACCTGTAAATAAATTTGTAAGGACAAAATATACAAGAGGTCTTCAGAAAGTTCTTGGAAAAAATGGAACGAAAAGATAATGTGGGTGGTCAGTGTTTGACCATGGTTAAGACCCCACTCGGGATGCCTGTGCCTCTGTCATGTTGCCTGGTTCTCATCCCAGCTCTGCTCTCAAACGCAGCTTCTTTTTAATGTGTGCTGTGCACTGGGAGGAGCAGGCGATGATCCAAGTAGTTGGGTCCCTGTCTCCCACATGAGAGACCAGGATCGCATTCCGTGGCTCCTGGTTTCCACGTAGTCTAGCCCTGACTTTTGCAGACGTTCGGGGAGTGAACCAGCAGATGGGACACTGATCTTTGTCTGCCTGTCTCTGTCTCCTTTGCCTTTTAAAAAAAGATCATGTGAATTTTCCATGATTTTTGAAGTCATGTCAAACATACAGTGGTTGGGGTAAACTCTTTGTAGGAAACTTCTAAGACATTGTGCTAAATGTGTTTTTTAAAATTTTTTAAAGATTTATTTATTTGAAATTCAGAGTTACACAGAGAGAGAGAAGAAGAGGCAGAGAGAGAGAGAGAGAGAGAGGCAGAGAGAGAGGTCCTCCATCCGCTGGTTCACTCCCCAATTGGCCACAACAGCAGAAGCTGCGACGATCCGAAGCCAGGAGCCAGGATCTTCTTCTGGGTCTCCCACATGGGTGCAGAGGCCCAAGGACTCGGGATATCTTCTGCTTTCCCAGGCCATAGCAGAGAGCTGGATCGAAAGTGGAGCAGCGGGTTCTCGAACCCGCACGCATACGGGATGCTGGCACTGCAGGCGGTGGCCCAACCCACTACACCACAGCGCCGGCCCCTAAATGTGTTCTTGGAGAGATGTGTCTGGATTTGATTGAGACAGTAAGGGAGTAAGAGAGGGAAAGTGACCAACCACGGAAGCTTAGGAAACAGCAAGTGTCCTAGGCCAGTGCTGTCCCTCTCTGGCCGGTCAGTGTCCCGGTGAGAAGACGCTTGGCAGGCTGACCTGAGGACCACCAGGCCAAGAGAGCGCTGTAGTGGGTGGGAGCGCCCGAGGCAGCACAGCTGCACGATACGGCTTCTGTGTCACCTTGCTCTGCCTTCTGGCTCACTAAGTCTCCTCAGCCAGGATAATCTGGCTTCTTGGATATTTGTTTTCAACAGAGGAAGAAGTCGCTCGGGCCAGTATGACGTCTGGGGCCTCGGGATGGCTGGTTTTCTCAGCATGGATGAGTATGCCTGCTTTCTGGTTACGACTTGGCTTCTCCAGTAATTCGCCTGCAGGGAGGGCATGGTGTGATCTTCCCACTAGAATGTGCTGTCTGCCTGCCAGCTTCACTTCTCTTTGCCAGGTGATGAATGGACATCCTGCGGTTCCTGTATCGGCTGCCTGGGTGTGCACGGTTCATGCCTGGGGAAGGAGGTGCAGGTGAAGACAGCCCCCAACGCCAGGTCTGCAGCTGGCAGAGAACGGCCCCTGGAGATGCAGAAGTCATCAAGACCTTGAATGCTACCTCCTAGGGCCCCTTGGGAGAGAGCTGGTCTCTAAACTACGTGTCACAGTGGCTTTAACCCAGGCAACCAAAACCCTTCATGCCCCAAGGGAACCAAGCTGGGATCTCCTCATCCCTAAACAGATGATTCCAGCACATATAGGTAGCTCCCCTGCCTTCTTCCTGTTGTATGAGACCATGAAGTCCTTGGACGCAAAACTCTGCCATGGCACTGCTTCCCTCAAAATCCTTTGATGGCTCACTATTGCCTATATAACAAGAATTGCCCTTGTCGAATAAACTATGGCACTTGGTTGCGATATTTGGCCCTTGAACTCATGCAGAAGTTTTAATCTCAAAGCTTAATCCCAAATGGCAGTGAGAGAGTGGAAACAATCCACTTCTGGTGTTTAGAGGTGGGGTCTTTGGGAGTTGATTGCAGTGGAGTGGGTTGTTAGGCAGAAGTCCCAGGATTAAACCCTGTGCCTTAGGGCCAGCGCTGTGGCGTGGTGGGTAAAGCCATTGCCTGCAGGGCCGGCATCCCATATGGGTGCCGGTTGGAGTCCCGGCTGCTCCACTTCCAATCCAGCTCTCTGCTGTGGTCTGGAAAAGCAATAAAAAATAGCCCAAGTTCTTGGGTCCCTGCACCTGCATGGGAGACCTGGAGGAAGCTCCTGGCTCCTGGCTTCAGATCAGTACAGCTCCGGCCGCTGCAGCCAACTGGGGAGTGAACCAGCGGATGGAAGACCTCTCTCTCTCTCTCTCTCTCTGCCTCTCCTTCTCTCTGTGTAATACTGACTTTCAAATAAATTTTAAAAAATCTTAAAGAGCCGGCGCCGTGGCTCAATAGGCTAATCCTCCACCTTGCGGCGCCGGCACACCGGGTTCTAGTCCCGGTTGGGGCGCCGGATTCTGTCCCGGTTGCCCCTCTTCCAGGCCAGCTCTCTGCTATGGCCAGGGAGTGCAGTGGAGGATGGCCCAGGTGCTTGGGCCCTGCACCCCATGGGAGACCAGGAAAAGCACCTGGCTCCTGGCTCCTGCCAGGATCAGCGCGGTGCGCCGGCTGCAGCGGCGGCCATTGGAGGGTGAACCAACGGCAAAGGAAGACCTTTCTCTCTCTGTCTCTCTCTCACTGTCCACTCTGCCTGTCAAAAAAAAAAAAAAAAAAAAAAATCTTAAAAAAAAAAAAAACACCCTGTGCCTATAAGAGACCCTAAAGACAGACGTGCGAGCTCCCTGACTCTTGCCATGTCATCTCCTGTGCCACCCCGGGACTTGGCCAGCACAGGCCGGCACCAGCGGCAGAACAGTGGGGCCTGCCTCCCCCTCACTGTGAACCTCCAGACTCATGGGACAAAATCAACCCTTCTTCTGGATGAGTTCACTGCCTCAGGTCTGCATGGTAACAAATCGCTAATACAAACAATTATAAGAGCGGTCCAGTTTCATATGGAATCAAACATAGAAAATATTTGAGTTTTTTTTAAAGATTTATTTATTTATTTGAAATTTAGAGTTACACAGAGAGAAGATAGGCAGAGAGAGAGAGAGAGAGAGAGAGAGAGAGAGAGAGAGGTCTTCCATCCGCTGGTTCACTCCCCAATTGGCCACAATGGCCAGAGCTGCACCGATCCGAAGCCAGGAGCCAGGAGCTTCCTCCGGGTCTCCCATGTGGCTGCAGGGGCCCAAGGCCTGGGGCCATCTTCGATTGCTTTCCCAGGCCATAGCAGAGAGCTGGATGGGAAGTGGAGAAGCCGGGATAGAACTAGCACCCATATGGGATGCCGGTTCTTCAGGCCAGGGCATTAACCTGCTGTGCCACAGCGCCGGGCCCAATATTTGAATCTTAAAGACACTGGAATACAGTATTGAAAATAGAAGGTGAGAGTTGAATTTTTCCCTCTGAGAGAGAGGCACGATTCATTTTAGAGAAAAAGAATTCTGTTATTTGGGAAAACACCATGATGGGCTTTTTTTTTTTTTTTCTCTTAAGGTCTGACCAAATAAGCCTCCATCTGGATAAGTGAGAGCAGAGAAAGAGGGAGAGAAAGAAGGAGGGAGGGAGGGAGGGAGGGAAGGAGAGAGAGAGAGAGAGAGAGATCTGCATGATGGAACAACAGGAACCAGGTCTTCCTTGGCTACCAGTTCACTGTGGTTAGTAGACACAGGAAGGTCTGGACTCAGAGCCGTGTTCTCTAGAATCATCTGGGCTTTCACCTACATACTCATCTCCTCTACTTTCATAGATTTGAACTTCAGTGATCCGGGCTCCTGGACATTACTCTATTTAAGTTTCTGGTGCTGAGGTTGGGATGTTTAGGTTAAGCCTCTGCCTGCAGTGCTAGCATCCTATATAGGTATGGGTTCAAGTCCCATTTGTTTCACTTCCAATCCACCTCCCTGCTGGTGGCCTAGGAGAGCAATGGAAGGTGGTTCAAGCGATTGGGCTCTTGCACCCTCCTGGGAGACCTGGAGAAGCTCCTGGCTCCGGATGAGCCCAGCTCCAGCCGTTGCAGCCATTTGGGGAGTGAATCAGTGGATAGAAGTCCTCTCTCTCTGTCTCTCCCTCTCTCTGTCTGCAACTCTGACTCTCAGATAAATAAATAAATCTTTTAAAAAAAGTTTCTAAGAGATTCTCACTGGTGAGACAGAGCAGGTGGCCATAGGCACCTAAGAAGATAAAATTGGGATCATCATAGCCAGAATTTAATGACAAATGGTCCCTGACTCTGTGTTGTGTCCTGCAGAGCAAGCTGGCCATTGAGTGACATTCAAGGGCCAAGTCCTGTGTCAGGCACTGGTATATATATATATATATACACCAGATATAGCGGTGAACAAGATTAGCTTGGTCGCAGACTTCTTGGAGAAGTCCTAGATAAAGAGAAGTCCTGGATACCAAAAGAATATTTAACAGGGGCACCTGACTGATCCCAGAGCGATGCTTGCTCAGATGAGGAATAAGCTGAGCGAAAGGGTAGAGGAAGTAAGTTCCCTCTAGGGAACGTAGCACTCATGAAGCCCATTCATCCCACAGTCATCTGCTGAGAACTTGCCGTGGGCCACACAACTGTTCCCAGTCTTGCCTGCAGCAGAGAAAACAGCCAATAAAAATCCCAGCTACTGTGGAACTCCCATTACAGAGACCCAGAGCCAATCAGGAGAATGGAAGAAAGAAAAAGCATGGGCTGTGTCTTCCAGGAAATGAAATGGGAAAGGTCTGACCCATTGACTCTGTCTTGATAGTTGCCGGGCATACGGTAAGAGCTTAATAAATAATTTGCTGCAAATGAACTAGAATCGTTGGGTGGGGTGGAGCTGGGGTGTGAGGTTTAACAGCCATGAGCCTAGTAAGTGATTGAGTTTAACGACAATGTGATGGAAGCATTTGCACGTTTACAGCCCCATTTCTCACTGCTGGTAAATGGTACAGTTGGTCTTAAGCATCCCAAGAACTTTTCGGGTAATAAATTGCCCTCAGCCCACCGTGAGTGGCCTGGTGTGAAGTCCAGAGTCCTGGTGTTTGGGGTCCTTCACCACGGCTGGGGCGCATGATTCTCTCTGGGTGAAACCTCAGAGGGCAGAGACTGCGACCTTCCCGTTCTGCCGGCGCCTCCCTTGTGTGGAGGTCAGGTCACCGTGGCCTCTGGTCCAGGCTGTTACACAGGGCAAGGGCACAATCCAGCCCCAAGGTGGGGGATTCTATTGTTTGGGAAAACACTCTGATCGGCTTTCTGGTTGATAGGGGCAGATTTCATCTTCCTTCCTTCCTTTTTTTTTTTTTTTTTTTTTTTTAAGTAAGAAAAGCTTATTATATGAAATAAAAAAATATACAAAATCAAATGAAAATGAAAGCCATGAATAATCCAATTAACCAAAAACAATCAATATTTATTTTTGGGTGTGCTTCTCTTTTTGAAAAATAATTTATTTTATTTATTTGAAGGTCAAAGTTAGAGAGAAAGAGGGAGGGAGGGAGGGAGGGAGGGAGGGAGGGAGGGAGGGAGGGAGAAATCTTCTATCCACTGATTCACTCTCCAAATCACTCTCCAGTCCCAGCTGCTGAGACTGGGCCAGGCTGAAGCCAGGAGCCGGGAGATCCAGACGGAAATCCTACATGGGTACAGGGCCCACGCACTTGGGCCATCTTCTGCTGCTTTCCCAGGAGCGTTAGCAGGGAGCTGATTTGGAAGTAGAGCAACTGGGACTTGAATTGGTGCCCAAATGGGATGCTGGCATCACTGGCAGTGGAACCTTCTGTACCACAACACCAGCCCCAGACAGAAGTTCTTACAGAATTTTTTGTGCCATTATGCCTGATATGGGTATGTGTGTTTTACCTTGACAAAAAGTGACATTTTATAATACACACCAGTTTGCAACTGACCGATATTACTATTGTAAATTCTGGGCTGGTCTCCAGTGTTTCAGCCTCTTATGGTTTCCTTTCCCAATTTCTTCCTATGAAGTTGGGATTCAGTTTCTTGAATCATAACCTTGATCACACACTCTCCTCCTGAAACCCTCTTGGGTGCCTCCCACTCTCCATTTCTTATAGAAGCCCAAGTTATTTCACCCCCACTTCAATACCCTCTAAGTTGCTTCTCCGTTCTTCTCTTCCCCTAACTTCCCAGATGCAGCCGCTGCTACAGTGAAAGCCTGGCCACTCCCGAGGTCCTTCCTCCCTTCCCCTCCTTGGTTCAAGCTGTTCCCATCCACCTAGATGCCACCCCCAGCCGCTGGAACCCGGCCACCTCCTAGAGCTCGCTCTGGTGCCACCTTCTTCAGGAAGCCTTGTTCCTCCCCAGTAAATGCACTAGGAACTGAATCCACTGTTGTTGTTGTTGTTGTTGTTTTCTTTCAGGAAAAAAGAAAATTTAAAAAGATTTTTAAAAAGTCTTTTATCTTTGCAATTGCTCAAGTACACTTTGCTTCCTTGGCTGTTCACCTGCCTGTACACACTGACGCACACACTCACACCTCACATGCATGATGATAAGCTGTGCAGAGGATGGGATGGACGTTTGTTGTCATGGCTAAGACATGGCTTGGGATGTCTGTACCTGATATTGGAGGCCTGTGTTTGAGCCCTGGCTCCACTTCAGATTCCAGCTTTCTAATTCACACTTTGGGGAGCATCAGGTGATGGCTCAACTACTGTGTTCCTGCCACCTACATGGGAGACCTGGACTGAAGGCTTCTGGCTTCAGCCTGCCCAGCCCTGGCTGCTGCAGGCATTGGAGAAGTGAATCAGTATAGGGCAGATCTCTCTCTCTCTCTCTCTCTCTCTCTCCCTCCCTCCCTCCCTCCCTCTTGTTGTCCCACTGCCTTTCAAGTAAAAATAAATAAATAAGAAAAATTTAAATAGTTTTTTAATTTGTGTAAAGGAAGATTAGTGACAGGGTAGACTTAGAAATCAAAGTTTCACTTCTGCTAATGTTTTCTTATTAGCAAAGTAGTTTGACTACATCTACGTAAGTATACGCATACACATGGATATATACAAGTTCACCTGCTTATGTATGAATAAACATCTTCAAATGTTATTGGAAAATGCCTATTTGTAAAAGCTATGCATGGATTACAAAATCGCTTTTGCACCACAATAGGCTTATTTTTTAATTCTATTTTCCACAAACTTTAAAAAGTATGCTTGGGACAGGGATTATGGTATAGCACATTGAGCCACCACTTGCGATACCAACACCCCACATTGGAGTGCCCCTTCCAGTTCTGGCTGCTTCACTTCTGATCCAGCTCTCTGCTAATGGCCTGGGAGAGCTGCAGAAGATGGCTCAAGTGCTTGGGCCCCTGCACCCATGTGGGAGACCCAGATAGAGTTCCGGGATCCTGGCTTCTGCCTGGCCCAGCATTGGTTGTCGAGGCCATCTGGGGAGTGAACCAGCAGATGGAAGATCTCTCTCTCTCTCTCTCTCTCTTTCTCTCTCTCTCTCTCTGTGTGTGTGTGTATGTCTGTCTCCCTCTATCTCGGTAACTCTGCCTTTCAAATAAATCAATCTTTTTTTTTTTTTTTTAAAAGTACCCTTGTATGTGTGTGCACCTATGCATGACTGTATGTTTACACATCCATAAAAGCTCTTGCAGGCTGTCTCCTGGAGGCTGCCGCTTCTAAGACACAAGATAATGTTCCTACAGCGCATGCAGGCTTCTGTTGACCATGGCGTTTTATGAGGGAGCGTGCCGGGAAAAGGCACTTGAGTCATGCCCCGCATAAACCTGTCGGCCTCAGTCCAGAATCTGTCTTCTCCTCAGCTTTGTGCTGTTAAATTGACAAATGGCTCTTAATAAATCCACTCCACTTTCATAACTCAGCCTGGGGACGGGGAGACTTGAGAAGTGCACAGGCTGTCAATGCCGTGCTGCCTGTGGCAGGTGCGTGTTGAACCAGCTAAATGTCCTGGGTTGGTTCTCCCAGCTAAGCCCTGGCATCTGAGGGCCAGACTCCCTTTCATAGCTAAGAAATTAGATTTGTGCAGCTTTCAGAGTCAGCTCTGTAGGCACACAGCATTCCCCACTGCCAAAGTGGCAGAGAGGGAGAGCAGGGGGTGAGTCACATGGAACCTTTTACCCAGGAGAAGCTTCGAGTCCCCACGGTGCACCTCTTGGGAATGGGCTCCTTTAAGGGCTGTCAGGGGATGAACGTGCAGCTGGCTCCCTCCCCCGAGGCTGCCTTGCCAAATTGCTTGGCTGACCTTGGTCCATTGCTGATCCAGTAAGCGCCAAGGCCTACAGAGAAGAATCAGTGCTGGGCACATGTGACCACCCCGTGCTCTCTCTGAGCCTTTGTTATGGTTGACGGTGGTGAGATGCAGACTTTGGCTTCTGACTCTGTCAGGTGTAACTTTCTCTTTTTTTTTTTTTTTTTTTGACAGGCAGAATTAAACCGTGAGAGAGAGAGACAGAGAGAAAGGTCTTCCTTTTCCGTTGGTTCACCTCCCAAATGGCCGCTACGGCTGGCGCGCTGTGCTGATCCCAAAGCCAGGAGCCAGGTGCTTTCTCCTGGTCTCCCATGCGGGTGCAGGACCCAAGCACTTGGGCCATCCTCCACTGCCCTCCTGGGCCACAGCAGAGAGCTGGCCTGGAAGAGGGGCAACCGGGACAGAATCCGGTGCTCCGACGGGGACTAGAACCCGGTGTGCCGGCACCGCTAGGTGGAGGATTAGCCTAGTAAGCCGCGGCGCCAGCCATAACTTTCTCTTTTCATGCTAGTGAAATTGTGGGGGAGGAGCCGGCACCGTGGCTCACTTGGTTAATCTTCCACTTGCGGCGCCAGCATCCCATATGGGCACTGGGTTCTAGTCCTGGTTGCTCCTCTTCCAGTACAGCTCTCTGCTGTGGTCCAGGAAGACAGTGGAGGATGGTCCGAGTGCTTGTGCCCTGCACCCGCATGGGAGACCAGGAGGAAGCACCTGGCTCCTGGCTTCGGATCGGCGCAATGGCCATTTGGAGAGTGAACCAACGGAAGGAAGACCTTTCTCTCTCTCTCTCACTGTCTGTAACTCTACCTGTCAAATAAAAAGAATTAGCCCTTTAAAAAAAAAAGAAAAGAAAAGAAACTGTGGGGGAACTTTTCTTTCCCCCACAGAACAATCCCCCGTTTCTACCTCCATTTCAGATCTGTCTTCTGAGACCCGTGTGTTCAGCCACCTACTTGTCATCATCATTGAATACTGGCCCGATCGAGCTGAATGCATCAGCTGCCTATGTAACTCGCTCCTCCCTAGGGATTCCTACCCAGAGGGTGACACAAGTTGTCACCAAAGCACTAAAGGAAGAAATCCAAGTGGTGTCATCGCCAACACCTCCTCTTCCTTTCACCTCCCCTGCATGACTGGGTCATCACCGGATCCTGCCGATGCAACACTGCTGAAGGCTTCTCACTTCTGTCATTGCCCTTCGTCTTCTCCACCAACACCTGACTCAGAGACACCATAGCTTATTGCCTGGTCTATTACAAAAAGCCTCTTAGCTCTGATCCTTCCAAAGTCTTATCTTTTATTTATATATTTTTTACTTTACACCACATTTTTTCTATTCAGTCTTTAATAGCCAATTCAGCAGACTTCAGAGAATGTCACTAGAATGCTCTATTTCTCAGCCTCAGATTTTGGAGGCTGGGTTTACATGTCGTCATCAAGCAAGTCTGATAGTGGATTTGCTAATCATTCCGTGGTTGGCCTCTCCAAGACAGACCTTGCAGGAAATCTCCCTCGGAATGATTTCCTCAATACGCTAAGCCCCACTTTCCCTCTGTCATACCAATGGACTGGGAACTGTGTGAGAGTGAGCATCCAGCAGAAGGTTGGTAGACACTGGGAAGGCACTGGAATACACCTGTTGGCCGCACATGGCCCCTGCCCTGAACCCAACACTGACTTAACAGTGCGGCTCCTTCAAAGCCCATTTCCATTTCCTTTCTCTCCCACTCCATTTTCCTCCTCCTCTTCTCCTTCTTTTTCTTTTATGGTTTCATTGAGGTAGAACTGACTTACAATATACTGCACACATTTAATGTATCCCATTGGGTGGGTTTGGGTATATGTGTACACCCATGCCCCTCACATCCCTTCTTGTTAGTCTCTCATCTCTCTTACACATAGCAGCCAGAGTGGGGTTTCAAAAACACAAACCTGATGACATCATTCCCCGCTCCAATGCTATCAGTGGCTTCAAAAGCTCAAGTCTTTTGTCATGGCTAACTGTGCCCTGCATGACCTAGAAACGTCACCCAGTGTGCCCCAGCCCCGTTTTTCTCTGTCCTCTTGTACACTTGTCACACAGGCTTTCTCCAGTTCCTTTGGCTCACGAACAGATGAGCTGCTTCTTGCTGCCACAGCTGTTGTTTCACTTTTGGCTAATTTCTATTCATTTTCTAGGTTGTAGCCTAAATGTCCCTCCGATAGGAAGACCTTGTGCAGGTCCTGAGTCCAGATCAGACCTGTTGATGCATTGGCACAGCAGCATGCTCCGTCCTTGAGTTGTTTCCCTCAGAGGCTGTCATTTGATCAACAACTTATTTAATATTGCTTTCTTCTAATAGTTTGTGAGCTCCATGGAGTTAGGAACCGTAACTTTTTGTTCAGTGACAAGTTTCCCACATCTAGCACAATGTCCGACATTGTGACAGTGTGATAATGTCCTACAAGGAAATTTTTCAGCTACAGTAGAAGAAATCAGTAAATTGTTGCTGTCATTCTAGTTTTGAATGACCTTAGCTTTTCTCATTGTGCACTGTTTAGTTTTATCTTTTCATAGAAGGCAGGATAAGCGTTTGCTCTAGGCAGGTAATGCGTTGGGTCCTGGGAATTGAAGTTGAATAAGAGCTTGATCTCGCCCAGAGCAGTTTGCCAATGAGCAAGGTACAGCTCAAGTTTATATTTTCACAGAAGGATGCAGACAATGGGAAGATTGGGGGTTTTTGTAGAGGCCAGCACACCTACACCTCATATACTCAATGAGATCATTCATCCAAGAGCAGGCAGGGCACCAGCGAAAGGGTCATGGACCCTCTTGGCTGCGCCACTGTGGCTGTGGCCAGGTTAATTAGAGTCGGAGTACAGGCCAGGGTCAGGAGTGCTGAACTGACTCACCCAGTAAAGACAGCAATCCGGAGTCAGGCCAGGTCAGGTTAGCAGGTCGGGGTTCACCCACGAGGAAGCAGAAACCGAGCACCATGGGCACTCAGACTCAGTTTGATAAATACCTGGCTGGTTCCCGTGGTGTCACCCTGGCCACAAGACCCACTTGCAGCTAAAGCCTTCTGTGTCTAGGCTTATGGCTTGCCAGTAAGGGCTGGGCCAAGGTCTCCAGGCAAAACGTTGAGCAATGAACCCTTTGTCCAGGAAGCGCCAAGTTTATATCCACTTGGAGCTGGCTGGCTGTGAGTTGTGTCAACTTTCTGAGGCTCAGTTTCCTCTAGCAAACTGAGAATCATGTCTACTGCTCATTGGGGAGATGGAGTAGAGTAGGGCAAATGCTTCTCCATGGTTTATGTCTGTCCCTTTTCGCAAATGATGCTATAGGTATGGGTTTTGCTCTGGGGACCCTTAGGTTCTCTTTATTTACTAACCTGTCTCACACACACATGCACACTTTCTCCAATCTTGGAGAAACCTCCAGCTCTGGTGTAATGAGTTGACGCTTTTCTTGTGCTGTGGAGAGGCACCTAGAACCTAGCAGACTCTCAATGATTATTTATCAGACACGCAGTCAGATAGACGCAGGGAATGGATGAGGAAATGGACAAAGCCTACGTTTAAATCTTTCTATTGCCAATAAAGTGGCCATGGTAACAATGAAATAGTCATAGAAAGCTTTTTAATTTGGGGGAATCAAAATTGAATTAGTTTTTGAACCTGCTCAGAGGAATTTGCCAAGCAGCAAGGCACGGCTCAAGTGTATGCACACAGTGGGAAGACTGGGGACCTTTGCAGAAGCCAAGATTCCTACACCATAGATAGCAGATAAATTCTGACTCCTGACCCATTCAGGGGTTGCCTTGCTGCCCAGTCACCCTGCCCAAGGGCACACCCTTCCAGGGATAACCCCTGTCAATGAGTGGTCGGTGCTAGAGTGTAAGTACCTGGGCTTCTCCACTCAACTCCAGTGGCTTTGGAAGGCCGTGCACGCTGCAGAACTTTTCTGGGCTTGGCTGAGGCTATCTGCATTTTCTGCTCCCTCCTCCTCTCTTCCTCAGATGTTGATCCCTAAGGTACTTTCCTGAGAAATATACTGCACAATAAACCCCCTTCAGAGTCCCCTTACTGGAGGAGGAACCGGCAGTAGATTGGCTTGCCTGCCTTAGAGGGCAAAGAGCTGTCAGGCACAGCTGGGGGGAAAGCTAAGTGTGAGATGATCCCTGCCCTCACAGCCTTACATTCTAGTGAAGAAGTGGCACCTTCATCCGATTCAGTATGGCAGTTACAGCCACGTGGAGGATGCCAAGGAAAAGGAAGGGTGAAACAAGCGCTTACAACCCATCCTCCGACTTCCTAGAATGAGGGAGAGGGAGTGCGGTTAGACAAAGGGGACCACACGAGCTACAACACAGCTTGATATATTGCAGCAATAGAAAAACCAGAGCATCTGGAGCCCAGCACAGTGAAATCTTCCTGCAGGAAAGGCCTCTGTTTTCTGGGGTCTTTTTTTCCTTTGCCTTACACCCATTACTCTAAGCCCTCTGCTCAGGACTGCTGCTCTCCTTACATACACCCTGGCCCTCTTTCCCCTTCAAAATGAATCTATTCTGTGCCTTTGGGTCCTCTTGAACTACTTGAATGATTCAAAAAGAAAAAAAAAAAAAAAACCAGATTGTATGCCCTCCTCGGGCTGTCTGGTTTCCAAGGAAACCAATACCTTGGTTGCAGGTGTGTAGACGGATTATACAGAAAGGAAACAGCGGAGGCAGAGGCCTGAGCCAAGTGGAGAAGGAGGCTTTGCCGGATGCCACGCCAAAGAGGATAAGCTACAGGAGCCAGGACCAGCACCAGGAGCCAGAGGAGCAATGATCAGAGAGCCGGAAAGAGGGTGTGAGGCGGTCAGCGGAAGGAAGGTGGCTGATGCGTGCCTGAGGTGGTTTCTGTAGTTTGGCCAGGTTTTCCTGGGAGCTGCAGGCCAGGCACCCGCCTCGTCCTCAGGTGTGAGTAATGCAGAGAATGGGCCTCCTGGGACCAGCTGGGTGTGGGGAAGGAGGGCGGGGCCGGCCCAGCGGAGAAGGGGGACTCTCTGGAGCCAGAAACCACACCTGTTTACAGCTTTCAAAACTTTATCACCTTTCCGACTTAAGCAGTTTCGTTTCCATGGAGCTTAGGAGCGTGAGCAATTAGCTATACTGTGCCCAGTTTACTGCTCCCTAAGGAAGTGAGAGATAATAACCTTGAACTTCATCCCACCTGCCAACTGTCCTGGCCGTAACTGCCTCCACCGTCTGATGGTGCTGATGGTTTCTCTCTGAGGCATTTTAGGTGGGAAAACGCTTCCTTCCCTCCGCTGCAGCGCCAAGAGGCCAGCACCAGTTTGCTCTGCACACACCCACACTCTGCCTGTAGCTGCATAGCCTTTGTCCCCACCTCAGCACCTCCCCTTCACCCTCAGCTTCCAGCTTCAACGCTGCCTGCTCTAGGAAGCCTCCCATCCCAGGGGTCTCCAGGGGGTGCCTGCTTTGGGGATTCCTTGCCACAGGGGTTCTCTCCTCAGCACCTCATTGACCAGGCTCTGTTGTAAGCTATTTGCTTGTCTCTCTTCTGCCAGCCCCATGTTTTTAAAGACTGCCTTGTAACCCACCCGTGGGCTGGGAAATCAAGGTAGTGATTGTGAAATCAATTGAATTATTTCTTTAGTGATCTTTCTGTTTTACTTGAATCTTAATGAAGTCATGCTTCCTCTTTGACTTCATGTTTTTGCTTCATTGCATATACTAAGAGTGAATGCTGCCTCCTAAAATGTTTTCGGGTGTGTGTATGTGTGTGTGTGTGCGTATGTGTACAATAACAAATAAGACAGACCTAAGCCAGAAATTTTGTTGCGCGTGGTATATAGCAGTGTTTATCTTCAACTCTTTAACTGTATCCTACAGTAAGAAAAATATTTTATACTGTAATACATTATCAACAGTTTTTTTTATGATGTTTATTTATTTATTTGAGAGGTAGAACTACAGACAGAGAGAGGGAGAAACAGAGAGAGATCTTCCATCCTCTGGTTCACTCCCCAAATAGCCACAATGGCTGGAGCTGGGCCGATCCAAACCAAGAGCTAGGAGTTTCTTTTGGGTCTTCCATGTGGGAGCAAGGGCCCAAGGACTTGGGCCGTCTTCCACTGCTTTGCCAGGCCATATACAGAGTGTTGGATAGGAAGTGGAGCAGCCCGGACATGAACCAGCACCCATATGCTGGCCCCACAGGTGGAGGCTTAGCCTACTACACCACAGTGCTGGCCCCAACACACGCAGTTTTGAAAGTGTTTTAATATATGCCATTTGATTTTGATGTGTACTACTCATGTGAGGTAGATAACATTAACTCATGGGAGGGAGCGTGAGCAGTCTGTGACCTTACCAAGGCCACACAGCTTGTAAGTGTTGGAGCCTAGGCCCTGAATCCAGGGGCTCTGGTCTGGTGCCCTTGCTCACCTATGATTTCATACACCTGCACACAGAGAACCCAAGAATCACACTACACAGAATGCGAGCTGTTATGCACAGTGTTGTTCCGAGGCCTAACTGCCTATCCATGGAATGAGGGGCTACGTGAAGGCACTAGAACTCGGGAACATAATTTGAGAGCTAATAACAAGCTTGTTACACACCGATCTTTCTGTCCATCTAGACAAGTTCATTATTTTGACATTGGACTCCATTAGGAAAAGTAGAACATCTACAGACATCTCTTTGAGGCCACCATTGTGGCATAGCTAATGGCCTGGAAAAGGCAGCAGAAGATGGAACAAACATTTGAGCCCCTTCTGCCCATGTGCAAGACCGATCTGGCCCAGTGCTAGTCACTGTGGCCTTCTGGGGGAGAGAACCAATGCATGGACGATCTCTCTCTCTCTCTCTCTCTCTCTGTGTGTATATATGTGTGTGTGGGTGGGTGTGAGTGTGTGTATGTGTCTCCCTCTTTCTTTGTGACTTGGACTTTCAAAGTAAACAATCTCGCTGCGAGGAAATTGGTCTTCTAGCTGTTTCCACCCAAAGGGCCACACGCAGCACATCTCAGCTGTGCTCAACAGATCTCCACGTGGATGGCAGGGGCCCAAGGACTTGGGCCGTCTTCCACTGCTTTCCTGGGTGCATTAGCAGGGAACTGGATCGGAAGTAGAGCAGCCAGGACTGGAACTGGTGCCTACATAGGTGCCGGCATTGCAGGCAGTGGCTTTACCTGCTACACCACAGTGCCTGGCTCCCCTGCTTTCCTTTCTGCTGGTCACAGAACCCACACATTGCTACTCCTGGCCCCCGAGATGGGCTGACTCTCTCCAGGAGCCCCCTGGATCTTAGAACTCTGGTCTAAGCTATTCAGCCTGGTACATGCCCCTTGCCAAGCTCAAAAGGAAACATAAAGTTTCAACTTCGATGGAATTATTGGTAAAAAGCTTTCTCTCTCACTAGATGTAGGGCTGTGTGGACGCTTATGGTTGCTGGGGGCCACCCAGGAGAGCCTACCTGAGAGTGAAGTCACCGTACAGAAGAGCAGAGCCAAGGGAAGGGTGCCACTGAGCCCAGACTCGCGTCCTGAGCCCCTGGAGCGCACTGTTCCTGATTGCCTCGAGACCCTGTGGTAGGTGAGCCAATATGTGGTGGGTTCATTCCACGGAAAAGGGCCTCTGAGATAGGACCTAGGCATATTTGTGAGGGAGAACCCGGGGGCTCAGCATCAGCAGAGGAAGCGTCAAATGAAAGACGAAGAGAGAGCACTCCCGTGCAACACAGTCCTCCCGGCAGCCTCAGCGGTGGCCTCCCAGAGCCATCGGTATTGGACAGAAGGGCCCAACCCCTAACCTCTGGTGTTGATCATTGGTTGATCGTCCTTGGAAGGGCTGCAGCTTTCAAAGCAATTCCAGAAGGGATGAAAGACAGTCACAGCTTGTCTGCTGGCGGCTTTGCACTGGCTGCTGCTCCGCTCCTGGACGGGGGGAGATCTGGGTGGCACACCAAAGGCCCACTGTGCTCCGTATTATGTGCTCATATTTTCTGCTATGGACAATTTCAATTGTGTTTCTTCTTTTGTCACTGACAACTGAAGGAATCCTGACCTATATACGAAGGAAGCATTTTCTAGAATTTGGAGTCATCTACATATGTGGGAGGCTGCCAAGGGAGTTAGTGAGCTCCCCATCCGCAGGGGCATCCAAGCAGAACCTGGCAGACCACCCTGGAGGGGAGGTGTCATGTACTGCAGGGAAGCTGGAGCTGCGTGAGCTTCCAGTCAAAGATCCTGTGGCTCCGGGACCTCTGAAAGACAAAGCTTAGATGTTCTGGGGCTGGTGCTGTGGTGCAGCTGGGTAAAGCCCCGTGCGGCAGCACCAGCATCCCATTTGGGAGCCAGTTCGAGTCCCAGCTGCTCCACTTCCAATCCAGCTCCCTGCTGATGCATCTGGGAAAGCAGTGGAGAATGGCCCATGTCCCTGGGCCCCTGCACTCGTATGGGAGACCCGGAAGAAGCTCCTGGCTCCTGGCTTCAGCCTGGCCCAGTCCTGGTCATTGAGGCCATTTGGGGAGTGAACCAGCAGATGGAAGGTATCTCTCTGTCTCTCCTCTCTCCGTAACTCTGCCTTTCAAGTAAATAAATAAATCTTCAAATAAATAAATAAATAAATAAATAAATAAATAAATTCAGGTCACGTCTAGTGGACTGACCCATGGGCATCACACGGGCATCCATGGCATTCCAGGCTGGAGCATGTTTTTCCTGGAGAAGCAAAGACACTCGTTTGTCCTTAGAAGGCATCTGAAAGGAATGTTTTAACTGGCTTTCCCACAGACAAGGGAGCTCCCACCGCCACACCCAAAGAGGCCCGCTGGTTAGGCTCGGTCAGTGCCTTCTTGGAGCCTACTCAGCTGAATTCGCCCTCTGTTTCTGCCAGTTTCTGGGTGTCTTCACGTGACCCCGCCTCCCAGGCTGCCATGTCTCTCCCTGAATCAGCCTCCACTGGCTGCTGCTTAGAACGTGTCGAAACCGCAGGTGCCTCCAGCCCTCTGACCGCCCCTGCCAGGGACATGTGGGTAAATTTCCCCAGCCAGTGCCAGGGCCTCCCTCCCCTGAGCTTTGAGCCTCCAGCTGGTGCCATCCAATGATCTCCCAGTCACTACCTGGGCTCCCTCTGACCTGGGTGGTTCTTCGTGGTCTCAGGTTCTGCTGGGTGTCTGTACTATGCTATGAGGTGTCTGTGCTATGAGGAAGGCTGAATTCGGCATCCGACAGGCCTGGGTTTGGGCGCCACTGGGCTGTGCCACTCACATGGACCAGGCACTGTGCAGCACTGGGCTCCAGCTTCTTTTCGGGTAGAGTGGGGACAGGACGTGGCCTGCGCATGATCATAGTCCTGACCACCCCATGGAGAGCGTGGAGAGCGTTCCCCAGCCAGCCGTCCTGCTGAGCGTTCATCTATTCTTGATTGGCCCAATACAACCCTTTCTTTTTTCTTTTTTCTTTTTTTGACAGGCAGAGTGGACAATGAGAGAGAGACAGAGAGAAAGGTCTTCCTTTTGCCATTGGTTCACCCTCCAATGGCCGCCATGGCCGGCGCACTGCAGCCGGCGCACTGCAGCCGGCACACCGCACTGATCCGATGGCAGGAGCCAGGTGCTTCTCTCTTCTCCTCCTCCTCTTGCCTCTGTCTGCACTTCGGTACAAGACGAGGAACGCAGAAAGGGGTTGCAATGGTGAGAAGCCTTTTCTGCACATTAGCGTGTATTACTATTTTTTAAAAGCAACCCCGACCGGTTGCCCCTCTTCCAGGCCAGCTCTCTGCTGTGGCCCGGGAGTGCAGTGGAGGATGGCCCACGTGCTTGGGCCCTGCACCCCATGGGAGACCAGGAGAAGCACCTGGCTCCTGCCATCGGATCAGGCGGCCATTGGAGGGTGAACCAGCAGCAAAGGAAGACCTTTCTCTCTGTCCCTCTCTCTCACTGTCCACTCTGCCTGTCAAAAAAAAAAAAAAAAAAAATCCCCGAATCACCATGGATCTCAAAGGCACAGGAGCAATCAGATGGGGGGGGGGGGAGGCGTTGCAGGCACACCGGTGAGCAGACTGCAGATGGAACCATGTTGATGGCAACTCTTTCACTCTCTAATTCCTTCAGCCTCAGGAAATACACATGAGGCAAATAGGAAGAAAGTAAGACTTCCTGTTACTTATGATGAACTGGAGCCCTCAAACCAGGAAGTTTATTCTGAGGTTAGCATTGCAGTGACAGACTCCGCAGGAACCGAAATGACCCGTGTCACTGCCCTGCATGAATATCAATGCGTCCCCAGCCTTCAGCCTGTGCTACAGCTCTGTGGGCACCACAGCCTGCTCCCCCCGCCGCCCTGCAGGGTCAGGAACACCTGGACCCACCTCCCCAGAAGCAGGACAGATGCCACGAGGGGGTTTGTCTTCTTGTTCATCCAAACAACGCATTCGAGCCTGGCTGGAGAGATCAGAAGAACAATGCTGGAGCCAGACAACCCCAAGCTGCTGCCCGAGCAGAGGCCCCCAGATGTCTGCACTCCAAGGTGGACGGAGCTGAGGCGGTCTACAGGCTTGTGCTGCCCACGAGCTGGGCACTGCTGCTGCTGCCGCTGCTGCCGCAGACCAGGAAAAACCGACCCCAAAGCCACAGAGGAGCTCGGGGGAGTCTGCACCAGGGTCAGAGGCTTCCTGCTCTTAACACCAAGAACCTTAACACCAAAAACTCAAATGTAGCAGGTTGCTTGGTATCAAGAAGTCAATTACGAATGCCTAGAATTTTTCAGTGCTACAACTGGAATCTCTGGGTTCTGCTTTGACCCAGTCTTAACTTTTCATTCTGTTGTGGGTTTTGAGTTCCCCCACCTCACCCCACAAGAAGTCAATTTTATTTTATGTACTCACAAAATAAAAAAGTCTTGAATTTTCCGTAAATAAAAAAATCCGTTGTTAAAACAAACAAACAAACAAAAAACCACTCCTCTCAAGTGTCTTGGCAGGTACTGGAGGTGGGAAATTTCCAGGCGGTACCAGACGGTGGCGCCAGAGAGGCGGCAGGCCCCACAATCCTGCCTTCCGCTCCCAAGTGCCAGAGTTTCTTTCACAGGGTATGCTACATCCCTCAGGTGTCAGCAATCTGTCTACTCCTGTTCCTTACCGCGTAATGAATGGCGTGTCCTGGGGTCCGTCCGCTGCTGGTTACCCCGGGTCCATCAGGAAGAGAGAGCACTTCCTGCCTGCTGCAGAGGAAAACGCATTCCCTTTGGAAAGACCTGAGGTCACCGTCCATGGGCCCCGGACCTGCCTGGCACTTGCCACTGTCACTGCCCCCTTCTGTGGTGCCCCTTGCTGTTCCCAAGCTTGTCTCCTGCTCTATTTTTATAGCAAATGTTCATAGTGGGGGGGCTCCTGCAAGCCCTGGGTAGAATCTGACAAGGGTCAGCCCAGGAATTCCCAACACAGCTGCACCAGAGCTGCAGGTGACACATGCTCATTAAGTTCTGATCGCCTCAGTGCTGGCTTTGAGATTATCTGTGTCACTATAATTTGTGCTATGTAGTCTGCCCATGGATGCTCCAGATAATCATATTTTCTCTGGGTGCTGTGATGTGAAAAGCTTGGGAAACACTGTCCTCATTGGAGCTTCATCACAACTTACAGGGTGATTACTATTAAGATGTCCATTTTAGGGGCAGGCATTTGGTGCAGTGTTAAGGTGCCACCTGGGATGCCCGCACCCCATGTCAGAGTGCCTGGGTTCAAGTCCCAGCTCCGCTTCTGACCTAGCTTCCTGCTAATGTGGACCCTGGGAGGCAGCAGGTGATGGTTCAAGTAGTTGAGTCCCTGCCACCCATGTGGGAGACCAGGACTGAGCTCCTATATCCTGGCTTCAGGCAATCAGGATCAGCAGATGGAGGATCTCTCTGTGTCTCTCTGCATTTTGAAGAAATGAAACAAATAAATACAATTTACATATATGAAAATGGAATTTCCAAGGCCAGGCTTGACTGGACCAAGGTCACCTAGCTAGCTAGTAAGTAGCAGATCCAGAATGACAAGTCAGACAGCTTCCAGCATGCTTTTGACCCTAGACCGGAAGTTCCCAGCCCTGGCTGCGTATTAGAATCTGAGGAATTTTTCAAAAAGTTATCAAAGCCAAGAAACTGTCACAGCCCAGAGAAGTCTCAGGAGACATGATGACATGACTAAATGTGTTGTAGAAGCTTGGATCCTGGGACGACAGACAAAGGGCATTAGAGGAAAAACTGGGGAAATCTAAATAGAGGATGGGCTTCAGTGGGTAATAACGCATCGAGATTGGTTAATGTGACAATTGTACCTGAGCGACGTAAGGAGCTCCTCAGAGTGGGAACTGGGTGCGGAGTATGCAGGAACTACCCTCTGCACCACCTGTGTAATAATTCTGCACGCCCAAAAGTCTTCAAAGGCAAAACACTTGCTTAGGAAAAAAACCCACAAAAATGCTAGGGGTTCCTCCTCCAGTAATTAGATCAGAATCCCCAGAGGTGATCGATTAATCGATCTATCTGTCTATCTTTAAAGATTTATTTATTTATTTGAAAGTCAGAGTTACAGAGAGAGAGAGAGAGAGAGAGAGAGAGAGAGAAAGTCTTCCATCAGCTGGTTCACTCCCCAAATCCTGCAACACCCAGAGCTGCGCTGCTCCGAAGCCAGGAGCCAGGAGCTTCCTCCAGGTCTCCCACAAGGGTGCAGGGGCCCAGGACTTGGGCCATCTTCTACTGCTTTCCCAGGTCACAGCAGAGAACTGGATTGGAAGTGGAGCAGCTGAGTCTCAAACTGGCACCCATATGGGATGCCGGCTCTGCAGGCGGTGGCTTTACCTGCTATGCTAAGTTTTTTTACAAAGCTCCCTGGGAGATTCAACTGTTCACTTCAGCCCAGATGGAGACCCCTTTCCTGGCCTCCCTGCCACCGCCTGGAGGCACCTCGAGTGCAGAGATTTCATCCCACTCACCTGCCTACGCCCAGCACCTGACAGAGTGCCTAGCACAGCTTGGGCACTGATGACATCTAAGGTGGCTAAGGGGGAGGAATGAATGGACATCCGCATCTCTCCTCAATTGACCAAGCTCATCAGCTCCAGAGAGAAGACAGTAAATGAAAACCCTGGGTGCTGGAAGGCAGCAAGTCTTCTCAGAGGGTCCCAATTGTCATGGCAAGGTGCTGGGGCCAATCAAGCCTGGACGCCTGCCAGGAGGTGGTGCCTGTCCTTCAGGCGTGTTCTGTGGAGAGGGGTTCAGGCCCCGTGGGGTAGGGCTGAGGGGAGCAGGGTCTGGAATCAGAGGGTTTAGGTTGAAGTCTCAGTTCCTCCATGAAGTGGCTGTGGGATCACTGGGCACTACAGCAGAAAGACAGAAGCAGAAGTGGGCTCGACTGCCGTGCGACGTGGAAACCCAGGGAAGGAGTGGGGCACGCTGCAGAGTTTTGCTTTCATTGCTTTGCTCCCCTCAAGGCGGAGTTTCTGTCGTGAAATTCCACCTGTGCCTTAGTTGGAACCCGCCCACAGAACGGATGGGAACCTGCGTGGTCCTGATATGAGCAGCTGGGATTCCAGCCAGGGCGTGAGACTGGGGAGGGAGGGAGAAGGAGCACTGGGTCTGCAGGAATGAGGAAGGGGGCTCGTGCTGGACTTGCTGGATCTGCCTGCGCCAGAGCCCCTTCCCGTGTGTGTCTGTGTTTGGGGGCGGGGTTGGTTCTGAGAGAATGATCGTGGCTCACTCTCACCAGGAACCTCGCCGAGGGCTACTTGCTAGCTTATTAGCTGTCCATGACATCTGCATGGAGTAATCATTCTCTTTTCAGCAATCCCATGTTATTGATCACGAAACTGAAGCCTGGGGTTATATAACCCACTCATGCAAGGTCGCTCAGCTGCCAGGTGGCTGGACTCGGGTTCCACACAGGAGGTCTGGCTCGGACTGTGTCTGCCCAAGCGCTACCTCGCACCTCGGCATGGGGGCGCAGCTCCATTTTGCAGCAAAAGCACCACTTCAGAATCTGGACAGAAAGGATGGATCCAGGATCTGCAGCCTTGGCTGTGACTTAGCCTTCCTCGTGTGCAAGGTGGAGACAGCAAGGCTGTCATGAGGAGTGAAGGAGCCATTTCAAATAAAAAAAACTTAAAAAAAAAAAAAGAAGAAGAAGAAGAAGCCAGAGGGCACACCATGAAGTTAATGGTCACATGCATCCAGGAGAGGGCCTGATGTGCTGTAATGTGAAAATGAATTGGACCAGGTGCTCCCTCATGTCTTCTCCTATGATTAGCTCAACGATCCATATTATTATGTCCATTTTACAGAGAGGTTAATCACTTGCCCTCACAGATACAAGTAAGGAATACGGGCATCAGAATATGGTTGGTTCCACACAGGCCACCACCCTGAGTGTGTAAAGGTGAGGGGCTTATTGATGTGGAAGGTAAAGCCAAGAAAACAAGAGGACTTGTGCTAAATGACCTTAGTGCTAAATGACCTTAGTAGGCTGCAGTTCTTATGTGTTTAAAGGAGATAATGTGTTATAGAAAGCTTTAACTGTTGAATGCTATGTAAATAGGAGGATATTTACTTGTGTCTATCCAAGATTCAGAAGAGCACCCAGTGCAATAATGCAATCTGTGGAGGCTCACAAGCTTCTAAAAATTGGGGGAGAGTGGCAGGTGTGTGAACTTCAGCTTCGGACAGACATGGGTTCCAGTCCTTGCTCTATTTTGGAACTCACTAGCTGTAGCCCTAAGCCCATCTCTGGGCCTCACTTCCCACATCTGTAAAATGGGAGGTGGCACCAGGGTACTCCAGGGTCTCCTCCAGCCCTGACATGGTGAGGCTCTGGTCTGCCCTCTCCAGACAGTACAACACGGGTTGCGGGCTCAGGTTCACCTTCAAGTTGTCTGGGATAACCTGACAATCCAGAAAGGATTTCTTTATTTCATCATAACTTAATTTCCAAAAAACGTGATTGTTCTTATTATAAAATAGTATGTGAAAATGCAGAAAATACTGAAAAACATGGAGGATAAAAAGTCTATAAAATTTAAGCTTGCAGAAAAATATAAAGGTAAATATAAAGCTTATCTAGAACCAGACAGGGTTCACTTCTTGATGTGTGTGTCATTGCAAATTTTTTTTTGAAATCCTTTATCTTCATTTTATTTGAAAGGCAGAGAGGCAGAGATAGATAGAGATGTTGTGTGTGCTAATTCACTCCCCAAATGCTCACAACAGCCAGGGCTGGGCTAAGTTGAAGCCAGAACCCTGGGACTCAATACAGGTCTCCCACATAGGTGACAGAGACTCAGGAATTTGGGTCATCATCTGCTGCCTTCCCAGGTACATTTTCAGGAAGCTGGATAGGAAATGGAGTCACTGGGATTTGAACCAGGAACTCTGATGCTGGCTGCAGACCACCCCAAGTGATGGCTTTGTTACTAAGCCAAGTACCTACCCTGCTGCAAATTTTTGGTCAAAGAAAATCAACATGTATAAATCAGTATTTAAATGCGTGATCCATTCCATTATATAATCTTTTCTCATTAGTTAAATCTAAGGGATACTCCCTACATCCAGAAACTGTCTGGTTGTATTCAGCTAACCAGTAAGAAGTTCCTTTGAGAAATTAGTTGAGGGGCCAGTGTTGTGGCATAGCGAGTAAAGCTGCCTCCTGCAGTGCCGGCATCCCATATGGGCTCCGGTTCGAGACCGGGCTGCTCCACTTCCAATCCAGTTCTCTGCTATGGCCTGGGAAAGCAGTAGAAGATGGCCCAAGTCCTTGGGCCCCTGCACCCTTGTGGGAGACCTGGAGGAAGCTTCTGGTTCCTGGCTTTGGATCGGTGCAGCTCCGGCCATTCTGGCCAATTGGGGAATGAACCAGCAGATGGAAGCCCTCTCTCTCTGCCACTCCTCTCTCTGTGTAACTCTGACTTTCAAATAAAAAAAATTTTTTAAAAAGAAATTAGTTGAGTGTTTTTGAGTCAACGTAAGTTGTGTAAATGTTACTATATTTGCAAAATAGAAAGTGAAAGGGTTAGATTATGTAACTTATAATTCTTAAACCTTCACAATCTTTTGGAAGAATCCGTCAAAAACAAATCTGGTTGATCAAACGTCACCTCTTTAGCTTGGGGAGATACTGTTGCTAATCTCAGCATTTACAGTTTTCTCCAGGATTAGCTCACTCTCTAGGCAACAGTCTACTTGTTGAGAAAAGCTGCCACAAGGCAGCACTCTGGGAAGAGGTAATCTGGGGTGTGAGATACTCTGCAGGGGCAGGCGGTCAAGGGCAGTCTCGGGTCTACTAGATCGGGAGCTGGAGTTCTACAGTTGTCTTCCCTTTGTGCCATAAGTGACCCAGTTCAGTCCATCAGATTAGCCCACCCGGGGAAGGAGAACACCCACGTGGGCAGAGTGGGCTGGAGTTAGGTAATGGCACAGGTGTCACATGAGGCATTGGATTTCCCAGCTCTCATTCTCAGCTCCAACTTGTGTCAGGCAGGAGAAACCAGAGGTTACCGTGACAGCACTCCTTCCTTCCCAACCCCAGGGGCTCCCCACGATGAAAAGGAATTTCCCTCTTAATGCTATCACTGGCAGGCAGGGGAACTGCTCCCTCTGGGGACCCGGGCAGATCGTGGCTCCCTTGCCCTACAGGCTTCTGAGAAACGTGGTAAACTCTCAGAGTGTCCGTCTGGAGATGCTGGTGGCAACTCCTGCTCACATTCTGTTGGCCGAGGCAAAGCACATGGCTACCCCAGCTTCAAAGAGGCGAGGAAGTGGAATTCTGCTATGCAAGAGTTTGACCATTTTACCACTGACCCGTGACCCTGGGCAGCTCAGTTAGGCCCTGTCAGCCTCAGCTTCAGTCTCTAAAACAGGAAGTTGCCTGGGCTCTACGTTCATTCACTTGTCAGCCAGTCAGTCACGGGACTCAATATTCTGGTTAGCAGCTCAAACTCTGGAGCCAGCTCACCTGAGTTCATTATCAGCTAAATCACATGCTATCTGGATAAGCTTAGGCAAGTTATTTAATATCTTCTGAACCTCAGTTTGCTTATCTGTGAAACGGGCATGATAATAGCATCTGGCTCTTAGAGTTGTTGTGCAAGTATAAAGCATATATTATGCAAGTTACATCGAACAGGTAACATGCTCAGAACAAGTCCATATAGTAAACACTTTGCAAATGTTAATTTTATTGTTCAAGCATCCATTTAGCCATGTATTCAATGAATATTCATTCATAATCTTTCCTGGTTATCGTTGAAGTCTCTTGGGAGGACTGAAGGAAAAAAAAAGAGTTGCAAATGATTGGCTCCCATGGGGCAGCTTAAGAAGAGGCAGTAGGCCGGAGCCATGGCTCACTAGGCTAATCCTCCGCCTGCGGCACCAGCACCCCAGGTTCTAGTCCTGGTTGGGGAGCCGGATTCTGACCCGGTTGCTCCTCTTCCAGTCCAGCTCTCTGCTGTGGCCTGGGAAGGCAGTGGAGGATGGCCCAAGTGCTTGGGCCCTGCACCCGCATGGGAGACCAGGAGGAGGCACCTGGCTCCTGGCTTTGGATCAGCGCAGTGCGCCGGTTGTAGCGGCCATTAGGGAAGGAAGGAATGACCTTCAATGGAAGGAAGACCTTTCTCTCTGTCTCTCTCTTTCACTAACTCTGCCTGTCACAAAAAAAAAAAAAAAAAAAAAAAAAAGGAGGCAGCCTCCTTGTAGGTCTTAGATTCACTTTAGCTACCATTGTTAGAGCACCTAATATGTGCTGGGCTCTATACTAAATGCTTTCCTAACACTCCTAAGGGATGTAAGGGATGGTTAACAGATAAGGAAACTGAGGCATCGGGAGTGTAGATAACTTGTATGAGCTTCCGGAGATGGTGGGCGGTAGATGGTGGGCCTGTCCAGGGTAGGACCTAAGGAACAGTCAGCCATGTGTGAAAGCCCTCGCTTTCCCTCTGACATCACAAATGCAAGAGTCGTCTTCTCATCATTCAACCTGTTCCTGTGTCTACTGGACTGAAACGTCCCCAAACGCAGTAACTCCCCTTAACTCTTGGTGCTCTTCTGTGCCTGGTATCATACCTGTGACACCATGGGTTGTCCCTTAGAGAGAGGAGAAGCAGGAGGGAGAAATACATCTAATACTACCAGAGTCACGGATTTTTTTGTAAGATTTATTTATTTATTTGAAAGTCAGAGTTACACAGAGAGAGGAGAGGCAGAGAGAGAGGTCTTCCATCTGCTGGTTCACTCCCCAATTGGCTGCAATGGCCAGAGCTGAACCGATCCAAAGCCAGGAGCCAGGAGCTTCTTCTGGGTCTCCCATATGGGTGCAGGGGCCCAAAGACTTGAGCCATCTTCTACCACCCTCCCAGGCCATTGCAAAGAGCTGGATGGGAAGTGGAGCAGCCGGGTCTCGAAACGGCATCCATGTGGGATGCTGGCACTGCAGGTGGCAGCTTTACCCACTACGCCACAGCACCAGCCCGAGCGTCTTGGATTTAAATCTTGCCTCTGCGCACCACCCCAGCTGGCTGATAACCCCTGGAGTGTTCCCTCTCACTGTTGAATCACTTCCACATCCTTCCTACCATGAAAGTTTCATGGCGCCCAGCCTTTGAACGCTTCGAGCTTCGTAGATACTTGTTGACAAGAAGGCATGAGCACCCTTAAGAGGCGATTTAGTACCAAGTTTAGACCATTTGGCTTTTTGTCGACTCACTTCAAAGCCAGAGGACAAAAGATATTATCTGACATTGCACATCATTCTTCACATGAGCACAAACTTTCCATTTTGCTTTTGGCTCTGCCAAGAAAAGGCAGAAAGGAAAGCACAGCCAAACAGTGGCACGCAACAGTTCTCATGCAATGCGTCCAGACGAAACTTCCCAATGCCAAGGCCCCAGATGGGTCCAAAAGCAAACCCAGCCTGGCCCATGGGGAAAACGTCCCCACGAGACAAGATCGCCGGGCCATGCCCTTCCAGTTTGCCAAGGCCAAACACACAGATTGTGAACACAGCGAGCTTACCATAAACTAGTCCTTCCCGCACAAAACACAGTGCGGAGCCACGGTCAGGGGAGTGCAGTGCGTGTGGCTCAGCCTGGGGGCAGTCAGCGATGGCACAGCACGTAGACTCCGTCAGCCAGGGACAGTCACACTGGGCTAGACGCATGGCCAGCCCAGATACTGTGAGCTCCATGCCTGACTTTCTCTGTCCCTTCCTCACGTAGTAAGAGCTGTCACTACCAAGCACCATGTGGTGTGCTGACCTTGTCCAGCTTCGTGTAGACATCAATTCTTTGATCTCATGCTGGCCCTCTGAGGGAGGAGCTGTTCTTCTCCCCCATCTGCAGGGGGGACTCTGGCACTCAGAAAGGTGGTAGCACTGACTGGGATCACACCTTCCCTCCTCAGGGTGGTTGCTGGTGCCTCACTCAGCCTGGGGACGAGGCTCACCCTGCACGTCATTGGCTCCAATGGGGACAGTGAGGCTGCCTGTGACTTCCGCCCCCTGGCTGAATGCAGACCTGGGTGCAGCTACTTGGCTTCCTGGGAACCACTGTGGGCCCTGGTTTCCCTGGGCTGAGTCATCGTGGCTTAGCAGGACTCCGACGTTCTTAGCTGGAATCGTCATAAGAAAGCGTCTGGAAACTCCCCCAGGTCTTATCGGCAAAGATTTTGAAGACAATTCAGCTGCATTCTTCAGCTTTCTCAGACCTCACCTTGCCCTGGGAGGATGAGAAAGAGCGGGGAAGGCACGCAGTGACCGTGAACCCTGGAATCAGGGAGACCTTTCGGTGCTGGCCCAGGGCAACAGCAGCCCCTGAGAACACCTCACCGACAACAGCTGGCCAAGGGCAATGAGACCATGTCCAGTGTCCTTGGAGGCCCCAGTCCCCATCATCCATCCATCCAACTGACCACTAGTTCCAAATGCACAAGGAACTGAGCTGGGCGTGGAAGGTACTGTGAGAGCCCCGGAGTTGAGAGTGTCTGGGGCCGGCGCTGTGGCATAGTTGGCTAAGCCTCTGCCTGTGGTGCCAGCATTCCATTCGGGCACCAATTGGAGTCCCAGCTGCTCCACTTCCAATCCAGCTCTTTGCTATGGCCTGGGAAAGCAGCAGAGGATGGCCCAAGTCCTTGGGCCCTTGCACCTGCATGGGAGACCTGGAAGAAGCTCCTGGCTCCTGGCTTTGGATCAGACTAGCTCCGGCCGTTGCAGTCATTGGAGTGAATCAGGGGATGGAAGATCTCTCTCTCTCTGTAACTCTACTTCTCAAATTAAAAAACAAAACAAAACAGAGCGTGTTAAGCACATCTGGACTCAAGTTCAGATCTGCTCGCTGGCTGTGTGACCTCAGGCTTATTTTCCTATGTGTCATTTATCAAAACTCAAGACTCTTGTGACGATGAAATGGAAAAAAAAATACCAGGGGTTTTCAAAAACTTCCTGGAAAATAGAAATAAAAAGTACATTTATTTATCTTGATGTAAAACATTTTTGAAATGCATGCATCATTTTTTCCTCACCTGCATTTTCTTTCGGGTATATGTCAGCATGGCGTCTGACTCACCAAAAGTATTCAGGTGGGGCTGGCGCTGTGGCATAGCGGGTAAAGCCGCCGTCTGCAGCACCGGCATCCCATATGGGTGCAGATTCAAGTCCCAGCTGCTCCACTTCTGATCTAGCTCTCTGCTATGGCTTGGGAAGGCAGTGGAAGATGGCCCAAGTCCTTGGACCCCCGAACCTGCGGGGGAGACCCGGAAGGAGCTCCTGACTCCTGGCTTCAGATTGGCGTAGCTCTGGCCATTGTTGTCATCTTGGGAGTGAACCAGCGGATGAAAGACCTCTCTCTCTCTCTGCCTCTCCTTCGCTCTCTGTGTAACTCTTTCAAATAAATAAATAAATCTTTTTAAAAAAATATTCAGGTAACAGTAGCTATTGTTAAGTGTACAGCAATCATATCACACTCTGAGTCCCACCACATTGATGGCGCACTGGGTATGAGCCAGGACCCGTGCGTGGCTCTGGGAGAGGTAGAAAGACAGACACAACCCCTGCCTTCTAGAAACTTGTGGAACATAGTCCAGTAGCAAATGATTATAATATGCTGGGGGAAAGGTGGTGACAGGGTAGAAAGGGTACCAAGAGAGCTCTGGGGCCCCGCCCAGCTTCCTGGAGGAGGTGATGTCTGAGCAGCTCACAAAGCGGAGAGAGAATTTCCCCAGCTAAAAGGAAAGGGGCCGAGAGGTGCGAGTAGCAAGGGGGCAGCTTGAGTGCAGGTCTATGCGTTCCTCAATACGGGCCATGAGTGGTAGTGCAATGCCCAGGACAAAAGGAAACTCAGGGCTTGTTGTAGAAGAGCTAGATTGACAGGGATGTCCTTGCCCTTCCAGCTGTTAACCTCTGGCAAGTTCCTGTGACCCCCCTATGTCCTTGCCCTTCCAGCTGTTAACCTCTGGCAAGTTCCTGTGACCCCCCTCTCCCCCTGGATGTAACTTGCTCATCAGTAAAGTGACGCTAACAGGAGCTTGGTGAGCGCTGTCAATTTGCACAGCGGCAGGTTTGTTTGTGGCTGCGTCTCCTACACTCCACAGCAGTGGCCCCCCCGGTGCAGCCCAGACTTCTGGGAGTTCCTCCTAGCTGACGGAGGTACACTGAGGGCAGGCCAGGCACCGTGATCAGCATTACCGTCCTGTCCCGTTAGTCCTCCTAGCTGGGAAGCTAACAGAGACCATATCGTCTAGACGTGTACAGATTGCAGGGGGTTCCCAGCACTAGGGAAATTCTGCGCAGCAGGGAAGGAATGGGTCCCCCAGTGAATAGGCACCCGGGAATGTAGCCATGGTCTCTCTGCAGGGCAGTGGCTGAGCCTCAGTCTGAACCCAGGCCTGCGTGCCCGTCGGCGCCTAAGGACTTAACCACTCCAATCAGTCAATGAGCTTCAGCCTTGGCTGTGATGCCCATAGTTAGAATACTTCAAATATCATCCTGAGAACACACTATAAACATAGTGGGGAGCAGAGACGGGAGGAGAGCCAGGAGGGGGCCTGGGGTGAGGCTGCAGCCACCAGCACCTGCCCTCCTGGGACAGCAGCCCAGTGCGCCCCCTCCCCACTCTGCCCCTGGCACCTCACCTCTGTCCAGAGCCGGGAGTGCCAGATCCAAACCCGCGGTGGCCCCAGCCCAGCCCAGGAACCCTGCAGTTGAGCGGCAGCTGTGAAGCCGGAATTTGGGAGGGACAGAGCTGAGTGGGGAGCAGGAGCCACCGGGACCTTTTGCTTTCTCGTCCAAAGCACATTTTCAACCAGCAGCACACTGGTGTGAGGCCCACAGCCCACAGTGAGGGACAATGGGGCTGGCGGCTGCCGGGCAGGTGGCCCTTGCGACACTGGATAACGTGCTATTTACTCCCTGGGAGCAGGTGCCGCGGTGGCTCGCAGTCCCCTCTGGCCCCACGCCTCTGCCCACATGTCCCAGCTACCTCTGCTGCCCTCTCCTCCCCCCCGCCCCCCTGCAGCCCCTGGGAGCTGCTTCCCTCTCAGCCTTTGGCTGCACGCAGCTCCCAAGCGGATGCCAGCAGGGGGCCCGGCTCCCGCCTGGGACATGTGCTCGCTGGAGTCAGCTCGTTTTACATAAGCTGTTGGCACAGATGGCAGGTGATAACAACTTTGCGGCCCCAGTTAACCTGCGAACGCCCTGCAACAGAAAGCAGCAGGGGAAAGTCGTGGAAAAGCCAGCAAAAAAGAAGTGCCGCACGCAGGCGTCTTGGTACACGGGCCAATTCGCTTCTGGGAAAATGTCCCGGACCGTGAACCGCCACCGACTTCCCTGCAGGCGAGCGCCAGCGACCGGCAGCTGGCCTTTCCTTCCCTGATTACGGCTTATTTCCTTCCAGCTCTGCTTGGGAAACGTGCGACAGAAAAGGTAAAGTCTCTACCGAGGAGCCGCAGAACAATCCAGAAAGCTGTTAAGACGTTTCTTTGCATTTAAGGGCAAAGAAGGGGGAAGCCAGCGAGCACAGGGCCTGGACATCCTGCTTGGCTCAGGAGCTGAGCACGTGCTAGGCTCCCCCTGCCCCTCTTCCCAAGCCCCACGACCCTGAGAACACACGAGCGCCCCCTGTGTGGCACACACAGCTCCTCGGCCCAGGCACACAGTCACGGGGAAGTGGCCCCAACCTGGCCCAGCAGGGGAACCACACACACACACACACACACACACACACACACACGTGATCACAGCACATGGCCCTGGGTCACAGGGTCGCCAGGGAGGGAAGCCTCATGCTGTGGGTTGAGCAGAGGACAAGTGGGGGAGGAACTTGACCCTTGACCTCCCGCCTAGACCAGTCAATGATGTCTTCCCTAGCGTCGGGCCACCAGGCTGGCCCCCTTCTCCAGTGCATCCTGCACTCTGCTGCCACAGGCACCTTTCCAACTGGAAAATCGCCATGGCCCTCCATGCATGCAAGGCCTTTATTGGCCACGCCCCATCCCAGGATAAAGGCTGTCAGTCATTATGCAGCCCGAGCCTCATCTCTCAGGCTTACCTTTTCCCACCTGCTTCACTCCAGCAGAGCTGAACTTTACGCCATTTTCCCTTCTTTACCTTGGCTTCCAGGTGACCTCCTATTCATCCTTCAAAGCCCACCTTCATGTCACCGCCTCTTAATGCACACCATCTTCTGTGCTATCTCACTATCTACTTATCACACTTATTTGGGTTATAGTGATTACATTGATTATAATACTGGATGATAATGATTTCCTGCTAATGTCTGCTACAACTCCAGCCTTCTCGCCAAAGGGAAGCTGCTGTCCTACTGGGAGCTAGCCAAACCTGGTGTCTCCAGTGTCCACCTGGCCCTTTGTGGGCTCCTCCCCAGTAGTCCTCATCAGACCCATTTCCAACACCTTGCTCTCCCTCCATCCTCGGCCACTCCCTCACCTACCCACCCTCCCCACCAATAAAGCCTGGTCGCAGGGGAAGAAAATCCACGGTTCTGTCAATAATTTCCTTCCATTTGTTCTCCAGCTTCAGTTTGTAAACCACCCTTCCTTGTAGAGGAGTTAGAGGACTTAACCTTGATGTGCGGGCCAGAGCAGAAGGCCCAAAAGAAAGACAAGACTATCTGAATTCATCATCTGAACTCTCCCATGTACTCGCCCCCGGGGTCTCATGATGAGCCAGTGACCAAGCTATGTTTATCTCCGCTCTGCGAGTAAGTCACAGGGGCTCGGAGCTCGGAGGCAGGTGCCCTCGCAAGGTCACTCAGCTGATAAGTGATGCAGCCAGGATCCCAGCCCAGACGGAGTCCAAAGGGCAGGCACCTTTGGCTGGAAGGTGGAGCGAGAAGGGGTGGGGTTGTCAGAGCAGGGGCAGGGGCAGGGATGATGTTTCCCAACCTCCCCCCACACCAGCATGAAAAGCCACTGTCCTAGGTGAACCCCTAGGTTCATCTCCCGCATTCATTTCACAACCCTGTGCTGACGCTGTGCTCTGTATCAGTCACAAGTTCACCTTGTGATGGGCCCCAGAGATCCAAAAATCCAAAAGGTCCCTGTTCCTGCCCTGTGCTGGTCCCCGCTGGGTGGTGAGAGAGGAGTTGAGTAACCACCGCATGTCCTGTTGGATATGTGGGCTGGCTCATCTGCCACGTTTCGCCCAAAGCGACCCCTCAATTGAACTGGCCAAGTGGGCCCTCGTTGTAATTCAGACTCCTTATCCGGAATGGCGATTAGAACAGCTCCACCGGGCCCCGGGTACCTCAGACAGCAGCTTACTGGCCCCAGCTGCTCAGGCCTCATTGAAGGGCCCCCCATGGAGCTCCAGCTTCCCCAGGAGCCTCATCTCCCTGCCCCACTCTTCGGGCCACCCACACTCTCCGTGGGCCTGGATGGCAGACTGGCTGTTCCTGTGAGCACGTCACCGCCCTCCTTCCCACCCTCTCCCGAACATCCTCCTGGCCATCACAGAGCCCACCTCCAAGAAGCCCCTCCTGATTCACTCAGCCAGGCGCCCTCACTCCCTCCTAACCCTTCCTCCCAGAGTTCAAGTTCCTGGCAGGCAAGTACATGTTTTACAGGCAGCTGTCCAAGGCACAGAGTATAGCAATTCCTGGTAAAGTGCAGAAACTCTGAGACTGTAGAAAGTTCAGTGGACTTGGCACCGATATTTCTAGGCAGTGCACTGCTTTTTGAACTTGATGCATGGCACGTGGTTACATTTTTTTAAGTGCTTGTTACTGCTGATCACTAAAGATTATCAAGAAGTGTAAAGCATGCTTCTAAACCTGCACTGTCCCTTTCCACCACTCGGTGATAGCCACTATTTTATTTTGGTATATTTCCTTCTTTTTCATTGTTTGTTTTATCTTAAACATTTCATTTATATAAGGTGAACAGATGTAATGAGTTTCATATATACTGATTCCAACACATAGTGAGACTTCTCAGTGTATCCGCCCTCCCACCTGTACGCCCACTCTCCTTCCTCATCTTTTCTCTTGTTACAACGACTTACTTTCAGGTTATTTTCTAATCACAAACGTAACCCTCCACCAAATAAAGAATTCAATAAATACTAAGTAGAAAATTTCTGTTCCTCAAGAATATAGACAAGGCCTATAAACAATATTCCAATCTCAAAATGTCGATTTCATTCATATATTCCATTCATATATTCAGTTTTTGTGCTCTGTATATTAACTGTCACAAATCAGGAAAATATATGATATTTGTCTTTTGGGGGACTGGTACATTTTCTTCTTAACTCTTCTCTATGCACATGACACACAAAGAAATAAAACAACTGTAAATACTCTTTTGTCATCTTTTCCACTTAATGTTTTATGAGAATTGTCTCTGTTAAAAGTATTTTGTATGTAAATTTCTTTAAAGGTCTATTTATTTATTTGAGAGCAGGAGCAACAGAGACGGAGATCTTCCAACCACTGGTTCACTCCCCATGTGGTCTCACTGACCAGGGCTGGGCCTGGCCAAAGCCTCAAGCCAAGAACTCCACCTGAGTGCCGCAGGTGGGTGGCAGGGGCCCAAGTACTTGGGTCATCTTCCGCTGTTTTCCCTTAGCAGGGAACTGGATCGGAAGTGGAGCAGCTGAGGTTCTAATTGGCGCTGGTGTTGTAGGCTGTGGCTGAATGTGCTGCACCACAGTGCTGGTTCCATAAGGACACTTGGGAAACATCATCTTTGCATACTCCTAACCACAAGATTTAGAACGTTTCTACCGCTCTCGAAAACCCCTGAGTCCTCTTTGAAATATATCCCTCTCTAAGCCTTTCGCCCCTGCCCAGGTAAACCCTGATTTCCTTCAAATTCTGATTTTTAGTTAACTGTTCAATGTCCCATCCTGGACTGTGATTTATTTGATTTGTTCATTTCCCCACTGCGAAACACAGAATGAGATTTGATTTTTCCTTGTAATGAATTCCTATCCAATGAGCAATCTTTGGTCATACCTATGGTTATTTCCTTGTGATAAATGCCCAGATGTGGAATTGTTGGATCAAGGGGTAGGCACAGCTTTAAGGATTATGATAAATATTTATGCAATTCACTTTTAATCTCTCCAAGTCTCCATTTCCTGATTGGTAAAATAGGGATTAAAATTTCTATCCTCAAGGAGTGGTGAGGGTTATGTGAGACAAGATTCGACACTTTGAATAACTAGTAAGCCATGCACGCAAATACCAGAGGAGCGGCTAGGGGAAGGGCCTCGCCATCACAGGGAGCTGGGTTTGAATCGTGGCTGTGCCTCTCTTCCGGCTGTTGACTTTGAGGAAGCTGTACAACCTTGGCAGCCTCAGCACCCACATTGTCAAGTGGAAATATGGGTTCATCATCCCTGGGCTGTTAGGAAGGTGAAGTGAGATTCTGCATGTGTTAGCTGAGAATAATCCCCGGCTTATCTCTGTTCAATCATTTGTAGTTCCTTGTTCTGGTCAGAGCTCCTGGTGACAAACCAACAGACAACAACCCTGGTCCCCTTAAGGAGAGGAGGACCTGGTGCTGGCACTGCTGGCACTGCTGGTACTGGTGCTTGCTGCTGAGGCTGCCCCCGTACACCCAGGTGCTTGGTTGGCATCACCTGGGACCCTCCCGTGTCTTTGAACCGCTTGCTTCCACATAGAGGTGCCCAAATGGCTGAGCGCAGAATGTAGGCTACAGCCCTGGTTGCCAGGAAATGCATAAAAAATGCCTGCTTTCCTTCAGCTTCTGTGGAGTAAGGGGGGCCTTGCCTCTTCTCAAGGCTCACAAAATGGGGAGTCTCCCAGGAAACTCTCTCAGCGGCCAGGTAGCTGCAAAGGCCCACCATGTTCCAATTTTCAATATTGTGATGGCTGAAAAAATATGTAGTTACATGCATTTATTCTGCAAATACATGCTAAATGCTGTAGGGCAAGCCTTTTAGCGAAGTTTCTTAATGTGTGATTCGATAAAAGACAATGTCAAGCTTTCATATTTGAATGGTGTCATATTGGGTTTTCTTCCCATGAGAACAGATCTGCACAGATGTCTGATGGTTTTAAGGAGTATGTGTGTGTGTGTGTTTGTGTGTGTGAGAGAGAGAGAGAGGAAAGAGAAATGGAGGTGGGCACGCAGAGCAAACCTACAAATCCCATGGTTTGTGTCATGGTAGCTTGAGCTGATAAGATTTTTTCAAAGTTAGGAGCTGTCCACCGAGCGGGATGAGGAAGACAGGCCCTCGGGCCACAGTCGAGGGTTACCTGCCGGCTGGTCTGATTTCAGTGGGGAATCGATTGAACGTAGACACAACCGCTGACTCCTGTTATTTATTTAAACTATGATTTATTGACTGCTAACGGACATCACCTTATCTAATTCTCACAATCACCCTCCAATGGGGCAACTGAAGCTCAGAGGATAAAGCATTTTTTTCAAGGTCCCTGATCTAGTGAGTGAAAATTTTGGGATCTGAAGTCAGGTCTGCCTGCCTTTGAATTCAGAGCCTGCAGCTGTAGATGATACAAAGCAAACAGCATGTGACTGGCAGGAGCTGGGGGCGGGGCCCTGTGTAAACAGATGTCTTGGCCAGGAGGACAGAGCACTGGGACCCAGGGTGGGAGGAGATTTCTCCAGCAGTCAGCCTGGGCATCCTGAACAGAACCCCAGGGACCCAGCAATTGGAAGGTACATCAGCCATTCATGAGCAAGTATTTTTAAATTTTTTTTTAAAAAACCTTTTATATTATAAAGGATTGTGTAAATGTAGAAGAAAAATCTACTGGTTTTTATTTATCCCTGTTCCTCCTCCCCATCCTGCCAAGCTACTAATGCTAACAGCCTTGATTGTTTTCTTTCTGCACGTTTGTCCCCATAGGTAAGTATCTACATGTCTTTCCAGGCACAGCGTAAGTGGTATCACACTACTTGCATTGTTCTGCCACTGAATGTGTTCAGTTAATAATGCATACATCTTTCAGATCTTTCCATGATAGTACATGTGGCTTTACCACACTTCTAATAATTGCATAATGTTCTACAGTATGAGTATTGGATGAATACACCATAATTCACTCAACTAAGATTCATTAATAAACATTTGGGGCCGGCGCCGTGGCTCACTAGGCTAATCCTCCGCCTTGTGGCGCCGGCACACCAGGTTCTAGTCCCGGTCGGGTCGCTGGATTCTGTCCTGGTTGCCCCTCTTCCAGGCCAGCTCTCTGCTGTGGCCAGGGAGTGCAGTGGAGGATGGCCCAAGTGCTTGGGCCCTGCACCCCATGGGAGACCAGGATAAGTACCTGGCTCCTGCCATCGGATCAGCGCGGTGCGCCGGCCGCGGCGGCCATTGGAGGGTGAACCAACAGCAAAAGGAAGACCTTTCTCTCTGTCTCTCTCTCACTGTCCACTCTGCCTGTCAAAAAACAAAAAACAAAAACAACAACAAAAAAAAACATTTGGGTTACTTTCATTGTCAACAATGTTTTATCCACTTTATTTATTTCATAGACTGAGAGACTGAGATAGAGACACGGGGAGATCTCCATCTGCTGGTTGACCCCTAGAAGCTTGCAGTACTCAGGACTGGGCCGGTTGGAAGCCAGGAGCCAGGAACTCAATCCAGGTGTTCCATACGGGGGGCAGGGACCCAAATCCCAGAGCCATTGCCTGCTGCCCCTTATGGTGTGCATTAGCAGGAAGCTGGAATGCAAAGTAGTGCTTGGATTCAAAGCCAGGCCCTCTGACATGGGATGCAAGTGACCCAAGTAGTGGCTTAACCACTGGGTGTTACCGACAACCCTGAAATGACCCTCAAATGATTGTTCTGATGTTGAAACATACAGACTGAGGACATTTGCAGGTGCCTCCTCGCTCACTGATTTGTTGGTTCCCCTAAGGGATGAGACTGTGGACTTCTCGGGGCCGGGAGGCTCTAGGAAGCCATCTGACCAGCTCCTTGGTCTTGAAACAGTCGCTTCCTCCTGGTCCGTTTGCACTCCGTGTGCACTTTCACCAAGCCTCGTGTCACCCTGCAGTGTGACCCTGTGCACTTGTGCTTTTGTGACCAGATTGTGAAATTCATGAAAGCAGGAGCTGTATGTCTTGGTCCTCAGTCCAGCACCCGGCACCTGCTAGGATCGATAAGCATTTGCTACATTAAAGTGAAGTTATGGGCTGTACACTCCACCAGTCCCCTTGCAAACTATGACAGGGCTACTCTGCTCCTACCACGTCTCATTTAATGTACACACACACAACACACATGTCCTCACACAGAAACCAAGTGACCTTGTGAAAGACCCAGGGTCACCGACGAGCAGCCGAGACGGGGGCGATTTCTGCTTTTCCTTCTGTCCAACGAACACTTACTGTCTATGCCCTGAACGAGCTCCCTAGGGCTGCTATACTCGCCGCCCAGGCACTGAATGGCCTAAATCACTGTCTCACAGCCTTGCAGGCTATACATCTGAACCCCCTTGTCAGCAGGGCAGGCTCCTCTGAGGACTGCGAGGGAGAGTCTGACCCAGGCCTCTGTCCTGGCCAGCCAGAGGGCATCTTCTCCCTCCGAAGCTGACCATGTCAAAATTTCCTCTGCTTCTGAGGACACCAGGCCCTGGGTTGGGGTCCACAATATGGTCGTGTTCAGAGGTGCTGCCGGTTAGGAATTTTTGTGAGTATAGGAAACTCACAACTCAACCCATAACACTGTTCTCCTGAAAACTATTTTTGAGTCGAATCACAGGAGGAAAAAAGGTCTTTGGGTAATGATTTACTGCTGACCAAAGCTGGTGATACATTCCCTTCCCAGCCAGAGATTTATTTGCAAGTCACTCCACCCCTACCCTGGGCCCACAGCACCTTCAGCCCAAGTTCATTCCACTTCTGAAAGTAGGAGGTGCTCCACTCGCTGCTAATGCCAATGTCAATGCCTCAGCCTGCTGTTCCCTAAGGCCTTTGAAATATTTCTCTGGTGATGTTGAATCTGAGCTCCTGTGATGATAAAAGCTTTGAGTTTCACAAGAGCTTGGTTTTCCAGGTACTTTTTCAGCTTGGGATAAATCTGTCCTATTACGCATGTGTCATCCGTATGGGCTGTGGTTGGGATGAGGCTCTGTGGTGGAGTGAGTGGTGGATCCCAGGAGCCTCATGCCCTTGAGTGTAGTGTGGGCCCCCTCTGTGGTTCCATCCTAGCTGGGCTTCTCTGACCCGGCTCCAGTGCGGACAGTCATCACTCTCTTCACTCGTCCCTCCTGCTGGCCTGTCTTGCTCCCTGTGTCCCCAGAACAGCTGACACTGGGACAGCTGGTCATTCTGGACTGCTCAGCAAATGCCACACTGCTTGTGCCAGAACTCTGCTTCCCCAGACAGGCTGTGGCTTTGGGGGGGCAGGGGGATCCAAGGAGCAAGTCTGGATACAGAAATGGAGCAATGGGGGCTGGTGTTCTGGGACAGTGGGCTAAGCCACTGCTTGAGACCCTGGCATCTGATATCAAAGTTCAAGTCTTGGCTGCTCCACTTCTCACCCAGCTCCCTGCTAATGTCCTGGGAAAAGCAGTAGAAGATGGCCCAAATGCCTGAACCCCTGCCACCCACGTGGGGCATTGGATGGAGTTCCTGGCTCCTGGCCTCACACTGGACCATTCCTGGCTGTTGTGGGCATCTGGGGAGTGAGCCGGTGGATAGCCCTCTTTCTCTTTCTCTCTCCCTCTAACTCTGCCTTTCAAAGGAAGGGAGGAAATGGGAGAAAGAGTTGGGGTAAGGGCTACATATGAAGGAGTGTGACTGGGGGTTTGAGGAAGGGAAGATGGGTGCACATGGGCACACTAAAGGCTCCCAAAAGGGGTCAATGAATTCATTCATTCACCATTCACTCAGTGATTATTTCTCATGCACCTGCTGTGTGCAGACCCTGTATCAGGCATTAGGGATAACAACGTGAACAAAACAAATAACTTGTCTTCTTGGAGCTGACATTCTGCACTGGACAGAAACACCATACACTTCGTGCTTCATGATGAAGCCCAAAGCAGGGCAAGAGGCATGCTTATTGAGACGGCCCAAAGGGCAGGCTTCTGAGAAAGCAATCTTTCAATAAAGAGCTACGTGGAATTGGGCTGAAAGGCCTGTGGCTACCCAGGAAAGAGTATGCCAGTCAAGGGAAGAGATGTGCAAAGGCCCTGAGGTCAGAGCAGATGGGTATGCTGACACCTTGGAAGAAGCCAGCAAAGTGGAACAAAGGGAGTCATCAGTGAGTGATGACAACTTCAGGAGTTCAATGTCCCAGGCTCCATTTTGTCAATTGATGATTATTGAGAACTAACTTTGCTTTCAGGATTTCAGATGCATTCACTTGTTTATTTCCCACGATATGCTAGATAGAGATTGTTATCATCCCTGTTTTATGTGAAGAAACTGAGGCCCGAGGAGATGAGACACACATAGCCGGTAAGTGACACAGCCGAAGGTCACCCTCCATGCTCATAACCACTGTGCTGTCCTTGGCTTGGAGCCCGGACTTGGTGTAGTGCAGCAATAACCCCGCACCCCTCACCTGCCCCGCCAGTAATCGATATTTATCCATTCAACAGGTGCTTGTTAACCCTGCCGGCTACGCACACAGTGCTGGTCCCGCAGATGGTCGGGGAAGAGGACGGGCAGGACAGAGGCAGCACCTGAGTGCCTCACTGCACAGAGAGGCGACAGGCAGCATTCTGAGCCCAGGGGGGAGGGCCACACTTCCATGGCTGTGTGGGTTCAGAGCCGTAAGGCCTTCCTGTGGGAGAGCTTCTGGGCCAGGTGATTCATTGTGACCGCGCACAGCCCAAGAATCAGCCTTTTTCCTACCTTCTCTTGCACGGGGAGAATCTTACAAGAGGGAACTTCAAGACGTTTGTGGGAAATGGAATTAAAGGATAAATTTATTCTGGTGCAAAATTTGTGTCATTTTTTCATAATACCTGTATCGAAATTTATTTGCAAGTGAGAGAGACAGACACAGAGAAAGCTCTATTGGTTCACTCCCCAAATGCCTGCAACAGCCAGGCCTGGACCGGAGCTGAAACCAGGAGCCAGGAACTCAGTCCAGGTCTCCCTGTGTGGATGGCAGGAACCCAGTTACCCGGCCAGCAATACTGCCCCCTTAGTATTGATGCATTGGCGGGAAGCTGCAGCCAGGACCAAAGCCGGGCATTGGACCCAGGTGCTCCAGGGTGACACTCGGGCACCCTAACCACAAGGCTAATTGCCTGCTGTCTGTAACATGCAGTTCCCAAGAACTTTCTGAAGACCCCTTATGCGGTAGAGCTGTGCGTGGTCCACTTGCCCCATGCGTACGAACCACTTGCCAACAAATCCATGTCAAACTGGCTGCCTGACACCTTGTGCTGACCTCCCCCACCCACACCCACCCCTCCGCTCAGTGGGAACCCGGGGACCTGAGTGTCAGAGCAGTGAGAACGTGGCTCCTCTCTCTCTGGGGCAGAGGAAGCCTGAGAGCTGTGGGAGTTCTGCTGGCTGTGGACCGGGCCCCAGGGGAGGACGTGGGGCATGAGGCGCCTTCTGCAACCCACCCCCCCCGCAGTCACAGCATGAGAGCGGCCATGGCAGGGTGATGGCAGGGTGGGAGAGGGCCACGCCCGCTCACCCGGCTAGACCTGGGAGGGAGCAAAGCCAGCAGGAAGGAACCGCCAGGCCTTGGAAGCACAAGAAAGGGAAAGCCAGCAGCCGGCTTCAGAACCCCCTGCAGCCTGGCCAGCCCCGGGGCCTTCTCTGCCAGCGAGAAATGTTGAGGTGCTGCAGCCCGCAAGCCCTGGCCCTTGCTTTCTTCCTCTGGGTGTGGGGGGGGGGAGTGAGGAAGTGGGTAGCTCTGAAAGACTGTTCGGATTTCAAAGTCAAAAGGAGCTGTTTTGATGTCTGCTCAGAGATAGAGCCAGGTCCCAGGGGGCTGAGTTTGAGGTTCCAGTAAAAGGAGCGATGTTGACACGGGATTCTTGGATTGGCCTCAATTCATTACAAACAAGCTGCCAAACCAAGTGGGAAACGGAGTTCAGCAGAGAAGTATGTGCTGACTCCCACTCCTGCCCCCCCCCTGCCCCCACACACTTGACGTCCAGCTCAGATCAGCACACGACTTGACTTAGGTTCTCGGACCAAAGTTCTAGCATCAGGGAGTTTTGCTGGTGGCACCCTGAGTTCGTGGAATGTGCAGGCTGCCCCTCAGCAAGTGTCCGCATCGCCCTGGCCTTGTCACTTCTCAGTCTTCCTGTTCTTGGTGGGAACAAAGGACCAGGCAGGGAGATGATTGGAGCCAGATCAGGTACCCCAAGAAGGTGTCCCCGGAGCCAGACACTTCCAGAGAAGGGTCAGACTTCCTACTTGCTATGTCCCTGAGCCAGACCTTCCATGTCCACTTTTATAGCCTGGTTTCAGGGTTAAAAGTCAAGCCAGGGGACTGGCACCGTGGTATAGCAGGTAAATGGGGGCCAGTTCAAGTCCCGGCTGCTCCACTTCTGATCCAGCTCTCTGCTACGGCCTGGGAAAGCAATCAAAGATGGCCCAAGTCCTTGGGCCACCATACTCATATGGGAGACTCGGAAGAAGCTCCTGGCTCCTGGCTTTGGACCAGCCCAGTTCCAGCTGTTGTGACCATTTGAGGAGTGAACCAGTGGGTGGAAGACCTCTCTCTCTCTCTCTACCTCTGCCTCTCTGTAACTGCCTTTCAAATAAATAAATAAATCTTTTTTTTTTTTTAAAAGTCAAATCAGGTTCCTAAGCATCAGGCATTGAACATTCCACTCCTATATCCCGACTGCTAGCTCTGTAACCTTAGACAATTTGCTTCAACTTCTCTGTGTCTTGATTCTTTCAGCTCCAACGGAAACAAAATACCTCTGTTATTAGGTTCCTAAAACAAATAAGTCATGTATGTAAAATGGTAAGGCACGTGGTCCATATGCAGCAGCACTTAGTAAATGGTAGTGGTTGTATTATCTGTATTGCTAGCATCAGTCAGTTGTGTATGTTCTTAGTTGGGACCTTTTCATTATAAAGATCTGCAATAACTAAAATCTACTTTAACTCAAGAAAAAGGCAGTGACAGGAGAGGTAGGATGGCAGATTACTCTAAGGGGGCAAATTATCTCATGGGCTATGGGTGGGAGGTGAAACAGCTTCATGCCAACTGGACTCTGGAGCTGAGAACCTGAAACCACGACTCCTTCTTCTCAGCCCTAGTGTGTCTTCCAGCCCAGCGCTTCCCAGGACAACCTTCTGCAAGGACGCAAATGTTCCGTACCTGGGTATTGCAACTGCAGAATGAAATTTTTCATTTCTCATATCATTTAGATCAATCCAAACAAACCAATCACCATCAATCAATCAATTTTATTTAAATAAAATCGCGTTGGCACACGTGGCTACTGTGTTGTACAACCTGGGTCTAGATCTTAATTTTCTCTCCCCCGTCCACCCTGGCACCCTCTGCATCCTTATTGGCCCATGGCCATGCTCGCTCTACCTTCAGTGGCTCACTTCTCAGCCCATGACCCACTACTACCAACGCCTCTCATTTCCTAGGAGAATCGTGGGAGTGACTTTCCCCATCTTCTCGGAACAGGCTGCAAGTTAAAGGTTACTCTAGATAGGAGAGTCTTTTGGATCAGGGTCCATTCCAAAGCGTGGGGTTTGGAATTTTATACTGTCTCAATAAGGGCTGGCTGGGGAGCCCCCGAGGAGGGGCTGAGCAGGCAGGCAGCTTGTGCACACCATGCTTTTTTTTTTTTTCATCTGGCGATGGCAGTGATCCAGCGGTTGACACTGCTTGCTTGGCCTGGCCCGGGAACTGCACAGCGAAGGACAGGAAGTATGACCGTGCCTTTCCCCAGCCTCTGCAGTGATTCAGGCCCTGAGTGTGAGGAAAGTCCTGTGTTCCCTGGGGAATCTGGGGGGAAGGCTGTGCAGTGTGCACCTGTGGGTGCTCCTGTTGTGGCCAGATGATGACAAACCACCGAGAAAACACCAGGGCTCAAAAAGAATGTTTCTGTTTTCCTGCAGGTTCCTAGGGCACAGGGAGGCAGCTTCCCATTGGCGGGGGAGAACAATGGCAGAGCCGGGCCTCCCGTGTCGTCGTGGGCTAGTGGCCTCACCCTGTTGATAGAGCTTGACAAGGCTTCCCGCTCCAGCAACTGGCCAGTGCCAGCAAACAGCTGTTATGTCTAGTCTTTGTTTCCAGGCCTTTTAATTGGTTTGCCGATTCTTTGGATAAGTGGAACCCATGGATTGTTTAACTTATTAATCAAACATGAAACATTATTAAAGGGACAGCTATGTGCCCCAAACCGTGCTTAGCTTTGGAGGATATCAAAATGGGATCTTCATCAGAAACGGGTGGTGGTGATTCCCACTCCTCCCACGTGTGAAGAAGTGCAGGCTGTGATGAGAGAGCAGAGCTGGAGTGGGGGGGGGCACTGTGTTTCCTCATCCACCTTCCTCTCCTGCCCGCTCTCCCAGCCAAACCCACCCTTCACCTACAGCCAGAGTGGTGGGTGATGTGCATCGCACAATGAGGTTACTTTCCTGCCAGAACTTTGCAATGACTCCCCGTTGTCCCCAGAATAAAATCTAAGCTGTGACTTGCAAGACCCCTGCAATGACCCCCTACTCACCTCCCTGACCCCAACTTCTGTGGCTCGCCTTTTCTCACCCCACAATGGCCACACGGGCCTCTGGTGGCTCCTCCACTTTGGGCTCAGCCCCACCTTGGGGCCTTTGCACTGGCGGGTGTTCCTCTTGGGTGCTATTCTCCGAGATGTTTTACATGTTTGACTTTTTACATGTTTTCAGGGAGATCTCTCCCTCTCTTCCTCCCTTTGTCCCTCCCTCCCTTTCTTCCTTCCTTCCTCCCTTCCTCTCGCTCTCTCTCCTCTTCCTTCTTTTTTGTCTTTAGATTTATTTTATTTATTTGAAGGGCAGAGTTACAGAGAGAGGTAGAGACAGAGAGAGAGGTCTTCCAACTGCTGGTTCACTCCCCAAATGGCTGCAATGGCAGGAGCTAGGTTGATCCAAAGCCAGGAGCCAGGAGCTTCTTCTGGGTCTCCACGTGGGTGCAGGGGCCCAAGGACTTGGGCCATCCTCTGCTGCTTTCCCAGGCCACAGCAGAGAGCTGGATCGGAAGTGGAGCAGCCGGGATGCAAACCGGTGCCCATATGGGATGCCGGCACTGCAGGCCAGGGCTTTAACCCACAGCGCCACAGTGCCACAGCACCACAGTGCCAGCCCCTCTTTCTTTTATTTTTAGAATTTATTTGAAAGGCAGAGAGTCAGAAACACACAGAGAGAACTCTCCCATTTTCTTGTTCACTACCGAAATGTCTCCAACAGCCAGGGCTGGGCCAAGCAAAAGTCAGGAGCCCAGAACTCAATTCCTGTTTCACATATGGGGAGCAGGGACCCAAGTACTTGAGTCATCATCTGCTGTCTCCCAGAATGTGCATAAGCAGGAAGCTGGAAGGGGAAGCAGGGCTGGATCTTAACTCAGGCTTCTCCAATATGGGGTACAGGTGTTCCAAGCAGTGTCCTAACCACTACATCAAAAACCTGCCCCGGACAGGTCTTCCTTAATCATCCAAATATCTCTGCTGTCATTCATTTTTTAAAGCTCCATGTATTCACTTGAAATGCAGAGTTACAAAAAGAGGGAGGAGAGAGATCCTCCAAATTCACTCCCCAGAAGGCCACAATGGCCAGGGCTGGGCCAGGCCGAAGCCAGGAGCCTGGAACTCTACCTGGGTCTCCCAGCTGGACAGCAGGGATCCAAGCGGTCCGGCCATTCTCCACTGCCCTCCCAGGCACATTAGCAGGGAGCTGGATTAGAAGCTGGGGCTCAAACTGGGCTGCTCATACAGGATTTCAGGCATTGCAGGCAGCAGCCCTGTGACACCAGGCCCTCGCCTCTCATTCTTGATTGGATTCACCTTGCTGTAATTTCACTCAGTGTTTGCTATTCACTGCCTGGCATTCTGTGGATGGCGATGGCTACTGTTTATTTTCCATCTTCCCCACTTAGAATAGCCTCTTAAAAATCATTGTGGTGGGACTTTGCCTCATCCCCCTGGTGTATTTTCAAGTCCTAGAACTGCACTTGGCACACACGGATTCTCAGTCATTGTTTGGTGAATGGATGATTGACTAAAGGACAGGTTTGACCCATGGCTTAGACTGGAAGTTTTGCGAAGATCAGGGCTTGCATATTGTATTTAATTGTATGGCCTAGATTTTTATTTTTGAACAAAACTAAGGGATTAACCTACTGACATCCCTCCGTGCAGGCTTTGAATCCTTTGGGGGCTTCAGTCGTCTCGGCTGTAAAATGAGGATCAGCCTACAGCCAACCTAATGAGTGCAGGCGGACGTGTGCCTGATTCACTTTGGAAAGACTAACTCTGGACTGAGTGCAAATCCTCAGCCCCAGACCCCCTCTTGAAGTCCCAGCTGGTTCCTGAACTTCAGCCTTGGGATGCTTTGTGGCCCCCTCCAGCTGAGCATGTCTGAAGCCAAGGTCAGCCTCTCTGTGTTCCTCCCCAAACTCCCTCCCCTTCCCTTATGCCCTGTCTGCATGAACAGTGCAGTCATCTTCCAGGGTAGCAGCCAGAAACCCAGACCTGATACACAATGCCCATTTCTCCCTCTACCTTTGCATTGATTCTGCCTGCTGCTGTTTGAAACTGTTCTTCTGTCTCCATTCCCCTCACCCCACCACTGTCCAGGCCTCCTTACTAGTCTCTGCCTCTGTTCATGTCTTTTTAAATTTTTATCTATATATTGTATGATTTTGCGACAGAGAGAGAGAGAGATGGAAAGAGGAGGGAGAGAGAAAGAGAGAACCAGAGAGAGAGAGACCTTCTATCTCTGGTTCACACCCCAGAGGTCCAGGAACCAGAACTCAGTCCGGGTTTCCCACATGGCTGGTGTGTGGCAGGGGCCAATAAGTTGAGCCATCACTTATTGCCTCCCAGGTTGCACATTAGCAGGAAGCTGGGATTGGGAGTGGAGCTCAAGTCCAGGCACTCTGGTACAGTATGTGGGCATGCCAAGGAGGGTCTTAACTGCTGCACCTAACACTCACCTCTCCATCCTTTCCCATCTCTAATCCCTTCTCCAGATCACAAATAGCATTTGTTAAAAATCAATCACATCGCCGCTCCATCAGTGCAGCCCTGCTGTCCCAGGTGAAAGTCGAACCCTCACCTCGCTTGCACCACCAGCCTCCCTCTCGCAACCTTCCTCTCCTGCTGCAGCCTCGGCTTTTCCCTGTCCCCCACGCTCGCTGGGTCTCTTTTCTCTTCAGCACCAGTATCCTTGCTTCTTTTGCTTTCCAGAGCATTCTTACTCTTCCCTTTGCATGGATGCCTGATAGTTCCTTCAATCCTGCATACACTCACCCAGGTCTGAGATAGATATCCCCACGTAGGGCACCATAAAACATTGTCACAGCTAGTGCAGCTGCTTTTAATGGTAAGACATTCAAGAGAGGTATTAATTAGACTCTAAGACAACCATCTATGACTTAAGATAGAAATTCTTCCTTCCTCATATGATAGACTTGTAGTTGGGAGCCAGGTGGGAGGCCACAACTCCTTTCATCCTGTTGTTTCACCACCCTCTGGGTGTGGCCCTTGTCACCATGGGCCCAGATGACTCACCACTGCATCTAACATTCTAACCATCCAGCTTGTGTGGAGGTAGAAGGGTAAGTAAAGACAGCCTCTTCTCCCCATGCCTGTAAGCGCATCACTCCTAAACCGAGCAGGCTGTGTTTATGACAGAGTGGGAGAACACACAGGACAACCGGGCAGTTTGTTGAGCACTGGCTAAGTCAACGGCTGTTTCTCATTTGTGAACCTTGTGACCCACCCTATGGGGACAGTTACTGTCATGAGCCCCTCTCCCATTTTCATGCAGATGATGTTTCAGCAACAAGCCTACTTTGCAAATTTGAGAAAGGATCTGAAGGGCCTGTTAGCCTGGGAACACCATGTGACAACAGTTCTTTCTCAGCAAGGTTTCATGTGATGTGCACATGACTTTTATGTTTGGTAACAAACACGGCAAGGAATTCCAGCACTGTGTGTTCCTGTATAGCTATTATTTTCAACTTGGTTTTATTATGACCCAAGTCATATGTACATGTAGCTAAAGAGTCAAAAGTTCTACATACTGGGGCCATTGCTGTGGCATAGTGAGTAAAGCTACTGCCTACAGTGCCGGCATCCTATATAGGTGCTGGTTCCAGTTCTGGCTGCTCCATTTCCAATCCAGCTCTCTGCTATGGCCTGGGAAAGCAGTAGAAGATGGTCAAAGTGCTTGGGTCCCTGCACCCACGTGGGAAACCCAGAAGAAGCTTCTGGCTCCTGGTTTTAGTTCCACCCAGCTCCGGTTGTTGTGGTCATTTGGGGACAGCGGATGGAAGACCTCTCTCTCTGCCTCTGCCTCTTTGTAACTCTTTCAAAAAAAATAAATTAATTAATTAAAAAAAACTTCTACATACTTTGATACAAAAGTATCGGTTCCCATTCCTGCTCCCAATCCACACACAATGCCCTGAGACCACCAGCTTCAACAGTGAAGCAGACGCTTACTCACCCCAACGTCTCTTGGTAACAGGCTTATATTGCTGCTTCATGATTTCTCAGCCTTAGGCATTATCTATTGGCTTTGCAGAAGATAAGGACTTAAGTCTACCATGAAGCCACTACCCATATGTAACACACACACTCACGCTCACACACACACTCACACTTGCACATTCTGCTATCTCCTCATATAGATGAAATTTAATTTTAGTATTTGCACAGCTGTGTCTGCTAGCATATTCAGTTTTTTACCTTTCCCACACAGTGTTTGTTTCCTCTTAGAATCATTTTCTCAGTTTTAGAGTTTACTTTGTTTTCTGGGCCTTTATGTCTAATTCAACCTCAAACATGTCCACAATTGCATGAACACTTTGTAAATATTTCCAAAATATGGTTGGTATCCCATCACCTTCATCTTTTGGAAGCAATTTCATGGGAACCTCCTAGTCCACTGACCTGGACAGGTAGTCTCTGTCCTGGTACACAGCTGTCATACCAGGGTTGATTCATCATCATCTTGGGCTCCCTGCATCTCTCTTTCATAGGCTGCAACCTTATATTTCTGGGTCCTTGCTTTCCTGCCTGGGATGATTCTGTTCATTTTAGAGCTTAGAAAAGAAAACATGGAGGATTTTGCTCATTTGTTTTGACCATAGGTGCGTGTGTTTAACCTGCCATATATTTTTTAAAAGACATTTATTTATTTGAAAGGCAGAATTACAGAGAGAGAGAGAGAGAGAGAGAGAGAGAGAGAGAGAGATCTTCTATCTGCAGGCTCACTCCCCAAATGGCTGCAACAGCTAGAGCTGCGCTGATCCAAAGCCAGAAGCCCGGAGCTTCTTCCAGGTCTCCCACGTGGATGTAGGGGCCCAAGCACTTGGGCCATCCTCTGCTGCTTTCCTAGCAGATCTGAAGTAGAACAGCTGGGACATGAACCAGCACCTGTATGGGATGCTGCTGCTGCAGGTGGCAGTTTTAGCCACTACACCACAGCACGGGCCCCAACCTGCCATCTCTAAGAGGAATTCTTAGCCTTATGTCAGAGATGAAGCAATTGAAGTTCAATATTATAAAGCCACTTGGAAGATTTCCCGGTTGGTCTAGCAGGTGATTTTTCTGTCACGCTGTCTTATCCAGTTCCCCTGCTGAGCTGTACATGCCCTTATGGGAGCTCTAAATCTGTCTTTCCCTGTTGCACCTCCAGGGTCAATGCCTTCCTAGGTGCTCAACTAACATTTGTAAAAATGATTTTTAAATTTTATTTGAAAGTCAGAGTTATAGCAAGAGGGGGAGACACACACACACACACACACACACACACAGAGAGAGAGAGAGAGGAGAAAGATCTTCCATTATCTGGTTTGCTCCCCAAATGGCCACAATGGCCAGGGATGAACCAGGCCGAAGCCAGAAGCCAGGAGCCAGGAGCCAGGAGCTTCTTCCGGGTCTCCCACATGGTGGCAAGGGCCCAAAGACTTGGGTCATCTTCTACTGCTTTCCTAGGAGCACTAGTAAGGAGCTGGATTGGAAGTGGAGCAGCCGGGACTCAAACCAGTGCCCATATGGGATGCTGGGACTGTAGATGGTGGCTTAACTTACTGTGCCACAGCATCAGCTTCACCAACTAAGGTTTCTTTTTTTGTTTTTGCTTTTAAAGATTTATTTATTTATTTGAAAGTCGGAGTTGCACAGAGAGCGAAGGAGAGGCAGAGAGAGAGAGAGAGAGAGAGAGAGAGAGAGGTCTTTCATCCATTGGTTCACTCCCCAATTGAATGCAACTGTTGGAGCTGCACCGATCCAAAGCCAGGAGACAGGAGCTTCTTCCAGGCCTCCCACATGGGTGCAGGGGCCCAAGGGCTTGGGCCATCTTCTACTGCTTTCCCAGGCCATAGCAGAGAGCTGGATCAGAAGTGGAGCTGCCGGGACTTGAACTGGCACCCATATGAGATGCTTGCACTGCAGGCTGTGCCTTTGCCTGCTACATCACAGCAGCGGCCCCACTAAGGTTTCTTAAATGGATGTGCTGGATCTTCTTTTGAGGACAGGTTTGTTACATCCCAACAATATATTTTTTTGACAGGTAGAGTTAGTGAGAGAGAAAGAGAGAAAGGTCCTCCCTATGCTGGTTCACCCTCCAAATGGCCACCACAGCCGATCCGAAGCCAGGAGCCAGATGCTTCCTCCTGGTCTCCCATGCGGGTGCAGGAGCCCAAACACCTGGGCCATCCTCCACTGCACTCCTGGGCCACAGCAGAGAGCTGGCCTGGAAGAGGGGCAACCGGGACAGAATCCGGCACCCCAACCAGGACTAGAACCCGGTGTGCCGGCGCCGCAGGTGGAGGATTAGCCAAGTGCGCCACGGCGCTGGCCCCACATCCCAACAATATTTTGTGTCTAACCTGCCAAACTCAAAGTGGCTGGACTGGCTGTAAAGAGTCCCCCCCTTGCGGCTATACTGCGTGCTTGTTGTCATCTTAGAACACAGACATCTGTGTGCACCTCAAAGAGCTCCGTGAACCAAAACAAAACCTCTCGGAGAAGGCCATGTGTTGGCCTCTGAATCACATCACACTCTCCAAAGTTTATTTTTGTGAGATGCACAATGGTATAATCACAAACTATTTTTTTCCTAAAAGAACAGCTTGCTCGAGCTACAGCAGTGCTCTGTGTACGACTCTTTTTTCCTGTTTTGAGGATGCCCAGTGGAAACTTGACAGAACAAAGGACTTATTTTTATTAGGTTAAATCTGTGCATTGGGTACTGCCTGCTTGCTGCCTGGTAAGTCTGAATATCTCAACTTGAGGAAAAACAAAACAAAACCCCAAACACTCTTTGATGAATAAAAACAACCCGAAACAGATCCCCGTGACTCTCTATTAGGCTTCAGTGTAATGTAGCCAACAAGGCTCCAGTGCCCTCCCCAGAACCCAAACCTACCACAGCTAAAAATAGCCCTCGGTCTTTCCCTGTGACTCAAAAACAGGAACAGAATAACTTGTTTGCCCCATTATGTGTTCTGCACTGGGCCCCAGCGCCTCTCTCGCCGTGGCTCTTACACACTTGAGCAAATTCTAATCGAGCGATTATAAATCTAATAGCTCTAATGATAGGAAGTGAGTTCTGCACAAACACGCTGCCCTGTGTCCTTAAACAATGCACTGTCCACCCAGGGGCTCACGGGACAGAACAACAACCCTAACCACCACTCAGAACAGAGGGCTCTTCACGTTCGCTGCTTCCATGGGCGTGGAGCTGGGTACTTTGCGTGTATTAACCCTTTCAGTCTTCACTATCCATGAGCATAAGTCTTATTATCCCCATTTTATAGACAAAAGAACTGAAGCCTCTGAAGGCAAAGAAAATTGCCCACAGTCACCCTAGATAGTATAGGAGTGGTAGTCAGGGCCAGGTGTTTTGTTTTTTGTTTTTTTTTTTTTTAAGATTATTTATGTGTTTACTTGAAAGGCAGAGATACGGGGTGGGGGGGGGTGGAGAGACAGAGAGAGACAGAGACAGAAAGATCTTCTATCCGCTGGTTCACTCTCCAAACAGCCACAATGTGCATCTCAAAGCCGGGCAGGGCTGAAGCCAGGGAGCCAGGAGCTTCTTCAGGGTCTCCCTTGTGGGTGCAGGGGCCCAGAGACTTGAGCCATCTTCTACGGCTTTCCCAGGTGCGTTAGCAGAGAGCTGCATTGCAAGTGGAGCAGGTGGGTCTCAAACTGGCGCCCGTATGGGACGCTGGCATTGCAAGTGGTAGCTTAACCCACTGTGCCTGCCCCTCCACTGTGAGATATTAAGAAGGCGGAAGCTTGATCTGTGGTGTTTTGAGATGGTGCCTTTGAACTGTGAGTAGAACTAAAGTCATTTGGGTGGAGCCCCATGACTCGGTGACTTTTTGAGAAGAGGCCGAGAGACCAAGCACACCTGCACAGGTGCGCTCCCTGTCCCTTGCTGTGCTACATGGTCCCAGGACTCTCGGAGCAAGAAAGCCATTGCCAGGTGAGGCCCCTAGACCTTGCACCCTCGAAACCATGAGCCCAGATGAGCCGCAGCGAGAGCCTGCTTCTGTTTTTAGGTACATAGGCAGGAAGGCAGCCTGGGGAGCCCCTAGGTTTTGGATTTGAGCAGTTGAGTGGGCAGTCATGTTATTTTCTGTTACCAGGAAGTCTGGTGAAGCTCGCGGGGTGGCAGGGGAATGAAGGGTCACCGCATTTGCAAAGTCAGTTGCTGGCCGCGTGGAGGCATCCAGAAGGCAGTGGGTACATGAGCTGGGAATTCTGCTGAGAGGCCAGCACTGGAGATCTATTTTGGGAAGCACAGTTTATTGATTGACTCATTTATTATTTATTTGAAAAGGAGAGAGATAGAGATAGAGAGAGAGAGAGATAGAGATAGAAATAGAGAGAGAGAAAGAGAAAATCTTCAACCCAAATGCCCACAGCATGGATGGGCCAGACCAAAGCCAAGAGCCAGAAACTCCATCTAGGTCTCCCTGGATGGTGGCAGGGACTCAGGTACTTGAGCCACCTGTTGCCTTCCAGGGTGAACATCAGCAGGAAGCTGGATGGGAAGCAGAGGCAGAACTCAATTCCTGGCTTAAATCCCTGGGAAGCATAGATTTCTTCAGTATTTGAGTTGTGGGACTGAATTCGAGCCCCGTGGGAGTGAGTGACTATAGAATAGGAAAGGGGCCTCATAGCTTCAATGCTTAAAATCAAAGAGGAGACAGATCCAGCAAAGGACATTAACAAGGAGCTGTCAGTGAGGTGGGGATAGAACAAATACCTTTTTTTGTGTTAACAGAAGCCAAAAGGAAAGAAAATCTTTCAAGGAGAGCCTGGTATGGAAAGGGCGGTGATGTTCTTGTACAAACAGTAAAGTGACTGTCGCATTTGGTCATTTGGAGACCATCGGCCACTTTGCCAAGAGCCATCCGAGAAGCTGGAAGAAATGAGTGGCGAGGAGAACACGAGTTAAGGAAGAGACGCGGCGGGTGCAGCGGATGCGTCCAGCATGGTCTGCAGGAGGGGAGATGGAAGCTTTAGAGCAATAGCTGGAGAGGAATGTGAGCTAAGAAAATGTTGGTTGCTGGTTTTGCTTTTGAAAACCTTGATTCCTGAGCCTCTGTCGGGAGGGAGGGCCGGCAGGCGAGCTGATGGAAAGAAAGGAAGAGATGCAAGAGAGCAGGAGATGGGGGAGCCACCAGGGACCCCAGGTGGGGCCGGAGGGCAGGAGGGGGCTGGCCTTCCCAGGTGGGAGCAGATACGCGCTCTCAGTAGAGGAAGCGCCCAGCAGGCAGGCCCAGGGGGGTTGTCAGCAGGAAGATGTGGCAGTTTGTAAGCATTTGCTTTTTCTCAGTGGGCCCCAGGTGAAGGCCGAGGAGATGGCACAGGCTTGGGAAAGAGGAGGAGGAGCGAGCAGAAGCGTGGAGAGAGCAGCTGGGGAAGATGCGTGGGTCCGTGGCTGGCACCCCCTGAGACCCAAGTCCACTGACGAAAATGTGTTCCGTGAGAACACGCAGCTGCTTGGGTGCCCACCAGATAGCTGCCAGTGCAGTTTGGCTGGTGGGGGGAGGTGTTGGGAGGGCGTTCACAGGGCAGTGCTCAAGAGAAAGACCCATGCCTCCAAGCTGAGATGAGATGAAGGTGGCTTGACACGGTAACAGGGGCAACAAGGATTAACAGTCTTAATGAGGGGCCAATGCTGTGGCGCAGTGGGTTAAAAGCCCTGGCCAGCATCCCATACGGGCACCAGTTCTAGTCCCAGCTGCTCCTCTTCTGATCCAGCTCTCTGCTAAGGCCTGGGAAAGCAGTAGTAGATGGCCCAAGTCCTTGGGCCCCTGCACCCATGTGGGAGACCTGGAAGAAGCTCCAAGCTCCTGGCTCCTGGCTTCGGGTCGGCGCAGCTCTGGCCGTTGCGGCCAATTCGAGAGTGAACCACCGGATGGAAGACCTCTCTCTCTGTCTCTATCTCTCTCTGAAATCTGCCATTCAAATAAATAAAATAAATCTAAAAATAAAAAAGTCTTAACGAGGCTGCAAACCAGGTCGGACTGCGGGGCGGGAGAAAGGGAGCTGCAGGCCTGCAGAACGTGGCCCGTGAGGCGGAAATGTCAGTGGTGGTGCATTTGCTGTGGCTCACTCTGTGAGAGGGTCAGCCCCGTGGGAAGGAAGCGGGGTGTGAAGGGGGACAGGGCTTTCTTGTGAGTTGCTTGCACAAGCGGCCAAACTACCGGTGGATAATCACCTGAATTTTGAAGCATCCGCAAATGGTGGTGGTTGAAGACAGTGGGAAGACATCAATACCATTAGTGGCACAGACCTGGCAGGCAGATGGTGGCCACCTAGAGGGGTGCGGTGGGGGCACAATGCCTGATGACATGAATGTCACAGAAGGGGGCTGAAGAAGAGGCAAATAGACAGTGTGTAAGTGGCAATGGGGAGCCAGGTGCCCACCCATCCATCTCCTTGTATGTGGGCAGGATAAGGGGCGGGAATCAACCTACTCTCAATGGTAGCGCAAATTTTAGGGCAAATCCATTGAGGGCACAAGGGAGGGCAGCGTTCTGAGACAGGATCAGGGACTCAAGTGGAGGCTGCTGAAAGGGGGCTGGGCTGGGATAGTTGGGTCCTCTTACCAGCTGTGTAAAGCACCCGGGAGCCAGGAGTTGAGGCAGGAGGGGATGTTGAGGCAGGAGGTGGGAGGATTGTTCTGGGGGTGACTTTGGTGAGCAGGGAAGTAGAAATGATGGGGTCAGTGCAGAGGATCGCCTAGGCATCGGGTTTTACACAGGAGAGTCAATGAAATCTGCTCAGCGCACTTCTCTAATTAGACCCCTTTAAGAGGCTCTCATTGTCTTTTGGATCAAGCCCAGATTCAGCCCTGCAAGCAAGCCAGACCCCCCTGCCTCCCCAGCTCTACCCGAGTCGGCCACAGCACCGAGCTGAACCCAACAGGATCTTTTCCTCCTGCTCTCTTGACGTTTCAGGTGGAATAGCATAGAGCTTCACTGCAGACATCTGCTTCCAGGCATTGGCGCTGTGGCTTAGTGAGCTAAGCCTCTGCCTGCAGTGCGGACATCCTATATGGGTGCGGGTTTGAGTCCCAGCTGCTCCTCTTCCAATTCAGCTCTGTGTTTATGACCTGGAAAAGCAATGGAAGATGGTCCAAGTGCTTGGGCCCCTGCACCTGCATGGGAGACCCCAAAGAAGCTTCTGGCTCCTGGCTTCAGATCTTCCCAGCTCCGGCAACTGAGGTCATCTAGAGATTGAACCAGCAGATGGAAGACCTTTCTCTCTACCTCTCCCTCTTTATCTGTAACTCTGCCTCTCCACTAGATAAGATCTTAAAACAAACAAACAAAAACTAGTTCCAGAATGTCCGGGTTTGAATCCTGGCTCTTGCACATTCTAGCTACATGACCTTGCTTGAGCAAGGTGCCTCAGTTTTCTCATCTGCAAGATGGGGGTAAATGAGAGTACCTACCCTAGAGGGTTATGTACAAGGGATTTGCAAAAAGTTTTTGGAAATGCAGGTTTATGAAAAATATGCATATATTTTAAGTATTTTAAAAAGATCTATTTATTTGTGACAGAGAGAGAGGGGGAGACAGGGAGATAAAGAGATCTTCAACCTCTGATTCATTACCCAAATGGCCACAACAGTCAGGTTTGAGCCAGGCTGAAGCCAGGAGCCCAGAACCCCACCCAGGCCTCCCACATGGGTGGCAGGGGCCCAAGTACTTGGTCCATCTTCTGCTGCTCTCCCAAGCACATTACCAGGAAACTGGATTGGAAGTAGAGCACCCAGGACTCAAACTGGCATTCTGATAAGGGATGCTGGTGCCATAGGAGGCAACAGAACCTACTATACTACAACGCCAGCCCCAGATTTCAAGGTTTTTTTTTTTTTCTTTTGGTACCAAGATAAATTTACCTTTTAAATCCATTTTCCACACTCTTTTCTCAGTACTGTCATACATGCAGAAGCACTACTGTCTCTGTCATGTGGGTGAGTTGCAGTGACCAGTCCCTCCAACTGCCCTTCCCTTGGCTTGGAAAACCCACCCGCCCTTGCTGCCCTCAGCCCCTCTCTTTCCTCCATGCACCTACCTTCAAGGGTCACCTGCCACCTTCCTTCCTGCACAAGGCTTTCTCGGGCCCCTGGTGGAGTCACAGGCCCCACTGCCACGCTCCTGTGGCTGCCTGTGCCACCGTGATGCCACCGTGATACCACCGTGCCTTGTCTGATGAACCTGGCCCGCACATTCACCTCTCGGGGGGCCACCGTCCTACCCGGCACACAGTAGGGGCTCATAAGTGTTTGTCAAATGACAGATTGAATGGACGCCTTCTCCAGAGGGAGAGGTAGCAGGCTTTGGGGCTGAAAGGTGCAGTTGCAGACATCTGCAGTGTACAGGCAATGCCCGGCATCTCGGCTTGAATCTGCCTGGGCCCGTGGGGGGTCATGGATGTGTACAACTCGCTGATGCATGGAGCTTGCATGGCTTTTATCACTTCTTTTTATTTTTAAAAATTTATTTATTTACTTGAGAGGCAGTGTTACAGACAGACAGAGAGAGAGGTCTTCCATCCGATGGTTCACTCTCCAAATGGCCAGTAACCCAGAGAGAATTGTGTTTTGACTACAGACGCATACAAAGCATGGCGTATGCATGTGAGAAACATGAGTTGTTCTGTGCGTGGACAATCTGTGTATGTGGCCTTTCTGCCAGACCCTGAGATGGCTAAGGGCTGGGACCCTCAGGCTGCGAGCTCCTATGCAGTGTTTCTGAAGACTGAAATCCTCTGTTCTCCCAGGAGGGGAATAAACACCCAAGGCTAATTCCAGGAGCCTGGCTGTGATTCGGAGCTGATTGAGCAACTTGCCCTGACCTCTGAGGCCATGGCATGGCTTGTTGCAACTGGCACAGAGGAGACCAGAACCACCACAGCTGAAGGGCAGACAGCTGCTGTCTTGGCCAGGGTTGGGCTTCTGTTATAGCAGAGGGGAGCCTGAAGAGAAAGCATAAACAAGGGAGCAGCGACAGAGATGAGTCTACTGGTCTCTGGCTGTTAAGCCTAAACTAGTCTGTTGGTTTAACAATTGTCTGGGTCTTTCCATAAATATCAGTAGCCTGCAGCAATCAGAGGCAATGGAGTGGAGGCTGGGGGGACGGGTATGCAATCCTCCTCACCTTACTACCTGCAGGTAGGCTGTTATGAAAGCAGATCCGAGATCAACGTCTGCCTGAGTTGTGTTTATTAGCACGTTAGCCATAAAACCCACAATCAGTTCTGTCAAGTGGGGGATAAAAGGAGGGAGCCCTGCAAGCACTCTGCATGAAAGATTGAGTGCAAGAGAGAGCAACCCACCGTGCACCGGGTCAAGTGCGGGAAGAGGAGGTAGGGCACTCAGGGGCTCGGACTTGGCTGCCCCAGGGTGCCACGTTGCTGAATTTGCTGATTCTCGTATCTTGTTTTGCACAAAAGCTGAGCTGTGGTCTTTCCAGCTAAGCTACCTGGAGCACTGCTCTTTCTCCAGCATGCGTAATTAGTTTTGACATCCTTGATGCTAATTAACAAACCCCTGGTGTCGATTTCTATTTCTGAAAAGCTTAAGCAGTCTCCTCCAGAGTATGGATTTCTAACTAAGGCACTTTGGATATTATCTACCTGCCTTGAGGGGGTCAATTAAAGTTAATGGACACACATGCATTATACTTTTTTACAAAGACCTATTTTTAAGCAAATTGCCACACATGCAAAATGACATCAACTCAAAGATGAAAGTGGCCCGAGAGGCTCTCTAGCCCGTTGGTCTTGTTCATTCCTTCATTCCTCTGTTGATACAACAGTTCTGGAGCACCTACAGTATTATTCCAGGCATTGTCCTAGTGCTCAGGTTAGAGTAGGGAACAGGAAATCAAGGGCCTGACATCCAGAGGCTTCGTCTGCAGTGGGAGAGACTGACAATATACATAACACTTAGCACTCCCAGGGAGGCAGCAGATGATGGCACAGGCACTTGGGTGCCTCCCAACCCATGTGGGAAACCTAGACCAAGTTCTGGGCTCTTGCTCTGGCCTAGCCAACCCCTGTCTGCTAGAAGCATTTAGGGAGTGGACTAGCAGATGGATGATCTCTTCGCTTCTGTCTTTTCTCTGCCTTTCAAATAAAATGAAAATAAATTTTAAGAAAACATAAATACATCATCTACTGTCTAGTGATGACAGCTGTTATAAAGAAAAAGCAGCATCAGGACTAGCACAGGTCTTTCCAATGGAAACATAATGGAAGTCGTACATCTAATTACAGTTCTCCTGCAGCCGCATTAACAGTAAAGAGAAACAGGTCACCCTCTGCCTTTCCTTCTCTCTCTGTGTAACTCTAACTTTAAATAAATAAATAAATCTTTGAAAAAAATAGGTAAAACTAACTTTATTGAGATATTTTATTTAGCCTATGTGGGTGATCCTGTAACTGGCTGGGAGACTGCCTGCCTAGCCCATGCAGGAGGTTAAGAGGGCATGGCACACTATGCCTTCTGGGAAAGACCCTGGTTGGGGGTCTTTCCCATACATGACCTGACTGCTGGCAGGCGGCAGGGACCCCAGGCACATATCTCCCACCCCCACTTCCTGTTGAGGGGCCTTGTACAGCTCCTGGGTGTGGCCCAGACCCATAAGACCATCTGGAAGGATACATAGGTTATATGACCTTCAGGTTGATTGGAGAAGCGTAGACATGCCAGCATCTGCTTTATCCTATAGAATTAGTGTTGTTACCCTGAGCTAGCTACTCCCCTTTGTCTGCCCTATAAAAGCTTGTTCCTGATTGTTAATAAACGGACATGTTCACTGAAACTGTCTCTGGTGCTTCTTGTCGAAGAATGCCATTGCCCTACCATACCAACAGTGTGGGCCTTGCAGGAAAAACCTAATACAGTATACCCAAAATATCATCATCTCAACATGTAATAGATATAAAATTATTAATTAGATAATTTACATTCCTTTTTAAGATTTATTTATTTATTTGAAGATAGAATTATAGAGGGAGAGGGTGGGGGAGAGAGAGAGAGAGAGAGAAGTACCTTCCGTCTGCTGGTTCACTCCCCAGATAGCCACAATTGCCAAGGCTGAGCCAAGATGAAGCTGGGAGCCAGGAGCTTCATCTGGGACTCCCATGTGGGTGCAGGGGCCCAAACACTTGGGCTATCTTCTGCTGCTTTTACCAGGCCATTAGCCGGGAGCTGGATCAGGAAGTGGAGCAGCCAGGACACAAACTGGCATCCACATGGGATGTCAGCAACTAAGGCAGTGGCTTTACCTGCTGCTCCACAACACCGGCTCCTGTAGGTCACTTTTCAACCCAGCTAAGCCTCATCATCTTTATTTGAAAAAAAAAAAATAAAGATATTAGTGCCTTTTTCAAGGCTATTTTTGGGGAGTAGATAAATAAAATAACCTCTGTGGAGGCTAGGCCAGCCACATCACTAGATGTTACTTATCACTGGTTACCACATGTTTGTTTCTCCGTGTGTTTGCAAGTCTCCTAAGAACAAGCACAACTGTGACCTGACTTTACATACCCAGCACCCTGTGTGCCTGCAGAGGAAATACTCAGTACAGTACTGGGGGATTCTTGCACAGTGCTTTGAAAGCCTTAGGTGAAAAGCACTTGGAAATAATGTCCTCCTCATTTTCATTATTCATCCATTCAACTCACTCATTTGCAATGTAGCATAGTGAAATGGATGGCAGCCAACAAGACTCAAGTTCAAATCCAGTTTTTTCCATGCACCAGTTTCAGCACGTCAATTTAAAGTCTTTGAACTTCAGTTTTTACATCTGAGAAGTAACACCCCAGTAGGTGGTTGTGAGGATCAAAAATGAGGTAATCTATGTGAAGACCAAGGTGTTCAGGAATGGGGCTGCTGTTCCTGCTCTGCAGAGAGTGCCTGCTGGTGCAGAGAGCCACGCTGAGCACCGGCCAGGCTGCAGGCCTTGCATTTCAGGCTTGGTGAGCATTCCTGAGCCTTTTATTGGCAGCCCTGGAAGATTCGGGCAGCTGGTAGCAAACTGGCACCAGTGTCTGGCAGAGACATAAAAATTGGGCCTCACCCTGTCAGGCCCCGTTCTTGCCCGCCCCTGCCTGGAGGCTAGTTCCAAACACTCCCCAGGACTGTGGGTGGTGAGAAGTGGCTGCTTTGAAGTCGGCAAGTGCACCCAAAGTCCTCTCTGCTTTTAAAACAACCCCAAACTAAACCCAACAATAAACCTCTCTGTGTGGCCGCCACACTGGGTCAGAGTCTGACAGTGCTTACCAAGGCAGGCGGGCCATTAACCCCTTCTCTCAGTAGTATAGATGTGGTCTCCTTTGGCCCTGACAACATTTCCCAGAGGTAGATTAGTTTATTGTTTTTTTTTCTTCATTTATCTATTAAGATTTATTTGTTTATTTGAGAGGCAGAGTTATAGACAGAGAGAGAGAGACAGAGACAGAAAGACAGATCTTCTATCTGCTGGTTCACTTTGCAGATGGCCACAACAGGTGGAACTGGGCTTATCCAAAGCCAGGAGCTTCTTTGGGGTCTCTCACATGGGTGCAGGGGCCAAGCACCTGGGCCAGCCTCTACTGCTTTCCCAGGTGCATCAACAGGGAGCTGGATCGGAAGTGGAGCAGCCGGGACTCGAACATGTGCCCATATGGGATGCTGGCATCATGGGTGGAGGCTTAACCTACTGCTAACCCACAGCACCAGCCTCTTTTGTTTAGTTTGTAAGTTGTAAGAATGTGCACATAACATCAAGTTTGCTGTCTTAGCCATTTTTTCAGTGTTCAGTTTGTTGGGTACTGAAAACTGATGGTGAAGTGTAAGGGCATTCTCTAGCACCACCATCCAACTGCAGAACTCCTGTATCGTGCAAAACAGACTCTGCCTAATTAAACAACAGCTTCCCTTTCCTCTCTTCCCCCGGCCCCTGACAACCAGCACCCTGCTTCCCTCTCTGAATCTGACTACTTCAGGTACTTTTTGCGACTGGTATTCTTCATCTAACCTAATGCCCTCTAGGTCCATCCCTTTGCAGGCATCCCTCCCTTTGCAGGCTGTCTACTATTCCTCTGTATACACACACCACGTTTGGTTTATCTATTCATCCACTGAAGGACACTGGAGTTGCTCCCACCTTTTGCTATTGTGAATAATGCTGTTATGCACATAGGTAGGCTAATGTCTCTTCAGGATTCTGCTTTCAGTTCTTCTGGGTGTAGACCAAGGAGTAGGGTTTAAAAATGGCTCTCCTTTTTTTAATTATTTGTTTATTTTTTAAATTAAATTATTGGAAAGGGTGAGAGAGAGAAATAGAGATTTCCTGTCTGTTCGTTCACTTCCCAAATACCCACACCACCCAGGGCTGGGCCAGGCCAAAGCCAAGAGCCATGGTGACAGGAACCCAAGTACCTGAGCTGTCCTCTGCTGCCTCCCGGGATACACATTAGCAGGAAGCTGGAGTCAGGCGTGGGGCTGGGACTTGAACATGGGCACTCCCATAAGGAGGCCGGCATGCCAAGGGGAGTCTTGCTGATGTGCGGGGACCTGCCCCCTGGTTGGGAATTCTTAGAAGACACCCCGCACTGTTCTCCACAGCGGCTGCACCACCTGACATTCCCACCAGCAGTGCACAGGGTTCTAGTTTCTCCCTGTGTTCACCAAGTCCTGGTATTTTCTCCATTTTGCTGGCAGCCTTCGTACTGGGTATGGGGCGGCAATTCATGATGGTTTTGATTTTATGGTTTATGTGTTTTGAATTGTCATTTTGCAGGAGAGCAACTGTGATGTAGACAGATGAGGGAATTCTCGCGAGTTCCTCAGCCAGCCGGTGGAGAGAGCAGCCTGCAACACTGAGACATCAGTGCACAACGCTGCTGTCTCCGGAGCTAAACAGCCGACACCCACAAGCCTTGAATCTGACCCCGGGTGCCCCCAGCCACCTCCACCGATGTCTCCAGCCAGGCCACCTCCACCCACCCCGTCCCACAAGCATCCCACAAGACAGCCGGGGGGACGGGGTGAGCACAGGGACTCGGGAGCTGGCCCAGGCACTCTGAGCGGAGCGAGGTGGCCTGCCTGCCGCGATCTGGTGGTCACAAACCCTGCGGCTCCTCACATTCCTCACCCACAAAACTTCTGGGGAAGAGCGCTCACCGCACACGGTTGCTGGGAGAACTGAAGCGAGCCCTTGGCACGGCCCCTGCCCACACAGAGCTTCTGGGAACACTGCCAGCCGGGAGGCAGTGCCCCGGGTGCCTACCCCGCTGTGCTCACAGCCCCGCAGGGAGGTGGACGAGGACTAAATGTTGACCCCAGCCTCTGCTCGGTGGCAGTGGTGACAAGTGCTGAGAAGGACAAGGGCCCAGGGGGAACTGACCTTTCTCTGTTTCCCTGGGAACAGGACCAAGTCTGTTCCCATTTCCATTACATGACAGGTAAAGCAGCAGCTCTGACCCTACAACAGAGACTTGAAGGAAAAGGCTGAAGAATTTGCTTCAGCATTCACACTTAAAAAAAAAAAAAAAAAGATTTATTAAGGGGCCAGCGCTGTGGCACAGTGGGTTAAAGCTCTAGCCTGCAGCGCCAGCATCTCATATGGGCACCGGTTCTAGTCCCAGCTGTTCCACTTCTGATCCAGCTCTCTGCTATGTCCTGGGAAAGCAGTAGAAGACGGCCTAAGTGCTTGGGCCCCTGCACCCATGTGGGAGACCCAGAGGAAGCTTCTGGCTTCTGGCTTCGGATCAGCTCAGCTCTGGCCGTTGCAGTCATTTGGAGAGTGAACTAGAGGAATAGAAGACCTTTCTCTCTCTCTGTAACTCTGTCTTTCAAATAAATAAAATAATTCTTAAAAAAAATTTACTGGGGCTGGCGCCGTGGCTCACTTGGTTAATCTTCTGCCTGCGGTGCCAGCATCCCATATGGGTACCAGGTTCTAGTCCCGGTTGCTCCTCTTCCAGTCCAGCTCTCTGCTGCAGCCCGGGAGTGCAGTGGAGGATGGCCCAAGTGCTTGGGCCCTGCACCCGCATGGGAGACCAGAAGGAAGCACCTGGCTCCTGGCTTCGGATCGTCGCAGCACCAGCCATAGCGGCCATTTGGGGAGTGAACCAACAGAAGACCTTTCTCTCTGTCTCTCTCTCTCACTGTCTATCTGACAAATAAAAATAAATAAATAAATAAATAAAAATTTATTAATTTATTTAAGAGGTAGAGTTACAGACAGAGAAAGGGAGAGACAGAGAGAGAGGTCTTCCACCTGTTGGTTTACTCCCCAGATGGCCACAACAACCAGAGTTGAGCTAATCCAAAGCTGGAACCAGAAGCTTCTTCCAGGTTTCCAACATGGGTGTAGGGACCCAAGGACTTGGGCCATCTTCTGCTGCTTTTCCCAGGCCATTAGCAGGGAGCTGGATCTAAAGTGGAGCATCCAGCCCTGGAACTGGTGCCCATATGGGATGCCAACCCTGCAGGCAGCGGCTTCACCCACTATGCCACAATGCCAACCTCTCTTCTCTAATTCTTAAAGTGGAAACTGTGAACAGGTTTTAGAATTCTTTTTTAAGATTGATTTATTTGGAAGGCAGAGTGACACAGAGGCGGGGGTGGGGGGTCCTCTATCCATGGGTTCATTTCCCGAATGGCTACCACAGCAGGAGGGCTGGTGCAGGCCAAACTTAGGAGCCTGGAACTCCATCCGGTCTCCCATGTGAGTGTCAAGGACCCTGGTACTTGGGCCATCTTCCACTTCCCTGGGATCAGAAGTGAAGCAGCAAGGGCTGGAACCAGCACTCTGATACGGGATGCCAGTGTTGCAAATGGTGACTTGACTCACCGCACTGCAACATGAGCCCCTAGATGCTTTATTTTAAAAACACATCCAAGCCAAGTCTTTTAGGAGAGACAAGCCAAACTGGTGTGGGGGTCAGATTGGAAGAGCGTGGAGTCCATTATCTGATGAACACGTCTGCTCTGTGAGGGCAACACAGTGTTTGTGTAGCTCAACACTGCACGCCCTGCGTATACAACATCCATAATAAGTGATGCAAGAAGTATGCCATCCAGCCAATATTTCAAGTGCCTACTGTGTGCCAGGCAGTAATGATATCGATTCATGTTTGTCTAAAATCCACCTACCAAGGTACCAAGTGTCCGATGGAAACAAATCTAAGCCTTACCCCTCCAAGAAATGGGAAAGGTCAGCCCCATTTGGGCAAAGGTAGAACCTGCGTCTCCCGGGCAGTACGTGTTCTGCCTGAATTCTCATATCCAGTAAGTGGCAGAGGCGGGCTGGGAGCCTGCGTCTCTCACCAGCCATCACCACACTTCCTTGCCTGGGGCACCCCTCCAGCCTCCCTGTGTGCCACTCACCCCTTCTCACTCAGATCAGCCTGTGCTGGGAGAAAAAGCATGTGGGTGGTAACTCTCCGGTCTCTCGCTTGATTCAAAGAGGGGCCCGCCTTCTTTCTCCCTCCTCTCCTAGGAATCACTGAATTACAGGGCTGGGCAGTTCCACTCTCGGCGCTGGAGGCTTGGGCGGAACTCGCCGAAGCCCCTCCCAGGAGCCAGCACTTGGGTGAAGTAGAGGGGCAGAGTCTGCTTGCTCGCCCGCCTGCCCGCCTGCCTGCGGTCACTGCCGGCCTTGCTAATTAGATCCCCTTTCATCTGCTGAGCCCAAGAGCTTTCCCCCACAGTAAGTTGTTAATCTTAGCCCCATCTCTCTGATGCAGATGACAAGCATAATTAGTCCTAGGCAGGAGACAAAACAGAGCCAGCAGACAGCCCAGAGCCAGAAGAAAAACACAGAGCAGCTTAGCCCCACTTCTCTCATTGTGCTCCCCACTGAAAGAAGTGTTTACAGCCTCTTCTTTTCTTTTTTTTTAAGAATTATTTTATTTATTTGAAAGACAGAGTTACAGAGAGGTAGAGCCAGAGAGAGAGAGAGAGAGAGGAGAGGCAGAGAGAGAGAGAGAGAGAGAGAGAGAGGTCTTCCTTCTGCTGGTTCACTCCCCAAATGGCTGCAAGGGTCAGAGCTGAGCTAATCTGAAGCCAGGAGTCAGGTGCAGGGCCCAAGCACTTGGGCCATCTTCCACTGCTTTCCCAGGCCACAGCAGGGAGCTGGATCAGAAGTGGAGCAGCTGAGACTAGAACCGGCAGCTACGTGGGATGCTGGTGTTGCAGGCTGGGGCTTTAACCCACTGCACCACAGTGCATGCCCCTGCAGCCTTCTCTTGACGTGGCTTCTGCCTTGTTTTTTGGTAGCCTAATTCTGCTGTCAATCACAGTTGGTTTGAATCTCCATGCATGAATTCAGATGTGCAAAAACACCACGTTGCTTTCCTTTGAACTTTACACTCAGCTCAGTCTAACATGGGCCCTCCCTCTCTCAGGGCTGATAGGAGGTTCCATCTCAGCTTTTACTGGGGCTAATGGCAGCCCACGCCCTCCTGGAGCACCATTAGCTAGAGGGCTCATAAGCAGAGAGAAACTTCTTAGTGGTCCTGCAAGCGTGAGTCCACGCTGGCAGTCGCCAAAATGCCCATGATCTCTGTTTGCAGGTCCCAGTGCTCTGCTGAGTAAGAATTTCGGCATTGTCGGCCAGGGCCGGGTGTCCAACGGCCGTTCTTCACGATGCTACGTGGAAATAGGGCTTCGGTCCTCCGCGGCGGCAACCTCAGATCTCTATTACCTGTTTACCACCGAGAGTCCGCCTCTCCCACTTAAGGCTGTCTCTCCCTGAGGACACCCTGCACAGTCTCCATGAAGTTCAGCTCTTATGCAAGCCAGGAGGAGCCACTGGCTCCCAGCAGCTTTAGTTCGGCAGGGCCCCAAGTCTGGGGAAAAGGAGAGGGGCAAGTCCCAGGGCTCTCATTCTGGTTAATTCTGCAGCAGAGAAAGCAGAGCTCAATGAACGGCCCTTACGTTCTCCATGAAAGCGATGCCCCCGAAGAAGGAACAAGGTGCTGCCGTGGCGAGGGACCACGGATCCGGTGGCTGAAACAAGAGAACTATCTTCCTCGCAGTTCTGGAGGCTTTGAGATGGCCAAGATGAAGGTGTGGGCAGGTGTGACTTCTCCCGAGCCTCCCGCCCCGGGCCTGCAGAGGTCACCTTTGTCCTGCGTCCTCACATGGCCTTCTGTGGGCACCTGCACACCTGCCGTCTCTTCCTGTCCTTATAAGCTCACAAGTCACGTTGGAGTCAAGCCCATTCTGAAGGCCTCCGTAACCGAATCCCCTCTGCAGCAGCTCTCTCCAAAATGCGATTCCATCCTAAGGTGCTGGGGCTTGGAAATTCAATGCAGGAATTTGAGGTGGGGACAGACACAAATCTGCCCATACCCAAGGGTTCCCTGCATGTTAAAAAAAAAAATTCTGTGCCCTCTATAAATAGCAACCATCTGCTTCTAGGCTTTAGAGTCCACAGACATGGATTCGGATTCCTGCTTCAACATTTCCCGGCTGAATAACCGTAGGCAAGGTATTTCATGTCTCTGGGCTTTAGTGTTCCTGTCTGTACAATGGACAGAACAGTAGTGTCAACCTCAGGTATTGCAGGGAACAGTTGAGAGAGTATTGGTTGAACACTCAGCACGGCGATTGAAACACACTGAGTGCTTCACATTTGAAAGTGATTACCTATCTACTGCTCCCTGGACTAATTCCAACTCTGTCTTGAAGTCTCTGCACAGAGGCCTCTTCCTCCAGGAAGCCCTCCCTGATGTCACTTGACATAGTAGATTGAAAGGTCAGCTTCAGTGTCTCTGTGCACGGAAATTTCCACAAGGTTGGTGCCCAGTTTTGTGCCTTCCTCGCAACAGTTGACTGTCAGAGATGGGCAGGTTGGTTATTGTAACTGCTAGGTGCTCAGAAAATGTTAGAGGAAAGAAGGTGGGGAGGGCTGAATGGATGCAGAAAGGCAAGGAGAGCTGAGAGCAGGCTTTCTCAGCCTGGGCACTGCTGACACCTGGGCTGGATAATCCTCGGACGCGGGGCGGCCCTGTGCATCCGAGGAGAGTTAGCAGCAACCTTGGCTTCTGTCCACCAGATGCCAGTGGCACCTGCCCAGCTTCAACAACGAGAAATGCCCCTGACACCGCCGAATGCCCTGCTGGGGACAGAATGGTCCCATCGGAGAACCATGTCTGGGAGCGACTCTGAGGCTTAGGGCGGTGCTTTCCGAGCTACGCACGGGGATCTCAGAAACGCAATTGCTGGGCCTCGGGTGGGTTCCAGCACTTGCGTTTTTCACACATTCCTGGGTGCTGCCGGTGCTGCTGGCATCAACTGGGCAGAGGCCGCTTGGAAACCACTACTTAAAGGACAGCGTCACTCTATCTCTGTGACATTAAGAGACACACGCTGAGTGCCTTCTGGCCAGAGACGGGAGCTGGCAGAGTAAAGAGAAATCCCATAGGCCAGCCTCCCGAGAAACACGTCAACTCAAGACCTGCTTTGGTCTGCACGTACTTGGAGACGCCGGGAGGGAGGCAGGGAGGGCGGGCAGGTGGGAAAGAGAAAGTGCTCGTGTGAGGTCATCCTGTGAGTCAGGAAGGACGGTGCTGGCCAAGGAGCCAGGGGCAAGGGCAAGGGCAAGGGCCCGGCGGGGAAAGGAGCCTGGCCTCCCTCAACCCCCGCCCGCAGCCTTGCCCACAGAGTCCCAGCGTTGGCCAACATGAATTCAGAGACTTACTGAGCACTAGTTAGCTGCAGGCACTCTTCCGGGTGCTGGTAATAAACAGCAGAAAGGAACAAAGCCCCTGCCAGTGCTGTGGCACAGCAGATGAAGCCGTCACCTGCAATGCGGGCGTCCCATCTGAGCGCTTGTTCAAGTCAATACCTTGGCCTCTGCCAACCACGTGGGAGACCCGGATGGAGCTCCTGACTCCTGGCTTCAGCCTGGCCCAGCCCTGGCCACTGTGGCCATTTGGGGAGTGAACCAGCAGATGGAAGAGCTCTGTATCTCTGTCCCTCTGCCTTTTAAATAAATAAATTAAACCTTTTAAAACAAAGAGACAAACCCTTACCTTCATGGTGCTTACATTCTTATGCCAAAAGACAGAAAATAAGGATGCAAATAAATTGCAAAACATGCCAGAAAGCGATCTGAGAGGTCTTCAGAGTGTATATTATGAAAAAAACTCAGCATGGATTTCAAAATTTTCTGCACCAAAATAAATGTAATCTTTAATTCCATTTCCATGAACTTTTGAAGTATCCTCCTATGAAATAAAACAGAGGAAGTGGGACTGGAGGTGGTGATCGTTTTTTTACTTTATTTATTTATTTATGTTATTTAAAAGGCAAAAAGAGAGAGCTACCATCTGCTGGTTCACTCCCCAAATGCTTGCTACATCTGGGGCTGGGCTCGGGCTGAAGCCAGGAGCCTGGGACACAATACAGGTCTTGCATGCCGGTGGCAGGAACCCAGCTACTTACGCCAGCACCTGTTGCCTCCTATGGTGCACGTTAGCAGGAAACTGGAATTGAGAGTGGAGCTGGGACTTGAACCCAAGCTCTCGATTGTGGGTTGCAAGCCTCCCAAACAGTGGCTTAACTTCTTTGTGAAACACCTGCTCCAGGTTACAACTTTAAATGAGGTGGTTAGCAGCAGAAAGCTGGTAAATAGTTAACACCTGGATTCATGAGGGGCTTAAGCCTCGATTTGTAGCAATGGTCAGTTTCAATGGAGAACATGCCTGCCATGGCAGATTACTAACTGTGAATTCGATATCATCAAATATGAAACTGGCAAGAAGTGCACAGTGGTACATCCTTATATAGAATTTATACACAGTACACAGACACAGAACATGTAAATCAGCTCAACTTAGATAATAGTAACATACAAAATAATTACAAAATTATGAATTTTGAGTATCTTTTAAAAGTTTGACTTGTGATACAATTTAATTCTAAGTTTAGGTAACTTGATTTTCATCAATGGTTATGTTTACTAACTGGCTCACAGGTTTCCTGACAATTTAACAGGCAGCCTTTGTGAGCTGGTATTCACTGGTGGTTAGGAAAGGCCTTATTAAGAAAGTGACATTTAAGAGAAAGCTGAGGGGCTGGCGCTGTGGTGTAGTGGGTAAAGCTGCCGCCTGTGGTGCCAGCATCCCTTAAGGGCACTGGTTCGAGTCCCAGCTGCTCCACTTCTGATCCAGCTCTCTGCTATGGCCTGGAAAAGCAGTGGAAGATGGCCCAAGTGCTTGGGCCCCTGCACCCACGTGGGAGACCTGGAAGAGGTTCCTGGCTCCTGGCTTCGGATTGGCCCAGCTCCAGCCTTTGAGGCCATTTGGGGAGTGAACCAGCAGATGGAAGACCTCTCTCTCTCTCTCTCTCTCTGCCTCTGCTTTTCTGTAACTCTGCTTTTCAAATAAATAAATAAAACTTTTAAAAAGAGAGGGGGGGGAGCTGGAGGTGCAGGCACTTCAGGGAAGCACCCCACTTTCCCGGGCACAGCCACACAGCTATGTGGTCTCCCCTGAGCCCGGGCCACCCCTGTCCTCCTGCTGTGCTCAGTGAAAGCTTCCAAAGCCAGTCTAGCAGGTGACCTCTCGAATAGAATTCCTTAATTCCTCCAGACCTGCAAAACCCTTTCTGGAAAAACAGGTGGCTGTGGAGGTGGCGGGAATAAGCAGCGACCACAGATGAACGGCGTCCCTCGGGAGCGCGTTGACCCCAGTTGGTCTAACCCTTTTCATTATTGTTCTGTGACTCAGCCCAGTGCTGCCTCTCCCAGCACCCCATGGAGTCCCTGCTCATGGCTCACATTCCAGAAGGGCCTGGTTATCGAATGGTCAACACTGATCATAATCTGGGATGGTTTAAAGCATGAGTGGGTTTTAGTGCTCGCCCTTCTGTTGGGCGAAGTCCACCAGCTGGGCCTCTGCTGCTGGTTCGCCACCTTGTTTGCCCCACTGCTGGCTCCCTGCTCTGCACAGGTGAGACCCAGCAGATCTTGGTCACGCCACCCACAGCCTCCGCTATCCACACGGACAGACACTGCCTGTCCAGCTGGGAGCCGGGTCTCTATTTAGGTGGTATTACTCAATCTTCCCAGCAGGCCAGCAGGGGGTATTCCTGTCCCCATCTTACCTGTGAGGAACACGAGGCTTGGAGAGGCAAAGTCACCCAAGGTCACTCCGGGGAGTAAGTGACAAAGCCTTCACTTTACTGCCAGGGTTGAGTCAGGGCTGGTTCCGGACACTGGGGAGGAATTGTGACTGATCATTCCAGGTGTGTGCAGAAGTACTTGCTAGAACCGCAGCGATGTTTGGGGCACAGAGGAGACAGCGATTCCGTGGGGACAGGTGGGCGGAGGACACGGAGCCGCTGTGCAAGCAGCAGCCCGAGCTGTGAGCTCTGCGTGGACAAGCTGTGCGGGGCTCTGGGAATGAGGCAGGCGTGCGTGCCACCTCGGGACAGAGATTTCACGGGAACCTGGCTCGGGACCCGCCCCCTCCGAGTGCCTTGGGCCAGCTCCATTTATTTATGTGCCAAAACAAACCGGGATAATGCTTTTAAAATATTCACTGATTCCCCTCACCACACCACACCACACCACACCCCCTTCCTGGCATTTCCCCGTTGGGGCCATCGGCTAGTGGGGTCTGTGCCTGAGGGGAGGGAGGAAACAGTGAAGCAGGCGTCTGGAGCCCAGCTCCGTCTTCCTGGTTTTGCTTTTCCAAGCCTGAGTTCCCTAGGGAATGGAGATGGCATCCAATAGGCCTGAAGCGCCTGGGGAAAATGCAGTAGAGAGAGTGAAAACCATTCCAGTGCCGCTGGGTTTGGAGAGGTGCGAGGAAGTTAGTGAGAGCTGGGGTGGGATGGTCTCCAGCCAAGCAGACCGCAGAAAGCTGGGGCGGGGGAGGGGAAGGCTAGGAGCAGGGGTGTTCTAGCTCCTTCCTAAGGGAAGCAGGAAGACCCTGGAGGAAACGGCAGCACAGACAACTCCTCACACAGCCCGCAAGGCTGTGTGCTCCAGCTAGGGCTGCAGGGAGCAGGGGAGGCTGTGCATGTGGAGGAGGGGTGCAGTCGGGAAGCCTCCCAGACACCAGGGCCACGGGGACAGAGGAAGGCCTGTGGTCACAGCAGCCTTAGGACCAGCCCCCCCCACCCCCACCCCGCCGGTGGTCTCATCAGGAGCCGGGGCAGATCCGTGAAACGAGAGACGGCTCTGGAGCCTCTGCTCCAGGTCCTGGCACAATGAGATTCACTGAAATGTAGCCACAATCCTAGGAAAAACAGACAGTTTCACTTTCTGTCTCCTTGAGGCCATAGCGGCTCAAAGGAAAAATTAAGTTGAGTTATAGAGTCATCAACCACAGAAAACATTCATTGAGCCCCCTAACATTGTAGGCACACAGCTGGGCACCCAGGGCAGGGATAGGAAGACAGCAGTGAGCAAATTGGGACCTCTAAGAGCCTCTCCATCTACCTCCCTGGGACAAAAGTGATGCCATAGCCTGGCTCTGTGGCGCAGTAGTAACCCCTGGTGCTTATTAGGCACTGACTTTGTGCTACTCCTTGCAGCGAGAGTATTCTTCCTTCCGTCTGGGGTGAAGAGACATTAAGCAGCTTTTGCAAGACCACACAAGTCATTTTCCCAAGACCACACAGCCAGTGAGGGGCAGAGCTGGGATTTCAACTTACATGGCTGCTACAGGCTGAACTGAGTCCCCCCGAAAGACAGTGAAGTCCCAACCCTGGCATTGTGAATATAATCACCTTATTTGGGAAAATGGCCTTTGCAGATGATAAAGTTAAGACCAGGTTCTCAGGATGAGCCTGAAGCAATATAACTGTCTTTATAAAAAGGGGAAACTTGGCCGTAGACAGGCACACGGAGAGAACGCCATGTGAAGATCAAGGCCGAGATTAGGGTGATGACTCCAGAGGCCGGGGAGCCCCCAAAGATCGCCAGCACAACCCCAGCCGCTGAGACAGCAGCAAGGATCAGAAGCTCCCGGACAGCCCTTTGAGGGCAGCAGCCCTGCCAGAGCTTTGATCCTGAACTTCCAGCCTCCGGAACTCGGAGACAATACATGTCTCATGCCCAAGCCACCCTGTTTGCGGTACGTTGTTACGGCAGCACAGGGCTCTATGACGGTGGCTGGCTCAAGAGTGTGTGATTAAACCACCAAGCTACTCCGCCGTTTTGCTAACCCTATGCTGGTGCATCTGGATTGAATAGAATCTGTCTCACTTTTCTTTCTGCTCTTTTAACCCTCCTTTATTTTCTCCCCTCTCCTCTGCAGTATTTTCTCCATTTTTAAACATTTATTTATTTGAGAGGCAGAGTTACAGAGAGAGGCAGAGACAGAAAGAAAGATCTTTCAACTACTGAGTCACTCCCTAACGGGCCACCATGACTGGAGCTGAGTTATCCAAAGCCAGGAGATTTGTCCAGGTCTCCCACACGGGTGCAGGGGCCCAAGCACTTGGGCCATCTTCTACTGCTTTTCCCAGGCCACAGCAGAGAGCTGGATTAGAAGAGGAGCAGCCGGGACTAGAACCAGTGCCTATATGGGATGCTGGGGCTGCAGGCAGAGGCCCAGCCCACTATGCCACAGCACTGTACCCCCCCCCCCTTTTTTTTATCAAAGTCATTTCTCTTCTTTCTTGCCAAAGACCTGACTCAGGTACCCGGTGATCCTGCCTCCCTGAGTCACGGACTTCCAGGAATAAATTGTGCCCCCTCAGACCTCATGCCCCTCCCTGCCGCCATGCTGTCCACTGTCTGCCTGTGGCCATCCCTCATCCTTCAAGTCAGTACATTAAAGCAAAGATTTTCTCACTCTGCATCGTTGTTGGCCGTGTACACAGCTGCCTGGGTTACTTAAACGCTTCCTGAAGGTGCTTTGCAACTTTCCGACTTCACAAGACCACTGGATCTCTCATCTGCAGCCTGGAGTCCCTCACCTCTTCTTTCTTGTTCTGCTTTTTCAAACTCAACTTCCCATGAAAACGAAGTATCTTCAAAGCACTCTATACTTGGCAGACATCTGTGCTAGGAACAGATTTTTCAATCCGGGCCGGAAAATCATATCCCACTTCCTTCCTGCACCCTCCCGTGTTTTCACAAGGTCTGGTCATCTCCTTGCGTAGCCTCGGCAGAGCAGGCTTGGCCGAGTGAGCGTTTTATTCTGGCATTTGAGGACGGTGTTGGATGGAGCCTTGTATCTGGATGCTGGAAAAGAACACAAACAGAACAGAACATCCCGCCTTGGGCCGTGGATCCTCTCCAGCTCCTCCAGGACCGGAATGCTGCCCCACAGGGACAACAGTGGCAGCGGCTGCCCAGTGGGACGTTAGCCCTTGGCAGCCCCTGCTGGCTCTGCATGCTGCAGGGGCCATGCCCAGAACTCTTCTCCTTTGGGGGAAAGCAAATCAAACTCCGGTGAGAAAACTTCAACCTGGCCGGGTTTTCCTGGAGAAGAACCTGCAGCTTTCGGCTGCTGTGGGCTGCTTCTCAGAGCCTCTGAATTTTACAAGAGTTGAGTTAAGAAGCCTGCATTTGCCCGCCCAGGGGGGAAAGTGACTTCAGTACACACGCTCGTAATGCACGATGGGGTTGCAACCGGATGAACCAACCCATCGTCAGTGGAGATATCACTAAGTGGGAACAGCATTGAATACACACAGCGTGGCTTAGCCGCACGGCACCCTGTGAAGAGTGGGTTGTTTCCTCTCGTGCTTGGCATCATGAGAGAGGACCGTTCTGTGTTGCGCTAGCCCGGGAGAAAGACCAGCATTCACCATTCTGAAGATCGGTTTCTTGAGTGTGTGCTGCTTGCGCATCCTTGTACAGTCACAAAGATGCAAGTGGAGCCCTGGGAATCAGGGGCCGTCTGCACCGCGCGGTGGAGCCACAGGCACCACAGAGCCTCCACTACTGTCTCTGGAGCTTCTGCAACGGGCTCCAAGGGTACATCAGCCCTGAGGCTGGGGAGAAGGGGCAGGATGCTGCTTTCTTGTTTGCTTTTTAAAATTCTCTATCAGGCAGATGACACTACCTTGTGCCAACAAAGCACAGTGACCTCATAGGAGAGCAGCTGAGTGCTGTCTCAGGAGCGAGCCCAGAGGCAGGTGATCCGACACATGGTCCTGCCATCATCATGGTGTCCCTTCCTTCTCAGCACCCCCCCCAAAACCTCTACATACCAGTCAGGGGAGGAGTGAAATACAAGTGCTCAGATCCCCTTAGACAAAAATTGATAGCACAGGCTCCTCTGCTTGCAAGGGATGCTGGAAAATGTAGTGTCCAGTGGACTACATCCGTGCCCAGTGAAAACTAAGAAAATTCTTTCATTGAAGGACAGATATTAATGGACACATACTAGTCTCTACCAGCCTTTCACTTATTCACCCCCCAACAACAATTTACTGAGTGCCATACACTTGGTACTGTTTTCACTCAGTTGCTTTTGATCCATCAATGTGTATGAATGTACACTTGACTAAAGTCACGTTGCACTGTTTCTCCAGTAGGAGTTAAATGCTATTGATCTTTGTGTGTGTGTGTGTGTGTGAGCACATGCGTGTATGTGTGTGTGTGTGTGTGTGTGTGTTTGAAGATGTATTTATTTGAAAGGCAGAGTAAGAGAGAGAGAGAGAGAGAAAGCTTCAATTCTCTGGTTCACTTCCCAAATGTCTGCAACAGCTGGGGCTGGGCCAAGCTGAAGCCAGTAGCCAGGAACTCCATCAGGGCTTCCCATGTGAGTGACAGGAACCCAATTACTTGAGCCCATTGTCTGCTGTATCCCAGGAGCATTCGCTGGGAGCTGGATCGGTAGTGGAACAGCTGAGACTTGAACTGACACTCCAGTAGGGGATATGGGTGTCCCAAGTGGCAGCTTAAACCACTGTGCAAAAGCCCTTGCCCCACATATACTCATTCTGACTAGAGAGACTCAGCTGCTTGCCCAGCATGCTTATTGAGCACTGTGGTGGGCAGACTAAAATGGCCCCAGGGACCCCACTTCCTGGTGTTCACAGCCTTGTCCGGTTTCTTCCCTTTCAACACGTGCTGGCTCCATTTCTAAAACTAGATTATGACAAAAGCGATGGCATGTTACTTCTGAGATTAAGCTGCAGATAGATTGTGGTTGCCATCTTGCTCGCTGATGCTGTCTCTGCCCTTAATACAGGGGAAATCCAACAGCCAGGTTTTGAGTAATGCTATGGAGAACCTCGGGTGGCAAAAAAATGTCTCCAGTTAACAACCCACAGGACCTAAATAAAGCCTGCCCCCAGCCACAGGAGTGAACTTGGAAGCAGCTCCTCCTGCGGTGATTCCTGGAGATGCCAGCAGCCTGATGAACACCTGGATGAAGCCTTTGGGGACAGCTTGAGTCACAACCCTCAAGCTGCAGCCACACCTGCTCGGGACAGAGCATGCTCAGTTTGTGCGCAAAGCAAGAAGTGGGGAAAAATGAGACTAGCCAAGCAGTCTTGGGCCAGTAACTCGCTTCAAATGATCAATATCATGAACTCCTGCTTTGAATGGAGGCAGGTGACAACAGAAGTTAGTAAAGGAAAAGGCATGGTCTCCACAGTTCAAAGCCTTGATTTCAAGAAGCCAAATTCAATTACCTGTAGAACATGACGAGTGTAATTTGTTTTGTTGTTATTGCTCATAAAATGCGAGCAGGGAAGGGGTGACAGGTTTCCATGAAAGAGCTGTGGCCCCACTGAGACATTCCTCAAGCGATGGTTGGTGCATTTACAAGTGGGAAACTGGCCCTGCCAGCAGTAAGATGTTTTTCCAATCTTTATTTTAAAATTCTGAGAGGTTTGGGGAGAATTAAGTTTTTTTTTTATTTAGCTAATTGTTCTCATCTTTTTGTCCCTCCCTTCCTCTCTTTCTCCCTCCCTTCCTGCCTTCCTGCCTTCCCTTCTTCCTGCTTGCCTTCCCTTCTCTCTTCTCTCTCTCTCCTTCCGAATGCTGTCGCTCCAGAATACTGCTAGGCGCTGAGCATCAGCTTTGCAAGGAATGGAGTCAAAAGCACGCCTCTCCCTGGTGAGGAGGATTCATGCTAACGATTTTTAAGCCGATTCTCGGAAGGCTCTCTGGGTCATTCCTGCTCAGGAGTGAGTCCTGTGACTCAGCAAAATGCCACGATTATTGGAGCCAAGATGACTATCAAGCTACACTTGTGGATAAGTTTGGTCCAGAACAGGAAGAAATAAAAAATGTTGTAAATTAATTTTTAAAATGACCATATCATTTAAAAACTGATTCCCTTTATCTGCCATCCCTAATCAGCAACACAAGGGGCTGGTCAGGTGCTCCCTTTTCTGTGGATTACACAGTGCCTAGAATCTGGGGTCCACCCTGCGCTCACACTTGTCAGTAAGGGGTTTTGAGTAAACGCCTAGAGGCAGAACTTCCCTTTTTAGGTTGGACTTTGCTGGAAGCTGCACAGTCCCCCCACACACACCACGAGGTTATTCGCTCCTCCATACCCCGTGTATGCGTGACTTGTGCCTCTACTGTTAGCTGAGCCATGTTACTAACATACTGTCAGCCAGCACTGTGGGTATGGCGCTGGTCTGTCTTCTAGACCAGCTGTTATCCCTTGAGTAGAGAGATGGGGGGGAGGGGGTTCCGGAGGAGGGGCTGGGTGGCAAGGGGTTCCTTAGGGGCTCAGGGGCTCCTTGGAGACTCTGATTCAATGTCTGTCTTCCCCAGCAGACCATGAGCAGCTGATGGTAGGAACCCCGTTTTCCTCAGCTTCCTTTCTTGATCACCCAACACAGGGTCAGCCCACAGTAGGTGCTTAGTAAACATTTGTTGTGCAAAACAGAACTTCACCCACACACTTAGACAGCTGATATTTATTGAGGCCCCACCCCGAGTTAGGCTCTGTGCTAGGCAATCTGGGGTGCATAAAGAGAATTCAGAATGGACTTTTACCTTGGAGGAGTTTTCAAGCTACTTAGCAGACTGGGATAGAAACTGTCTTATTCATCCGGCTTCCCAGTGACCGGCACACAGCAGACAGTCATGTAAACATGTGTTGATGAACTGTAACTTCACGTGTCTGGGCTGGAAGAGTTGCTTCAGACTGGTCACTCACTCATCGTCTCCCAGCCGAATCTGCCAGCCCAGCAAACTCCGTCCCCCAGGACGACTCCCAGGGAGCCCACAAGCTGTCGCGGTTAGCCAGGCACAAAGGCAGCGGGGAAAACAACGCCTGGCTTTTCATCCGGGGCTTTCTAAAGAAACAGAGGTGTTACCATAAGGTCACCGTTGTCCCAGTCAGATCATCTTTTCAAAGGAATTGCAGGGTTGAGAGCCAACGGTGACCACATACACCTTTGCAGTAATCACAACCAGTGTTCTCGACGCTGGAAGCAAAATCGCGTAAACAAGGTTGTGCTGTGGACTTCCGTGACCCAGACTTTCAGGAAGGAGCTGACACACTGCCCAGACTCGCGCTCACCCACATAGCTCAGAAGCCAAACAAACTGAGAAGCTCGTGTTTTCCCAGCTGTGTGATGCACTCGCTTCACCAAGAGAGCTGCCAGAAAACAAGGAAAAGAAAAAATAAATTAAAAAAAAAAAAAAAAAAACCACCACGCCGGGTTCAGACCAGGCGAGGAAAGAATTGCTTTGGCTGGTCTTTGTTTTGTATTTTCATGAAGTCTCAAGAAATATAAAAATGGAGGAAGTTAGATCTATGGCTTTTAGTTACTGAAAAGAAAACAACATTTTTTTATCTTTGAGCGATCTGGCCATGTTCTCACGTCAGTGACTTTCTACTTTACAATCTCCAAATCCCTTGGTCTCGCGTCCAGGTCTTTCACAACTTGTTTAAAATAACCTTTCTTGCCACATCTGCCCCATTTCCCCCCACTCGGTGCTTTTCTTGAGTCTTGTCGGGCTCCCATTGTCTTAAAGACTTTATGTGCTTTCTTGCCTGCGTGCTTTGGTCCACGCTCTTCCTTAAGAAAAACTCCAGGTCTCCCAAGGTCAGTTCAGAGAGCTGTTTCTCACTGCTATTCACCCCAATAGCGCAAGCAACTGCTCCTGCGTCTGTCTCCCCCATAGGATCACGTTACGTAGAAGTCATTCCCCAGCATTCATTGTCTTTGCACTTTGCACCAGATACTGTGCGAGGCACTGGTGAGACAGGTGTGACAGTCCCTATCTAGCGGGGAACTCAGGCAAGTAGATCAAGTGTAACCAGGCCAAACTGTAAGGTTTTAGGAAAAGGTAAGTGCAAGGTGCTGTGGGAGATTAGCGGAGGATCATATCCCTCAGTCTGATTGGCAGGAGAGTGTCTGGAAGGCTTCCTGGAGGAAGTAGCACCAGAACAGCCTACAGGAAAAGAAGCTGTGTTCATCTCATTCTTGGCAGAGCACTCCTTGAGGGAAGAGGTCAATCATATTGAATGAGGTTATTTATTCTACCCATGTTTACGGAGCTCTTTGCTAGGAGACAGGTACTCCCAGGAACTGCTTGGGGACTGTGGAGTAGCAGTGTCTAGCGGAGAAGTACAGTAGGAAAATATAGAGGAAATCAAGCATGAGTCCCAGGATTCTGGATTAGGGTTGCCTTGTACAGGGGTGCAGGTTGTGGACTCACACCAAGCCAGGCAGGGAAGAAGGAGGGATAAGTTCAACAGGGAAGAATCTTGCTTTTGGTAGCACAGCAACCAACACTTTATATGTTGCTTTGGAATGAACTGGAATTGAGCGAATTTGTTCCTTGTGTTGTTTTTCTTAAGAGTGGGTCTTTTGTTCTTCTTGAGTGAGGCAGGAGATCCACTTTCCTGCTATAATCACTTAACTCCTTTATTTTCAGATGTCAAAAATCCCTACTGTGAATCATTCCTGTCTTTCCCACATCTCTTCTGTCTTTAGATCATCTTGACACCCCTACTAGGAGAGATTTTAGACTTTCCAGCTTAAAGTTGAGAACTAGGTTTCACACTTGACTATCTATTCAGTTATTAATTTTGAAATTAATGACTAGTCAATAATGAGGTCGTTGACATTTTGTTAATAATGTCAATTATCACTATCAAATTAATAACTAAGAATTGATTTCAATCATCAGAATTGTTTCAAACTACAAAATTATTTCAAACTACGGGATTTGATCATCCCATAAGAGTGGTGATGCCATTTTAACCTGAAATTTTATTTTACTTTATCACATTATGCCTTTTATATAGTGGAAGAAATCTAAGCAGTAATTTTGTTCACCAAAGAGTCTTTACTAAAACAAATAATCCCTTCCAAAAAGTTTTAATTCCCCCATGAATATTCCCTACATAAGTTGGGCTCTCTTGGAAGCCTCGCTTGGGTCACCATTCGACTTCCTATTACACTTAGACAGAAACATAAATCTTTAAATAAATGGACCGCCTTAAAATGTATCCAGAATTTTCAATAAAATCAACTCTTCATTATTTTTGATTGTTCTTCTTTGCCTTTTTTCATCTCTTTCTAGAACTGCTGGGCCCCACCATATGTATCTTATAAAAGCAAAGCATACAGTTCTTCTTCTTCTTTTTTTTTTTTTTTTTTTTCTTGACAGGCAGAGTGGACAGTGAGAGAGAGAGAGACAGAGAGAAAGGGCTTCCTTTGCCGTTGGTTCACCCTCCAATGGCCGCCGCGGCCGGCGCACTGCGCTGATCCGATGGCAGGAGCCAGGTGCTTCTCCTGGTCTCCCATGGGGTGCAGGGCCCAAGCACGTGGGCCATCCTCCACTGCACTCCCTGGCCACAGCAGAGAGCTGGCCTGGAAGAGGGGCAACCCGGACAGAATCCGGCGCCCCGACCGGGACTAGAAGCCGGTGTGCCGGCGCCGCAAGGTGGAGGATTAGCCTAGTGAGCCTCGGCGCCGGCCGGGAAAGCATACAGTTCTACAAAAGACAGCTGGGACAGTTTCGTCAGTGTTTCTTAGCACTACCTATTTTTCTTACTCTGCCTTTTGACAACATGTATTATTTGCTTTTTGTTAAGCATCATATCCCATTTTTAAAAATAGTTTGTTCTCTAAATGTATTTCTCTTTAAAGCTATTTGATTGTGAACTATATTATTATTCACTCAGTTTAGGTGAAATCTTATTAACAGAGGAATAACTTTTTTTCTCGATGATTGCTTGTATCCATGAATGAATGAATTGTTTATTGATAGAACGAGACAGCACAGCAACCATCCTATTCCTCTTTCTTATTTTTTACAGACACAGACCTTGAGAAAATGTGTTCCCATAAATAAGCAGGAAGCAGTAGATTTAATAGCATTGTTATTCAAGTCTAAAGCATTTCAGAGAGATAAGAAAAATTCACACAGTTGTTAATATTTTTAATGATCTACCAACTGACAATTCAATTAGGACGTTGTTCAATTCTGTTGAAAGCCAAAAATTAGAAACCGCATGACTTGCCAGAGATTTCTTCCCCAGTTATTAGAATCCAGTGAAAACAGATATCTGGACTGCTCCCTGGGAGTGGTACAGCAGGGTGAGTGTGGTCAGAGAGAGCTGCACTTTCCTTTGTAAGGTGGGAGAGTGGGCACAGTGAGAGGACAGGAGAGGGAGGACTATGATGAGGAGTCCTCAGCCACGTTGATTTTTGGAAAGATACTGGTTGTACTTGAGGATCTGAAATGGAGTCTTCCGAATTCTCCTCCCAGGTGTGTACTTGGAACATCTCTCAAATAGAGTAGCAACTTGAAGGTACCATCATTTGTTCACTTGGCAATAAAGCACTTTCTTTTCTCAGAACACCTATTAATATCTGGAAGCATCAGTGTTCTTGGAATACTCCCTGGGAAATGTACCATAGAGGTTCATCTAATAAATCTTAATTGGCTCCCCAATTAGGTAATACAATCTAAAACTGAGCTAGAGGATATTGCAATTGTAGAACAGACATGATGATGAGGAGGAGGTGGAGGAGGAGGAGGATGGTGGTGATGATGGTAGCTATTGTTATTGATGGTGCTTGTCTCATGTAGCAGAGACACCCATCAACACTGGCGAACACCAGTCAGGAGGTTCTTGTCTCACACAAGGGATTACTGGGCAGGTAACCTGAGACTGAGAGTGGTTCAATGACGTCAGCAAGGACCCAGCACTTTCTATCCTGTTTCTGCTTATCCTGCGAGCCTTATGCTTGTTGCTTCATGACTACAAGATGGCTACCCCACCCCTAGCTTCACAGTTGGTTTCTAAGCATATCTTGTTGGCCATAACTGGGTTTGGTGGCCAGCACTAGCTGAGGGGAGCTGCAAGTTTGAGTACCTCCTGTTTCACCCCTTCCAGGTGAGGAAAGAAAAGGAGGTATTTGAGAATAGGTTCCGAGTGGACCAATCTACAGGCTCTGTCACATCGTCCTATTCTGGGTGAGGCATTTTATATATATCACTCCTAATACAGCGATCCCAAGAGACAGGCTGATTATCCTCACCTTCCAAACAAAGAAACTAAATATCACTGAGGTTAAAGTGACCTTCCCAGAAGCCAATAACAAACATGGGACAGAACTAGGATTGAAACCAGTTTTTCTGACACCAAAGTCCATGCTTCTCACCCTGGCCTCTCTGTAGCCTGCTGGCTTTTTGCTCATTTTATCTCCTTGACAGCCCTCAACCTAAACAGTTCTGCTGGAACATGGAACTTCCAAATCCTGCACCAAAGGCAGAGGAGTTGGATGAAGATGAGACAACAAGTAAGAAGGACTCGCTCTGCCCATCCTGGCTCCTTCCCCAAATCTCTCTCTTTTTTGTTTAAGATTTAATACAGACTTTATTTGCAAATTAGAAAAAAAAAAAACACAAAACCACTCAGAATCAGGTTCCTTCTTTCATCGTGTCCCTTTTGTGTTAAGTCCCACACTCGACTTTCTCTCTGCCAGCCTCAGTTCGTTGTGTCAACCTTGCCTTCTCCAGCTGCCTCGGCATGTCTGGAATGAAGAGCCCTTGCTGCACCAGTCTGGAGGTCAAGGGCACCCCCCTACTGCACTAGGGCTGGAGGGCTCAGCAGCTTTACTTCCCACAGCTTTGGTGCCACGAGTCCTTCAAGGTTCCTGAAAAACATGACTGGCTTCTTGGAGACAAGGTCTCCAACTTCAACAGCTTTGGGGCTGACATTGTGGTGTAATGGGTAAAGCCCCAACCTGCAGTGCCAGCATCCCATATGGGCACTGGTTCGAGTCCCGGCTGCTCTACTTCTAATACAGCTCTAATACATCTTCAGCAGTAGAAGATGGCCCAAGACCCTAGGCCTCTGCACTCATGTGGGAGACCTGGAAGAAGCTCCTGGTTCCTGGCTTCGGATCAGCCTAGCTCTTACTGTTGCGGCCATTTGGGGAGTGAACCAGTTGATGGAAGACCTCTCTCCATATATGCCTCTGCATGTGTAACTCCACCTTTCAAATAAACAAATGAATCTTAAAAAAAAATAAAAGAAAATTCAACAGTTCTTGCATCTCAGAAATTGTAATCAGCTTGGTGATGTTGTTTTCCCCTTGTTGGGTAATGCCATCTAGTCCTTGCTGGAGGTTGCAGACCAGGCCGCCATCTGGAAACATGTCCATGAATCAGTAGCTCAGCCACAGGTAAAGAGCCAAGACATCATGGATAGCTTCAAGATCCACGAGTCCTTTAATTTTCTTATGTAGACATGAAGGCCATTTGCTGGCTCAGCGTAACCAAGCGAGGGTCAGAGGCTCATTCCTGCTGCGCTACCTGGCAAGTCGTAACAGAGACGAGCAGACCGGAGGCTGCTTCTTGTTGATAGGGGCTGTGCAGAAAACATACCTCGCTCATACACTTACTGGAATACGCTGGAGCAACTCTGCAGAAAACTTAAAACCATCCGTACTGCAGACAAAACACTGCCCAGCAACTCGTGAAAGTCAACAAAAGCATCAATGAGATTAGAAAGCGCCGTGTCAGGGAGACAGCAGGTGAATGTCTCAGTCTGCCCTGCGGTTGGGTGGAGACTGGCTGCCTTGACAGGCTCCACGGGCCTCTCCAAAATGTCCTTTAATGAATGAAGTCTCCCCGGTTCATTGTTGTAACCTTTCCTTCTTTAACATGAGAGCTGAATCTACCAGCTCCCCTGGCGATCTGCAGGGCCAGCGAGGGAGGGGGTGATTGGATCTATTCCTTTTTCAGTTTTTTAGGAGGGAGTAAAACATAATTCTTATGCTCAAGTTGAGCCCCAGGCCAGCTGCAGCTGTAGCAACCAGAATTTTGCATGGGCCATTTGGATCAGCAGTTTTTTTGCTTGAACAAGTTTAGTCCCAGGTGAGAGACTGTCATATATAACAGCTAATTCCAATCTCCGAATTTCAATCTGCCAGCTCCCAGAATAAATATCAGTCTTGCTAAAACAGAGAATGTAGTCGCTGGGCCGAAGGTTATCCAGCACAGAAATGGGGATCAGTCTCTATAGTTTCAAACCTGCACTTCCTCTCCAGTTGAGTTCATAGCTCAGTGACCTGGTCAACAGCAGCAGTCTCTCCACACAAATGGACCTCCTCAGCACAGAGCCCTAGCGTGCTCCGGCCCAGCCCCATCTCTGGCTGTATCTCTAATTGTTTGAATTTCATCGATTCCTGCCACTTCATGAGGAGTTGTAACACTGCACATCTCAACAGCTCAAGCACCACGGGCAGCCTGTTTCCCACCGAGTCCAACTGTCACGCACTCTTCACCTGTTACCAAGTCACACGGCACACCAGCAGTACTTCTCTTTGCAAAGATCTCACGTGCCAGTAACTTTAAGGGGCTACCATACACCCCAGATTTTGTAGACAGGTATCTTTGGATGGCATGGTAAGTCTTCCCACTGTTGGTGGGGCTTGAATGGAATATTATCTCCTGCAGGATGGCTCTGGCCTCTGAGTACCAGTCAGGTACTCACCAGAGAGAAATTAAAGTGCTTATCTGGAAGAGATCTTTTGTTCTGTCCCCGGGGGAGCATCCCCCAGCACACCACTGCTACATAGACAAAGTCAGCAGAGCTATTCGCCCGCGTCACAATCGCAGGGTCTCTCCAGGCTCAGAGCTTCATGATACAGAGATCATAGGGCAGACAGCATGAGGACTGGGAACTAGCACTGGAGGGAGTCAGAACACCTGGGCTCTGGGCCAGCACTGACACTTGTTAGTGTTAGTTAAATTCCTTGGTAGAAAAAGGCCATTTTAATTGGCACACGGTGTGTGAAGTGCATATAGAAGTCGTAGTGACAACGGCTGCCATTGATTGTGCGCTTAGCACGTGAGATAGTGGAAGTAGCAGAGGGCACCTTGTAAGGCAGTCCTGGCCTGCTACGTTCCCTAAATAAGTCATTTTCCGTGTCACGACCTCATTCTCACTCTGGGAGCAATGGAGTTGAACAAGTTCAAGACTTTGGGACTTTATAGCTTGGCTTTTTATAGCTATAAAATTCTGAGTTTATGAGCTAGGACACTGAGCCATCATCACTTGTCCCAAAGTGGGTTGAGCGTCCGTCCGTCTCTGTTGCCCTCTGACGTGCTCATTGGGGTGCACTCAGTGTGTTGACGGCGACCTCACCAGCCCTCACATCAGTCCACTTCCCCTGTGGGAAGGAAGGCAGAAAAGGGCTGCTTGTGTCCTGAGCCAGAAAGTCAGAGCGGCTGCATCTCTGGCACATTTTTTTTTTCTTTTTGTGCAGCACACAGTAACAATGAGGGTAATTCTGTCCAAAAAAGAGATCAAGTTTTTTGGCATGAATCGTGCTCTTCAAATAAGTTGGGCAGATTCTTAACAGAGCCAGGTCAAATCCAGGTCAAGCCCAAGGCCATTGTCTCCCTGCATGAAGTCTGATCAGCTGGCACAGCCTCCTCGCCCATGGTGGCTTCCACACACCTTCCTGAGGGTCTGGAAGACACACGCTGCCACTCTGACCTCCTATTGCCACCTCTAAACTAAGCCAATCAGAGGGTTTTGTTCCATTTGTCAATTTCTTTCCTCCTGTACTTCAATACTTTATGATTTTTCAGCTTGATCTGAAAACGTGATAGGGTAAATACATTCTGGATGTTTTCTCCTTTCTGTTCCTAAAGAGAGTTACACTCATTTTTGACTAGTTTCTTTTCATAACTGATCATATTTATGAGTTTCAATAATGCACTGTTTCACATATAATCAAAATATAATAAAAAGTCCCAAATTGTGGAACTGGTGTTGTAGCATAGTAGGCTCTGTCCCCTACTTGTGATGTTGGTGTCCCCTATCACAGCACTGATTTCAGTCCCAGATGCTCTGCTTCCAGTCCAGCTTCATGCTAACATGCCTGGGTCCCAGACATCCACGTGGGAGACTGGAAGAAGCTCCTGGCTCCTGGCTTCTGATTGGCGCAGCTCCAGCCTTTGCGGCCATCTGGGGGAGTGAACCAGCGGATGGAAGACCTCTCTCTATCTCTACTTCTCTCTGTAACTCTGTCTTTCAAATAAATAAAATAAATCTTTAAAAAAAAATCTAGTGCATTTGATATGACACTCAGATGTGCAAAATTTCAAATGAGTTCTGTAGAACCAGGACCTCTTGGATCTCTTATTTATAACACTACGGTTGGCACAATTAAATAATTATTTGGCAATTATTTGTGAGTGTCAGTCTTCCTTTTTTAGACCAGCAGTTCGATAAGGGTAAGGATCCCTGTTACCACTATAACCCCTGGCACAATATCTAGCCATGTGTAAGGGCTCAGCAAACATTGGTGAAGGAAAGAAGAGATAAAGGGAGAGGGTAGGACAGAAGAGACAGAAAAGATAGAGACAATGAGATAGGCAGGAGAATAGAGGAAAGGAGAGAGGGGAGAGAGGAGAGCTCGGGCAGGGGGGGGGGAGGAGGAGGGTGAATGCAGATTAGGCCCCTGGAAGACAGGCCTAGCAACACAGAAGGAGCTCCGAGCATGAAGAGGGAAGCTGGGCATTGGGAAAGAGGGGAAGTGGTTACAATGAGAGGAGCAAAGGTCTCTGGTGCTAGGCTGCACAGGAAGGAGGCAGTTTCACCTGGGAAAATCCTGTGGCAGAATGTGTGGAAGCTGCGGTGCCAGCCTGGAGATGGGCCACGGAGTGCACGCCCACAGCAACCCAGCAACCAGCCGGGCTGCGAAGCCTCGGGACTCTGCAGAGAGCCACGCCTCTGGCAGGAACTGGGCGTGACCAGAGCCCGACCTGTAGCTGAGGCTGTGCCAGGCGGGGCTGAGGACTCTGGACTCCGGGCTGCCATGCACTGATTTGCTTCCAGCCTGTGCTGCCAAGACTCCAGAGGCGGATTTCTCCGGAGAGAGGCTGGGGCCAGGGGCTGTGCTAAGGAGGCAGCCCGAACGTGCTTCACGAAGGCACATTTCCTCTTGGCTCACTGAACCCCTTGAACTGTTGTTCTAGTTGACTGTTTCTGGTCCTTAGCAATAATAGCAATGTAATTTGCACAGTTTCTATAATTATATCATTTCACTGTGTTTCTTAGATGCCTTCTATTTCAAACTGAACTTTGGCCTTACCAATAAAAACCACATTTCCCAAGTAAAGGCTGTGATGGATGGTCTGGAAACCACACACACACTTCTAGGGCGAACTCTGGAGGAAGCAAACAGCACCTGTGGGGTTAGACTGTGTACCAGGCCCTGAGCTAAGCACTCTCCTTTGCAGTTTTTCATCCAACCTTTGCAACATGCCTGCAGGGCAGACGCTACTGTGATGCCCAGGTGACAGGGAAGGGAACAAGGCCCAGCTGGTGCGGGTCACCTCTCTGCAGCTTCCCAACCCCAGATGACCGAGTCAGGACCCACACACAGGGCTGCCTCTAGGTCAGGCCCAAGCGCTCCAACCCCAAGCCAGACCCAGGGCAGGCAGGCAGGCTTTGGCGGCAGTGAGCTGCCATGTGAGATGAAACTTGGACAAACAATTTTTACCTAAATAGTCAAATCAACAAGAAGGCTCCAAAAAGTTCATGGATAATGGAATTAAAACATAAGTTTATTTTGTTTTTAAAAAAATTGAAACTATGCAATTGTTTCATAATACATATTTTCCATTAACCTTTAAAAGATCTTGTAATTTTAAAACTTCTTTTTTTATTTTGATATTTTTCTTTTTTCCCTAAATGTTTATTTATTCCCATTTACTTGAAAGACAGTGAGAGAGAGATCTTCCATCTGCTGGTTCACTCCCCAAATGTCCACCACAGCCAGGTCTGGGCCAGGCTGAAGCCAGAAGCTTGGAACTTCACCTGGGGGCCCCACAAGGGTGGCAGACACTCAAGTATTTGAGCCATCTTCCGCTGCTTCCCGGGATGCATTAGCAGGGAGCTGGATTAACAGTGGAGCAGCTGGGACCCCAACCAGCAAATTGTTATGGGGAACAGGCGAAAGAAGCAAATGCTTAATCTACTTCACTGCAGTGCTGGCCCCAAGTTTCTCATTTTGCACTTACTACAATATACAAAATGTTATTTAAGTGAAAAAGTGGATTATTCCAAGAAAAACGTTTTAGCAAGTAATAGCGTGGCAGGCACATGATAAGGAAAGAAGAGTGAGGAGCTACTGTGACACCCAGGGGCCCCCTCAAGGCTGGCTTTGGTCCTTGGACTCTGAGGCTGTCAGGCGGCTGACCCCCACTGGACGGGCGGTTGGGGACATCATGGTGTCCCACTGGGCCTTTCCTACTTTGCCACGCCCGTGTGGGTCTGAACAGTTTCTGGGTCATGGCTGTACCTCATCTTGATAGAATAAACACGGGGAATTAGGTAAAAGGTGATTGAGCAAAGGTCAGGAAAGGAATTATCTTCAGCTGCAATTAGCATGGGACACACGTGAGCTCGCTGGGAAGGAACAAGGAGCCCCTCTGTCCTCACACAGGGCCTGGGCTAAGTCAGGGGAGGCAGTCGGGGTCCCGCGCACACGGCACGAGTCAGTGTGTGTGTTCAGCCTCAGTGCCTTTCTGCTGTGTCATAGTGGAGGCGACCTACTTGAGATCTGCACACTGTGACCCCAAACCTTTGCTCTTTCTGTGGGCACGAGGCCTCAGACTTTACTAGGAACCAGCTCCATTAGTTCTGAACCCACCCCTGGCCACTGTTCTGTGGGGAAGAACCTCTAGAAAGAGACCACGAGGAGGGAGCCCAGCCTCCACTCTCCGAAACTTGACCCACAGCAATGGCCTTGCCCATGACTGCAGCAAGTTCCCTGTGCATGACTCAGCCCTTGCGTGGTCGTTCCCTGAGTGAATGAACAATCAGGTCTCAGACCTGCAAGGCTCTAGCCAGTTCTGGGAAGAGAAATTACAGCCCTGACTCCTGTAGTGGCCAGGCTGCCCCCCCGCCACTCCCCCTCAGAGAGCTGACCAGGTGGAAAAACTGGTTTTGTGCTGTCCATTCTAAAGCAATTCTCCTCGCATGTGAGAGACCACTGAACCATAAACTTCAGAAACAGGCCAAGAAGGCCAGGCAGCCTTGTCTGTTGATTTGAAAGTTGGGTGCCCATGGTGTTTGTGCTTAAGGTAAGGAAAACCTATAATTCTGAGCAAGTGCTGTGGGTGTGGTATGGGTGTGGGTGTGGGTGTGGTATGGGTGTGGGTGTGTGGGGGGTGTGATAGTTCTTTTTAAAAATACTCTATTTGAGAGACAGAGAAAGACAGCACTCCCATCTGCTGATTGGATCCCCGAATGCCCACAATGGCCAGAAGGCTGAAGTCAGGAGCCAGGAACTCCATCCCGGTCTCCCACATGGGTAGCAGGGACTCAACGACTTGAGTCATCCTCTGCTGCCTCCCAGGGTGCACTTCAGCAGGAGCTGCAGTTGAGAGCAAACCCAGGCACCCAGCTATGCAGAGTCCCACAGCAGAATCCTAATCACCAGGCTGAAGGACCGCCCCTGAGCAAGGACTTCTGCACAGGCCACGCCCACTGCTGTAGCACACATGGCTTTAGAGCCATGTGGAATTGAGTTTGAATGTCTACTCTGACAATTGGCTGTGGCAGTGTAGGCGCCCTTCGCCTCCTCGAGTCTGTTTCTTGGCCTGCACGCGGCAGGGCGGAGTCTCTGAGAGGCCCTGGCCAGGGAAGCAGGCACCCTGCAAAGCTGAGAGTAGGAAGCATTCGGAGGGGGCACTTCCGAGACTAGAACTGGGTTCTGGGACAGGAATGTGTGGGTCTTTTCTCCAGTCCCCAGCAGTCCTTGTGTCTGCATCTCTTTCCTCTGTGAAGTTGTTCCTCTCCTGGTGCTGACCTACCTCACAGCTTCTGCCGCCTCCTCCCTTCCTCTTACCCCTGCCTAAATCGTTGCATCCATCATGGCTTCTCTGGCTTCTCATCTTCCACTTTCAGTTTCTGCATGAACATATCCCAATTTGACATTTCTAGAAGCAAGACTCTATCTGGACAAAGCTTAGATAGCTTATAAACTGTCTTAGATATCCTATAAACTGTTGGCTGGCCAATGGATTGGCTGCTGTTGGAGCAGGGGGCTGGGGTGGGGGTGGGGGGGGTGTCCAGGACTCCCTGCTAAGGGGTATGTGTGTAGATAATCACATCAGGCAAATCACAGCTACTTGGGGGCAACTTGCATTCAGCTGAGTGTTAGACAGGAGTGTTCTCCTTGGAAGAGATGCCAGGCATGGGGATTGCCATATATGATTGTCTCATGAGGTTATTGTAAAGATACTTGTAGTACTTGTCTAGGACCTAGCACAGAGCCAGGATGCCTTCTAAGCACTCAAAAAAAAAAAAAAAAAAAAAAAAAGGCAAGTAGCTGCTATAACTCACCACCAGTGCAAACTAGGTTCCAAAGGCACAGAGTAATTGGCAGAAGGTGCCCTGGGTCATTATTGTCTCGTACATTTAGTTCAACTTTATTAAAGGGAGGGAGCAAGACAGGAAGTAGGACCTCTGTTTGCACAACATCAAGGAATTAAAAAACCTCCATTGAACAAACATTAAGAATTCCTCTTAAAGTTATGTTTTAAAATCATAAATAGGATCCTGAAAATACCTCTGAGCCCTTTTAATGATTTCCCACTTTTCTTGAAGACAAAAATTCTTCCTGTGTCCTGATATGGTCTGCATCTCTCTCTCTCTCTCTCAGACACACACACACACACACACACACACACCCTTCCCAGCTTTACTCAGCACCATGAACACTGTGCTCTGGGTGTTGCAGCCAAGCTGCACACCGGCCTGCTTCCAAGACCCAGAGCACCTTGTTTACATTCTACAGGGGTCCCACCACGTGCTGCTCTGCCCACCACGTGCTTCCTCTCCCTTCTCTAGCCCTTTTCTGAGTTATTGTCCACCTCCTTTGTGATATGCACTCACAAAGTCAATTGTATTTTATTCAGCCATGGTTTCACTAATGGGATGATGTGATTTTTATCTGTTTCTTCCCCAAGTCTGTGTACTCATAAGGGCAAGACCCTATCTACTATTAATCACTGCTTTTTTAAGTAATTTATTTATTTGAGAGGCAGAGAGAGAGAGAGAGAGAGAGAGAGAGAGAAAGAGAGCCTTCCCATCCACCAACTGATACCCAAAACGCCTGTAATGTCCAGGACTGGACTAGGCTGAAGTAGGAACCAGGAATTCAATCCAGGTCTCCCACATGGGTGACAGGAACCCAATTACTTGAGCCATCACCACTGCATCCCAAAGTCCACATCAGCAGGAAGCTGGAGTCAGGAACCAGAGCAGGGCATTGAACCCAGGCATTCTAATCTGGCATGAGGCATCTTCCCCACCAGGCCAAAAACATCCCCCCATTGCACCTTTGTGTCCCCTCAAGGCCTACAGAACCCAGAGCATCTAGGCACTCAAAAATTATCTGCAGAATAAATGAACGTATGATAGAGATACATCAAATACAGCTAAATTACCACCTATCACAGAAATTATGACAACATTGGAAGGGAAAATATATCTAAAGTTAAAAAACACACATGGAAATTTCACTGGATTTGCTTCTGTTCTATGCCCAAAGGAAATAACAATGCATTTTTAAAAATTGTTATTGCACAGGCCACATTCATTGACCAGAACACAATACATTTATAAATTAATAAATGGAGAGCCAAACAGAATCTATAGTCCTGAAATACAAAAATAGATCTCTTGGTTTGAAAAGGAAGTAAACTGCTTGGAAATGGACCACAATGAAAACAACACACATGAAAACCAATGGGATGCTGTCAAAACACGTTTCAGAAGAAAACTCTAGCCTTGTGTTTATTCACCAAAATATAAAAAGGTTGAAAAGAACAACAAATAAAGCCAGGAAATAGTAAGGATGAATTAATGACTATAGAAGCAGAAATTAAGAAAACAGGCAGGGAGAAAACTCAGCAAAATTGATCAATGGAAGCACAGGCTTGCTTTTTTAAGGTAAATTATTTGGCTAGGATTATTAATAAGAAAGAAAATGCTTACTAGACAACATCAGGCAGGAAAAATTAAGCGGACGCTGTAAAGGATAACTTGTAAAAGGAACCTTATGCACAAGTTTATGTCAAGGAATTTGAAATCCAGATGAAAAGGATGATTTGCCAAGAAAATATAAATAACCACAATTTGTCCAAGAAGCAGAGAATGTTAATAAACTAGAAACCATTTTTTAAACTTTGAAATTATAGTTAAAAAATAAAAATTGAACTGTCAGTTAAAATAAAGATTTAACTATTAGTTACAAATAACTGCAGCCTATGCTAAAGACATCAGGTTCGAAGGCTTAATGGCATAAGAATAATAATAGAATAGGCTGGATTAGTCAAAAGACTAATCCTCCGCTTTGCGGCGCCGGCACACCAGGTTCTAGTCCCAGTCAGGGCGCTGGATTCTGTCCCGGTTGCCCCTCTTCCAGGCCAGCTCTCTGCTGTGGCCTGGGAGTGCAGTGGAAGATGGCCCAAGTGCTTGGGCCCTGCACCTCATGGGAGACCAGGAGAAGCACCTGGCTCCTGCCATTGGATCAGCGCGGTGCACTGGCCGCAGCATGACGGCCGCAGCAGCCAATGGAGGGTGAACCAACAGCAAAAGAAGACCTTTCTCTCTGTCTCTCTCTCTCACTGTCCACTCTGCCTGTCAAAAAAAAAAATAAATAATAGAAGAATAATAGGTTTATGGCCTTAATTATACAGAAGGCCTTAAACAAGTCTTAAAAAACAAAAAGCCATAAAGAAAAAAATGAACAAATTTGTCCCATGGAAACTAAAAATTTATCTATGACAAAAGATATTGTTAACCAAATTAAAAGTTATGCTTTAATTGTTTACTTGCATGTATATATAGGTAAGTATGTATGTATACATACAAACACATACATACACAAACACATGTAACAGGTAAAAGAAGAGAACCCCAGTGCTATGGAGTGAGTTGTGTCCTCCCACAGACTCACAAGTTAAAGGCCAAACCCTCCACGTGATTATATTTAGGATTAGGTGGATCCTAATCCCATAGGATTTGTGGCCTTATAAAACAGGAATCAATTTCTCCACCTCCTTTCCCCTCAGTCTCCCTGTGTCTCTCTCCTTTCACACACTGAGAAAAGGCCACATGTGGACACAGCAAGAAGGCATCGTCTAGAACCCAAGGAGAGAACCTACACCGATCACTGATCCTACAGGCACCTTGACCTTGGTCTCCTAGCCCCTAAGAACAGCTTAAGCCATTGTTGAAACCACTCGGTCTATGGTATTTTGTTATGGCAGTCTGGGCCAGCTAAGATGCTAAAATATATAAATTTATAAGGCAAAAAAGGGCCCAAAGAAAATATTTTAGAACAGGAATCATATATGAACAGGTTGTTCACAGAGTAGTCAATAAATATAGGAAAAAATGCTTAATGATACCAAATGCACTTTAAACTACCATCAGACCAGTAAATGATAAAGTTTCATAATCCCCAGAATTAGCAAGAGTGAGAGGAAATAGAGCATGAATTTTTAACAGTGACGTTGAAGGTAAATAAAAGACTATCTTGGGGCCGGCACTGTGGCATAGTAGGTTAAGCCTCTGCCTGCTACACAGCCATCCCATATGGATGCTGGTTTGTGTCCTGGCTGCTCCTTTTCTGATCCAGTTCTCTGCTAATGGCCCTAATGGCCTGGGAAAACAGAGGAAGGCAAGTGCTAGGGCTCCTGTACCCACATGGGAGACATGGAAGAAGCTCCTGGCTCCTGGTTTCGGATTGGCCATAGCTCCAGCACCTGTTGCAGCCATTTGGGGAATGAATCAGCAGGTGTAGACCTCTGTCTCTCTCTGCGTGTCTTTTCCTTCTCTGTGTCTGTAACTCTGCCTCTCAAATAAATAAATAATCTTTAAAAAAAAAGACTATCATAAAATATAAAACATGTAAATCCAAAAATCCCACAATGCCGTTCCTCTATAGCTGGAAAACACCAGATGGATACAATATGCTCACTAAGGCATTTGTCAAAGCATAAACTTTGCAATGATGAGGGGATGCCAGAGGGAGGCTGAACCCACAGGGGCTAAGAAGTGGGCCATGGAGAACGTCAGAAGGATTGCTGTGTTGGGGTGAGATTGTTCCCATGAGAGGACCGGGGTTGACTGTCTGGGTTAGTCTAGCTGGGAAACCTTGTCCAGGCCACAGGGTGGCTACAGCCGTCTCAGGAAACAAGTTGAAGTTGAATCAGGCAAGAATACCGTTAAAAATGTTGCTCAATGCCAGAGAGATGAAATGAGTGGTTGCCAGCCTGGAACTTCAGCCACCAATGCCTGTAGGACAAGCAGCAAGCAGGTGGACACCAGCAAGGAGACCAAAGTAAGGAGAAGACACGCAGCCAAAGACTCTGACTCTGCCATTTATGTAGGAAGTAACAGAGCCATAGCATGCCCCTTACACCTACATGCCACCTTATGAAGGAAACCAGGAAGCAGCAAAGGCTATCTGAGCATTATCAAAGACACATGGCATAACATCCACAAGGAATTATTTACTTATTTATTTTAGAGACAGCAAGAGAGAGAGAGAGAGCACTCCCATATGCTAGTTCACTTCCCAAATGCCCATAACAGCTGGGGCTGGGCCAGGAGGATGCTGGGAGCTAGGAACTCAATGCAGGTCTCCCACATGGTGACAGGAACCCATTTACTTTAGTCATCACCACTATCTCCCGGCATGTGCATTAGCAAGAAGTGGGAATCAGGAGCATGAGTCAGGAATCTAACTCAGGCCCTCTGATCTGGGACATGGCCAAGTGCCCAACCCTAAAAGGAGCTGTTTAAACCATCAAATTAGACTGTTCTTTAAATCAGATTGACTCTTGAGCAGATCTTTCCTCCCACTCACCAATGGATGCAATTTGCTGAAGAAGGCCAGATTAACACGGAATCTACCTTTTTGTTTGAATATCTAAGTTAGGAGGTGAGTGCATTTTGTGATCTTTCTACCCTCTGCGTTTTATTTTTTATTTTGTTAACATGAAAGTACATGATGAAATCTCCAAGTCCAAAGAGAGAAGGCAATAAGATTTCCCAAGAAGTAAAACGCTGGTTGCACAAAAGCAAATTGAAGAAAACTCTCAGATTTCAGAAGTGGACCCCTGTCGTTCCCCCTCTTCGTGGAGGAACGACATAATGGTGCCGTGACTCGGATATGAAGCCTAGGCAGGGTTTAGTGTCGTTCCTCCACGAAGAGGGGGAGCGACATAATGGTGCCGTGACTTGGATATGAAGCCTAGGCAGGACTTAGTGTCGTTCCTCCACGAAGAGGGAGAGCGACAGACCCCAAAGATGGGAAAACATTTCACCCCAAGAGCTACACCTCCAGAAGGCAGTGGGGCACAAGTGCCAAGACCCCAAAGCCCTCAGTATTCTCTGGAGGGCAGCCCTGGCTTGGGCCAGGGAGGGGTGAGATTTTTGTGCTGATTCCTGGACTCTCTGTGGTGTTGATCTTACTGAATAAAGGAAGGGAAGAGAATTTCAAAACGAACCTAAACAACTTCTACCCTGATTGGAATAAAACAGCAACAACATAATAACTGGGATTATGGTTAGAACACATCTCACACACATGACCACATTTCATCTTCACTGTGATCTTTTAAAGATAGCTACTGCTATTACTTTTGGTTTTATAGATGGGTACTGGGAGGCTCAGGGAAGGGTTGTCTGCAAATGTGACCACCACCTCATCCCAGCTCAGGATGTGTGAGCTCCTCCTCCCACCAAGAATCCATCTCCCTTCCGGTGAGTCTTGGCTGGTCCGTGGCTACATCTAACAGAAGGATGGTCTGGAAGTGGTACTGTGCCCTTTTCTGACTTACATTTTAAGAGCACTGGCCATTTCAATTTTTGCTCTCTTGAAAGCTGGTTGCCATGTTAAGAAGTCTGAATAAGTCTGTTGAGAGAGAGAAAGGACACACAAAGAAAGGGACTCCCTTTATTCAGACACTAGGAGAGAATGTCCAGCCAGCCAGCTATCCTAATTGAGGCATATGAGTGAAATCTCCTTGGTCACTCAAACCCTAGCCTAGTGTGCAACCATGTGAGGGACCCCAGCCAACACCTTGCGGAATACAAAAATTGATTCAAGGGGCTGGCATTGCAGCGCAGCAGGTTAAGCTGCTGCCTGCGACACCAGCATCCCATATGAGCAACGATTCAAGTCCCGGCTATTCTACTTCCTACCCAGACACCTGCTAATGCTCCTGTGAAAGCCGTGGAAGATGGCCCAAGTACTAAGGCCCTGCCATCCATGTGGGAAATCTGGATGGAACTCCAGGCTCCTGGCTTCAGTTTGGCTCAGCTCTGATTATTGTAGCCAACTGGGGGGAGTCAACCAGCAGATAGAAGGTCTCTTTCTGTAAATTGCCTTTCAAATAAATAAATAAATCTCTTTAAAAAAAAATTGACCCCATAGGCACACAAAATGATAGTGAATGTCACATAAACCACTGTTTCAAGCATTGTTTCAAGCGGAGCCAAGCTGTGGGGCCATGTCTTTCTGACTCCATTGCTGAACAGACACCTGACCATAAGACCATAAATCAGTAAAGATGCAGAAATTACAAGCAAAGTCTTCTAACTCAGGAAATATGAGGGCTGAAGAAGAAAGGAAGGAATACAGCAAGGGTGCAGGTGAGCTTCCAGGAGCCTGAGAAAAATAATTTCATTCACAAATTTATTGAGCATCTGCAATGCTTAAAACAATTTTCTAGCAGTTCTGAGGGATTCAAAGGTGAATACAGGGCAGGCATTTGTTATTGTTTTTTTTTATTTATATTCATGGAAGTTTTAACATTTATTTATTTATTTGAAAAGCAGAGTGACAGAGAGAGATGGTGAGACAGAGCAAGATCTTCCATCCACTGGTTCACTCCCCAGTAGCCACAACAGCTCAGGTTAGGACAGGCTGAAGCCAAGAGCCTGGAACTCCATCCAGATCTCCCATGTGGATGGCTGGGGCCCAAGCTTGTGGGCCCTCTTCTGCTGCTTTCCCAGGCACATTAGCCGAGAGCTGGCTCCGAAGCAGAGCAAACAGGACTCAAACCAGCACTTAGATATGGGCTGCCAGATTGCAAGCAGCGATTTAACCCACTGTGCCACACCCCCTGGAAGGCATTTGACACAGCAATTAAGGCACCCCCCCCCCGACACTCACATTTCATATTGGAGTGCCTAGGTTACAGTGCCAGCTCTGATTCTTTCATCCATTGTTTCACTCCCCAGATGGCCACAACTGCTGGAGCTGTGCTGATCCAAAGCCAGGAGCCAGGAACTTCTTCTGGGTCTCTCACATGGGTGCAGGGGCCCAAGGACTTGGGGCATCCTCCACTGTTTTCCCAGGCCATAACAGAGAGTTGGATTGGAAGTGGAGCAGCTGAGACTTGAACCTGAGCCCATATGGGATGCGGGCACTGCAGGCCAGGGCTTTAATTCACTGTGCCACAGTGCCAGCCCCCCAAATTTTGACATTTTAAAATATTTATTTAATTTATTTTAAAGGCAGAGTGACAAAGGGAGGGAGAGGGGGAGACAGAGAGAGTGAAAGAGATCTTCCAGCTGTGGATTCACTCCCCAGATAGCCACAACACCCAGGGTTAAACCAGGAGGAAGTCGGGAGCCAGAAACCCCAGTCTACTGTCATCTTCTGCTGCCCTCTCAGGTGCGTTAACAAGCAGCTAGCCCAGAAGAGGAGCAGCCAGGACTTGAACCTGCACTCCAACATGGGATGCCAGTGTACTGTGGCAAGCAGAGGCTTAGCCTATTACACGACAATGTAAGACCTAGTTATTTTGTTGTTTTCATTTGTTTTTAAGACTTACAAAGAAATGTCATTGCAAAATAATTATTCTTTATAATCAGTGTTATAATGTTTAGTTTTTACCAAATAAAATCTATGTTTCAATGAGAAAAAGTTGCCTGTGTCTCCTTTTGCCTTTGATAGTTGAGATAAATAACCATGCTACTTATTAATTGTTCATGTAAGTAAGTAATTTATGTATTGTTCTGACCAATAAATCAGCATGTATTGTTTTATCCTGGCACGTTATACTGTCTGGCTTAGAGTAGGTATTCAATAAATATTTGGTGAATGGATGTCTACTGAATGAACTTCTTCAAAAATAAGGCACTTTCAGCTTGAACATGGGAATCTAAAATTGGGAATGTGAAATTACATTGCCTTCTCTGCAGCGCATGATTCACAGGCCTGGACGGCCTCTGCATGCTTCATGGAAAGCGGCGAGAAGCACTGCTCTGTAATTCTTGCAGTCTGGGGAGTGGTCTCAGCAGGGCTAGAGCAAATCCTTCAGTGCGGAGTCTAACAAAGCAGCCGCACAGAGCCAGGGAATGCAGAGCTTCTCTGGCAAGCAGCGTGGGTGGTCATCATTTCTGGGCCTTCTTCCAGTTGTGCTCATACTGCCTACGTTGCTCTTGTCTGCTTTGTGTCACTGGAGCCCTAGGGATAGCAAGAAATTTGCCCAGAAGTGTAAAACTGCCCTTTTCATGAAAGGAAAATTTTCCAAACAAGCACATTCAATGAGCTGACTGGAGAGCTCAGAAAGCACAACCAGAAAAGCCAAAATATGAAACAAAAGAGTCCTCAGATTTGGTACCCTACATCACTCACCTCTCCCCATCAGAGGGGCTCCACGTTCCATAGGCAGCTGCCTTTCTAGGCTCTCAATGCAGATGTTCCTCCCTCTCCTTAGAGTGTGTAAAGGTCATACCCGTGAGGAAAGTTTCTGTCCGACAGGTGAATATGAGAGTACAGCCAGGAAACACAGCAGGGAATAGAGGAGCTATAAGGAATGGTGAAAAGAGAGAAGATATGGAAATCAAGGGAATCTGAGACCCAGTCTTTCTGAGACGCAGAGTCTTTCTGAATGATCTTGGTCGTCGTTAACAAACATGTGAGTACCATTACGTACTAGAGCAGTGCAGTCCAACAGGAAATATAATGCAAAACGCACATATACTTTATAATTCTCAAGTAGCTACCTTAAAAAAACCTAAAAGATGGGGCTAGTGCCAGTGTTGTAGGTAGTAGGTTAAGCCTCTGCCTGTGATGCCAGCATCCTATATAAGCAGCAGTTCAAGTACCGCTGCTCCACTTCTGATCCAGCTCCCTGCTAAAGGCCTGGGAAAGCAGGGGAGGATGGCCCAGCTACTTGGGCCCCTGCACCCACGTGGGAGACCCGGAAGAAGCTCCTGGCTCCTGGCTTCTGATTGGCCCAGCTCCAACAGTTGCGGCCATTTGGAGAGTGAACCAGTGGATGAAAGATCTCTCACTCTCTCCCTCTCTCTCTGTAATTGTAATATTATATTCTATTTAAATCAGGATGTTTAAAATACATTGCCTCATTACATTTCCTCATATAATCAATATAAGAAATTACTTAAGAGATTTTTTTTACATTCTTTTTTTCCATGCTAAGTTTCCAGAATCCTGGATATATTTAATATTAATAACATATCTCAAAAGTACTTTGAGTTTTCCAATAACCGAATCAAATTTTAAGTTTAATTACAATTTAATAAAATTAAAATTCAGTTTCTCTGTCTCATTAACCACATTTCAAAAATTCAAGAGCCACATGTGACCACTGGTTACTGTATTGGACTGCCCAGTTCTGGAGCTCCACACAAAAACTTGTTTACGACATTGAACCCTGCCCTCTAGATTTCAATCCTAAAGGAATTCAGGCAAAAAATGAAAAATAGCAGCAGTAATTTAGGAAGCTGGAGCCACTAAGCCTTTGATTATAATGTAAATTAAAAATACGGTATCTCGAAATAAAATAAAATGTTACATTAAAAATAGTATAAGAAGACTCCTTAGCTGAAGCAAACTAAAAGTTTGTAGGTTAATTTTTAACCAGATTAGTTCAGGAAAGGAACCATAAAACTGGTATCTAACTTAAACATTTTAAAAATATAAACCATGTAAAAGTACTTTCATTCACCAATATATGGGCATAACCAAGGGATTTTCCCTGAATAAATGTTTACTGACTGGAATTTTGAGTAGCCTTCCTTTTGTAAGTCAGGTCTACTACACAGGAACAGTAATTTTCAAGAAATGGGGAGAAATTAGGAGAAATAGTGGAGGCCAAGCTCAGGAACTGCCGGCAGCCAGCGGGAGACCCAGATGAGCAGACATTGTTCACTGCCTATTCGTTCACTATCCCTACTCCCTTATCTGTCAAAGAGAACTCTAGTTTTATTCCAATACTAAGTGGAGATCCTTTCATGCCATGGAAGCTGGCCAAGGTCTAACCAGGTCAAGGAAAAATCATGATTGGCTTAAGCTTTTGCCAGTAATTGGCCAGTATTAGGCATATGACTCCATTCCACCCAGTGAGATTTCAGGGGAGATGTGTAAGGTGCTTCTGGCAAAGACTTTCTTCCTAGGTGGAAACACAGAGCTCACAAGAAGCATGTCCTTCACTCCTCTCCCTTTCTTCCTGCTTGGACTACAGTTGTTTGAAGAGCTGCAGCCACCATCTTGTGACCCACGTGTAAACCAGCTATGGGCATGTGAAGAAATCCCACTGGAGGGTGCAGGGTGAAAGAAATCGCATGGGCCCTGAAGATACACATGGGTAGCTATAGCAACTATACATTGTGTGAGATAATTAAGTGTGGACAAAGCCACTGTTAATCAAGCAATCCATTACTGGAAGCTGAATGCACCCCAAACCTATACCCTTGTTCTCTAGGACGCAGGACCCACCTTCTAGATCTGAACCATGACAAGGAGAGCACCTGAAACACACCACACCTGAATAATCAGCCCCAGGACCTGAACCCAGATGTTCATCATGGAGTCTTCTCATCTTCCTCTCACTGAAAGTTTTGGAAGATGGAAAGGATTGGGGCCGGCACTGTGGTGTAGTAGGCTAAGCCTTGGCCTGTGGTGCCAGCAACCCATATAGGCACTGATGTGTGTCCCAGCTCCTCCTCTTCCTATCCAGCTTTCTGCTAATGGCCTAGGAAAGCAGTAGAAGATGGCTGAAGTGCTTAAGCCCCTGCACCCACGTGGGAGACCCAGAAGAAGCTCCTGGCTCCTGGCTCTGGATTGGTGCAGCTCCAGCCGTTGCAGCCATTTGGGGAGTGAACCAGAGAATGGAAGACCTTTCTCTCTGTCTCTCCCTCTCTCTCTGTAACTCTGCCTCTCAAATAAATAAAGGTTTCAGTGTAAATGGACTATCAGAGGGGAAAAGGAACAACACTTGGTATTTGCCATAATTGATTCGAACTTGAGATTACTATTTATTGAGTTTGGTTTCTAGAATGAAACCCCAGTAAATCACCAAGCATGAGAATCCACTTTTTCCTTTCCGATCTTACCTACTGATCAAGGTCCCTTTGAGGCCCTTCTTCTCCGTGAGTCCTCTGTGATCCCTCCAGCCTACAGGGAGACTCCCTCATGGGGACACCGAGCACTTTCATAATTGATAGCTAATAATACTCTCTCTTACTTTTGTTTCTTTGTCCTAATTTAACTTTTCTTGTATCTGGCTCTCTTGAGAGCAGGTCCTATGTGTTATACTTCTCTGTATATCCCATGGCATCAAGCACCATGCAGGCACTGGCCTAGTGTTCATAAGTACCTGCAAAATAGGTCAGTGAAAAATGAAAGTATAAGGCCAGACACCCTCACTTAATCACAGAATGGTATTTTCCTTAAATAGCATTTAAGCCAGCTGTGAATCAATGGTCTCTATTTCTATTATTACATCACCTTGATTCTTGGGTTTTACTCCAATATTTGATTTAGTGCTTACCCTTATTCCTTAATACCTTTAGTAATTGTGAATTCGTGGTATTACTTTTTTAAAAAAACTATACACTTGAAAAAAAAGAAAGAGCAAGCATGCTCCTATTTGCTTGTTCACTCCCCAAATGTTTGCCATGGTCAGTACTAGGCCAGGCTGCAGCCAGGAGCCAGGAGCCAGGAGCCAGGAACTCAATCCAGAGCTCTCACATGGATGGTAGGAACTCAGTCACTTACGTCATCACCACTGCCTACTACAGACTGCATTAGCAGGACTAGCCAGGGCAGGGTATCAAACCCAAGTGTTTTGATATGGGGTGTGAACATCTTACTTTTTTAGAAAATTTATTTTCATTTTATTCAAAAGGAAGAGAGAGAAAGAGAGACAGAGAGAGAGAGAGAGAGGGAGAGGGAAATATTTCATCCTCTGGTTCACTCTCCAAAATGCCTGCAACAGCCAGGGCTGGGCCAGGTTGAAACCAACTCTCTCCCAGGTGCACATCAGCAGGCAGCTGGAATCAGTAGCAAACCCAGGAAGTCTGTGATACAGGATGTGGGCATTCAAGCAGTGTCATAACCCTTGCACAAACAGCTGTTCAAGACATGAACATTTTAACCAGCATCAAATATTCCTTGGGAACTCTGTTCCACTGTGGTGTCCCCCTCCCAAACACGACCATCCCTGAAGGCCTGGACAGAGTGGGAAACCAGGACCAAAGCTAGCAAGGGGTGTTCTGCCTGGGACTGCCGAGAACTGAAACAGTCTAAGTCCCCTGGGAGTGCCGGGGGCACAAACACAGGAAGCCATGGGACTACACCAGTTTCTAGAGATAAACAGAAACGATGAAGTTCAGCAACTCTGCAAAACCAGAAGGAAGTGGAAGCAGAGGAGAAACGGGGCAAGGAGGGTCCTGGGCACTTCCAAGAAGAGCCTTCGGGGGCCTCGCTTCCCCATATCAGTCAGCAGCCACACCGCACACACCAGGACAATGGAGCCGGCTTCCTTGCACACTTCTCTTCCTAGCCCCACACCCTTTACAACCAGCTTTTTCTGGATGCTCTATTTATTAAACTCGGCTAATTCTCTGCATCTCCTCTGAGGACTGGGCGGCCCCCTGAGTCAGCCGGCCACTTGCCTGGCTGCCGGCACTTTGCAGCTGAGGGCCACTGGCAGTCTGGACACTCGGAGGATTTCAGGATGGTGGTTTCCCCTGGCAGCCTGCCTGCAAGGAGGGGGAAAAGAGCGAGCGAGAAAGGCAGTAAAACGCGGGCTGCATAATGCTGGTGTAAGAGGTTGCTTAGAAAAACAAACAGATGTGTATCTAGCCCTAGAACAGCGACAATATCCACAAGGCAGCCAGAAGTCCAGTGAAGCAAGTGAAAGATAACAGACAGCAAGCAGCAGGCAGCAACGGAGAGATTTCTCCAAGGAGGCAGGGAGCCCTTTGAGCAATTGCATAGGGAGAAGGCTGAGTCCCACCAAGCAACGAAAAGAGGTGGAACGAAGACAGCAAGGCGTCAGTGTAAAAGGACCATCATAGGGGAAAAGGAACAATACTTGGGACTTGCCATAAGACCTCAGATAAAAACAGTTCCAGGGGCCAACAGTGTGTTTCAGTAGCTGAGCTACCGCCTGCAACACCAGCATCCCAGATCCAAGCATCAGTGCAAGTCCTAGGTCTCCACTTTTTTTTTTTTTTTTTTTTTTTTGACAGGCAGAGTTAGACAGTGAGAGAGAGAGACAGAAAGGTCTTCCTTTTTCCGTTGGTTCACCCCCAAGTGGCCACTACAGCCAGCGTGTTGCTGCTGGTGCGCTGCGCCGATCTGAAGCCAGGAACCAGGTGCTTCCTCCTGGTCTCCCATGTTGGTGCAGGACCCAAGGACCTGGGCCATCCTCCACTGCCTTCCCGGGCCACAGCAGAGAGCTGGCCTGGAAGAGAGGCAACCGGGACAGAATCTGGCGCCCCGACCGGGACTAGAACCCAGTGTGCCGGCGCCGCAAGGCGGAGGATTAGCTGCGGCGCCGGCCCCAGTCTCCACTTTTGATCCAACTCCCTGTTAATATTCCTGGGAAGGCAACAGAGGTTGTCCTAAGTGGTGGGCCCCTGCCGCCTACCCACATAGGAGACACAGGTGGAGTTCCAGGCTCCTGGCTTCTGCCTGTCCAGCCCAGCTGCAACAGATGTTTCCATTTGGGGAGTGAATTAGAGGATCTAGAGGATGGAAGAGGGTTTTCTCTCTCTCTCTCGCTCTCTCTCTCTCTAACTCTGTCTTTCAAACAAATAGATAAATCATTAAAAAAAAGTTCCAAAATTAATCATACATGCTGGGTCATCAAGGAGGAGGGTAGAAACAGATGTTTCAAGACAATGGCTTTTAAAATTTCTGATTTTGTTTTAAAAAGATGAGCACAAAATGAGATCCCTGGAAACTGCTGCTGCAGCCCACAGCTGCTCTTGTAAAGTAGGAACGGCAAGGACTTCTGAAGTGCAAAGTCATGCCGCTGACTCATCCAGGGGACTCCCTGAAGTCTGCCATACCTGCTACTCGTGGCTCTGGGTCGGGCTGCTGACTGCAGCGGTGGGGCAATGAGGCAGACACAGAGAGAGAATTCCGAAGCCATCAAGAAAAGCCATGATGTGTAAGAAAAATTTCCGGCAGCTAGAAAGACAGTCAGAGTGGGCGGGGCAGGTGAGCACACGCTCAGAGGCGGCGTGGTGATCGACTTGGAGGCGCAGAGTGGGGTCTGCGTGCTCTGGGGATCCTCAGCAGGGCCTGGACTGTTCAGCTATGCCGTGCTCAGCACTTCTCTGGCACTTCACACCCGTCTCCTCCCTTGACCTTCTGCCACATCCTCTGGCCCATTTCCAAACATGGAACGCTGCCATGATCCACTTGTTGCCACCTCGTCTTTGCAGCCGAGCCCACCACGTGACCCGCCCTGCCACATGTCCATTCTGCTAGGGCTTGGGCAGACAGTCTCTCATCAGCTGGGGACTTCCTGTCCATCTCCGAGCACACTTGCTACAAGCGCCTCCAGCGAGCTCGAGTTTAATAAAAAGGAAGTGCTTCCTTCAGTTTTCACCCCCTCTTCCAAAACCCACGCCATCAGGACCTTCGCTTGTCTTCACTCGGCCCGCCTATTTGCTCATCTGACCCTGTCTGCTTTCCTCTGCTACAACCATTCTCCTTCCTCGGGCTCCAGCCTCCCTCCCTTCCTTGCTCCGTTCGGCTCAGCAGACGACACGGCCTCTGCTGCAGGAATCAGGCCAGCTGACTTCCATCCTTCTCTTTTCCTAACCCTCCCCCCCCCCCCCCCCCCCCGCGTGGTTTCCACATGCCCGGCTCCTCCTGAGCCTTGCACGTGGCATTCCTCCCACCACCACCCGTTGTTCTCTTCTTTCCTTAGCATGGTAGACAGGTTGGGAGCGGTGGCTGTGTTTCAGATCACTGAAAAGGCCTTTTATAAGTACGAATATACCCTAAAGGATTAAAAGCAGGCTCTCCAAGAGATATTTATTCATCTGTGTTCACAGCAGCACTGTTTACAAAAGGTGGAAGCAGCCCAAGTGTCCACTGAGAGATGAATGGATAAACACAGCATGGTATCTCCATACAATGGAAACAAACGCTGACACATGCCACCACAGGGCTGGAAGACTTGACATTATGCTAAATGAAATAAGCCAATCGCTAGAGTACTACTTTGAGGTACCTAGAGTAGTCAAACTCATAGACAGAAAGTAGAAAGGCAGCTTTCAGGGATTGGTGGAGGGGGAGTGAGGAGTTTATGTTTAATGAGTACAAACTTGGAATTCTGCAAAGTGAAAAATGTTCTGCATATAAATGGCTAATGTACTGAATGCCACTGAGCTACACACTTAAAAGTGATTAAAGCGGTAAATTTTGTGTCATGAATATTTTAATATAATTTTAAATAAATAATTTTTTAAAGCGTGTGTGCCCTTTTCCCACTCCAGATGCCCTAAATCATAATAGGCAGAGTCGTGAATTTATTGTTGCTGCTGTTCACCCAGCAGAGACTGCCTGCCAGGCACTGCGCTGGGAGCTGGGGAACAGACAGGAAGCACACAGCATCGCCCTTCTTCACAGCCTCATGAAGAAGAGAGCAAGTGTGTTTCCCACAGTTGGCAAGATGGGTGTGCACCAGAGGTGTGTGGGGATGAGACCAGAGTGCTCAGCTCTGGGGTCCAGGGCTGGGGCCGACAGCAGGCGAGGATCCCGAGGCGCATTGTGCTGGGTTCACTCCTGCTTTCCCTCACTTCTGACATTTTGCCCAACGGTTCACTCTCCTAGCATATCTGACAAATTTACATGCCTTTGCCCACCCCCATGTCTACAGTCATCTCTCAGAGTTTATGGTGAGTTCCTAATTGCCAAACCCCGTAGTCTGTTCCAGTGGCAGAGGTAATGCTACAGGTTTATCCAGTCTTGCCTCACTCCACTTTTCTCTGCCTGGGCACTCAGGAAAAGATCGTTTCTCCTCCCTCCCTTCAGATGGGGGCCACATGCCCAGGTCCTACAAATGAAAGGTGAAGAGAATAGATGCAACCAGGCCAGACCCTTAAAATCCCTGCTCCTCCATCCTCCCAGTCTCTCCTCGCCTTCCGTGGCATCAGGGGCAACTCCTGCTTTCCATGGACAAGCCTCAAGGTATACAAGGGTCTCCTGATGAACACTTGTCTTGCTCGAAGTGAAAAATAGTTTGAGAGTTTTCTGTTATAACTGCTGGCTTAAGAGACCCTCTCTGGGGACTGGTATTGTGGTGCAGCAGGTTGCTGCGGACAATGTTGGCATCCTATATAGGAGCGCCAGGTTCAAGTCCCGCCTCCGATCCCCTTCTGGTCCAGCTCCATGCTAATGCACCTGGGAAAGCAGTGCAAGATGGTCAAGGGCCCCTGTCACCCCTGTGTGAGACCAAGCTGCTCTGCCTTTCAAATAATTAAATAGAAATCTTTAAAAAAGACAAAAATCCTTTTACTGCTCTTCATTGATTCAATCAAAGTTTCTGAGGGTTTGGTTTGGCAGTTTGTGTGCCAGACGTGTAGTTGTGACTGTCCTCATTATCCTATTTTCTCTTCACAATCTTCCAGGGCTTGCCCTTCCTAAAGTCTGCTCTAAGACTTGGTCGCAGGTGGGACTTGCTGTGGGTTCCCCTACCTCTCCAGCCCCCTCCCAACCCCACCCCCTCACCCCACCCACCCTTGCTGCTTCCCTGGCTTTCTCCATTCTCCTCTTTTCCTCACAAAACAGCAAAGGCATTTCCCAAGAATTTTAGCCTCTCTAAGTCCCTTGGGTCAATTAAAGAAGAGGAAGCAGGAGTAGTGGGGCGAGCCCCTCTCAGCCATGCCGACCTGACATCTGGGAAAGGAGAAGGGAGGGAAGGAAGGAGGATCTGACAGGAGGAGCCCCCAGGCTGCCCTGCACCTGGCAGAAGGTGAGGGCCAGTGCTTGCCAGAGGACTCCCGTGCTGGGAGGAAGGACCTGGCTTGGCACCTTTGCCGTGCTCTGCCAGCAGCCCCGGGAGTGTCACCTCAGTACCGAGGCGGTGCTGGAGCCAGGAGGGCGGCAGCTGGAGCCTCTCAGCGATTACACTCCCCCCATGCAGTCCTTTTAAAGGAGCTGAGAGTTCACTCCCATGGCTGCCACATCTGTGTCCTCACTCCGTCTCTGTTGCACTGTTTCTCCTCTTAGGGGCTCATTAGTTGCAGCGTGTCCACTAACACTTGATATCCTGGGAGAGTCAGGCATGCGATTCAGACCTTCTGTAAGAACACACTTTGTACACTCGGCTAGTTCAAACTTGGCCTTCTCTGTGAAACCTTCCTCGAGACCCTTACCTGACCCCATTCCATAATACCCAGTACCATCTCTGCACTTGCCACATTCTGCATTTTACAAACTGTAAAAGCTTCCTTTCCCTCGTGGTTTGCAAGCATTGCAAATATTTATCTTTGCATCCAGATAGTTTAATACTACTGTGATATGCAATACTTGCTCAGTTGCTTGTTGAATGAATTATACAGAAATGACTATTGGGCAGACAATGTAAAGCATGTGCTATGGTTTGAATATGAGTTGGCTCCTGAACTCAAGCAGATGTTTATACCTCAATGTTATAAGTTAATCGTGCTGGGCCGGCACCGCGGCTCATTAGGCTAATCCTCAGCCTGCAGCGCCGGTACCCTGGGTTCTAGTCCCGGTTGGGGTGCCAGATTCTGTCCCGGTTGCTCCTCTTCCAGGCCAGCTCTCTGCTATGGTCCGGGAAGGCAGTGGAGGATGGTCCAAGTACTTGGGCCCTGTACCCACATGGGAGACCAGGAGGAAGCACCTGGTTCCTGGCTTCAGATTGGCTCAGCGCGCTGGCCATGGCAGCCATTTGGAGGGTGAACCAATGGAAAAGGAAGATCTTTCTCTCTGTCTCTCTCTCTCACTGTCTACTCTGCCTGTCAAAAAAATAAATTAATTAATTAATAAATTAATGGTACTGGAAAGTGGGAACTTAATCTAATTGTGGTGTTTAGGAGGTAGATTTTGTAAGAGGTCCTTAGGTTACTGGGGTATTCCCTTGGAAGGTAGTTCTCATGATGACTGAGTGTAAAAGCCCGAGTTAGGCCCAGCCACTTTCTCTGCTTCCCGGCTCACCATATGATCCTTCCTCAGCGTGAACTCCAGCATTGCCATCCAACACCCTCATGATGGAGTCCAAATCAGTGGAGCTGCCTCAAATTTCTCAAATTGTGAGATAAATAACCTTTATAAATAACCTTTTTCTCTTCATAAATTCAGTTGCCTCAGGCATTCTTTTTTTTTTTTTTTTAAGCAATGAAAGGCTCATTAATACAGTATGGAAACTGAATAAGATGGGAACAAAGAATTTGCATTCTAACTCCAATGCACTTACTAGTTCTGTGAACTTGGACACGTTATTAAACATTTTTAAGCCTCATTGCCTAATCTATGAAAAAGGAAGTGACCTTAATTAAGTACTCACTTGGGGGCCAGTGCTGTGGCATAGGGGGTAAAGCTGCTGCCTGCAGTGCCGGCATCCCATATGGGTGCTGGTTTGAGTCCCAGCTGCTCCACTTCCAACCCAGCTCTCTGCAATGGCCTGGGAAAGCAGCTGAAGATGGCCCAAGTGGTTGGGCCCTTGTACCTGCATGGGAATCTCAGAGGAAGCTCCTAGCTCCTGGCTTTGGATCAGCACAGCTCCAGTCATTGCGGCCATCTGAAGAGTGAACCAGTGGATAGAAGACCTCTCTCCCTTTCTCTCTGCCTCTGCTTCTCTGTTGCTCTGCCTTTCAAATAAGTAAATAAATAAACCTTTTTTTTTTTAAAGTACCCACTCTGAAGTAGGCATCTCACACATGGTAACTCAATAGGAGTTACTCACCTCAATGAAGAGTTATTATAAAGATAAGCGGCCGGCACCGCAGCTCACTAGGCTAATCCTCCGCCTGTGGCGCTGGCACCCCGGGTTCTACTCCCAGTTGGGGCGCTAGATTCTGTCCCAGTTGCTCCTCTTCCAGACCAGCTCTCTGCTATGGTCCGGGAAGGCAGTGGAGGATGGCCCAAGTGCTTGGGCCCTGCACCCGCATGGGAGACCAGGAAGAAGCACCTGGCTCCTAGCTTTGGATTGGCACAGCGCCGGCTGCAGCAGCCATTTGGGGGGTGAACCAATGGAAGGAAGACCTTTCTCTCTCTCTCTCTCTCTCTCTCTCTCTAATCCTGCCTGTCAAAAAAATAATAATGAAAAAAGATAAGCACGAGTTTTGGATGTAGAAACACTAGGAAAACTAAAGCTTCATAAGAATATAAGACATCATATTTTTACCACCTCAGTGCACAAAAATCCCTAATCTTCATTCTATTCTAACCTATGTCCTGAGTTCCAGGCTGGTACACTAAATTAAAACTACCCTTGGGGCTGGCACTGTGGAGTAGTGGGTAATGCCGCCGCCTGCAGTGCCAGCATCCAATATGGGCACCAGTTCCAGCGCTGGATGCTCCACATCCGATCCAGCTCCCTACTGTGGCCTGGGAAAGCAGTGGAAGATGGCCCAAGTCCCACCCACATGGGAGACCTGGAAGATGCTCCCGGCTCCTGACTCCTGACTTCAGATGGATGCAGCTCTGGCTGTTGTGGCCATCTGGGGAGTAAACCAGTGGATGGAAGACCTCTTTTTCTCTCTGGTTCTCCTTCTCTCTGTGTGTAACTCTGACTTTCAAATAAATAAATAAATCTTCAAAAAAAAAAAAAAAACAACTACCCTTACTCACCACAAACTCAAAGCAAAAGTCTTATTGCAGTAGTTCCGCCATATCATGTCCTAGCCAATCTTTTTTATTGTATTGTATTGCATTGATTGTATTTATTTGACAGGTAGAGTTACAGACAGTGAGAGAGAGAGAGAGAGAGAGAGAGAGAGAGAGAGAGAGAAAGGTCTTCCATCCTCTGGTTCACTCCCCAGTTGGCTGCTACGGCTGGGCTGCGCCAATCCGAAGCCAGGGGCCAGGTACTTCCTCCTGGTCTCCCATGCAGGTGCAGGGCCCAAGCACTTGGGCCATCCTCCTCTGCCCTCCCGGGGCCACAGCAGAGAGCTGGACTGAAAGAGGAGCAACCGGGATTAGTACCCGGCGCCCATATGGGATGCCGGTGCCACAGGCAGAGGATTAAGCTAGTGCGCCACAGCAATGGCCCCCTAGCCAATCTTGTGGGGCCTAATCTTACACTATTTCCCTGGAAGCAGACCCTCTGCAGCAGTCTAAAAGGCCTAATGCTATCTGTCAACAGACGCTGAGCCTCTGCTCACAATCACCCTCAGCTTCAGGAAAGCCTCATCCTTCTCTGCCTGCTGAAATTTCGCCATTCCTAAAAGCCAAACTCAGATCCACCCTCATCAGAACAATCTCTTTACTCTTACCTCTACTACTAGTACCACTACTGTTACTAACATCCAGTTAAAAGACCACCTTGGGTTTGTATGTCTTGATTCTATCATTCACTAGTTGTGTGACCTTAAAAAAATGACCGACTCTCTCTATATTTTAATTTCCTTATCTGTAACATAGGCATAAGAATCCTCTCCCTCATTGGGTTATTAGGAAGACCAAATGAAATAATACAAGCAATCTACTTTGAATTGTTATAGTACAACATCCATAATGATCCTAAGACAGTCTATGTTTTCATGGTCTACATCGGGCAGATGAGAACAAGACTGTCTGTACTTCAAATGTACCACTTACTTAATACGACACCTTCATGTGGCAAGAGTAATTTTATTGGTCTCTGACTATGCCCAGGTACTATGGTAATTACTTGGCTTATTTACTTATCACAACAATTCAAACCCCCATTTTTTTTTAAATCAAGAAACTGAGGCCCAAGAAAGTAAAGCAACTTGCCCAACGTCACAAATTTAGTTCATTTCTATGGATTTCGAATTCAGCCCCAAATTCTGTACATTGATATTACACCAGCACCAACCCTCAATACTTGTATGTCTTACCAACCACATTTTAGGTAACCTAAAGGTCTGTGTCTACTTCTTGCTAAAGCCCAACTCTGAAGCACTACCGTAAATATTCAATAAATACATTTTGTTTGATTAATCTATACCACATGTTGAGCACCTACAGTGTCATAAAGGCAAAGCATAGTTATATCATTAAGTATGAAATTCTATTATAGTAAATTATATAACGTACACAAACCACACACATGGTATAATACATACGATAGGATAGCTCAGAGCATGGGAGCACAACACAAGAAGCAATCAAATGATCGTGGAGGTACACACCAAATAGCACCACGTACCAGTGTCTAAAACAAAAACTACCCACGAAAACACTCTGTTTAGCAAGGGCCCAGCTAGAAACATTAGATTAACAAGCAAAACTTGCAGAAGAGGCTTTGCACACCCTTCATGCATTGCAAAATGCTGTAAACAGATCTCTAGCAATGTTTTCGAGGGCAGATCCAGGACAAGGCAACTGCCAGGAAGACAGCTGTGTCTTCTGCTGACTCTTACTCATTGCCTACTGATGGAACGCTTCTGCCCTCCAGACCACAGCCACAGGAGTAAATAGCTCTTAACCAAAGGAAGCGCTAGTTCAGCTGAAGTGGGTGCACTAGGCAGAAGGAAAGGATGTTAAACATTAGGCTTAAAGCATATACCCTTGATGGTTCCTCCCTATACTCTCCAGATGGTCATTTCAAATGCTCTCCTCCCCCTCCCCATTTCCACTGATGGCCTTAACCATGCTTCATTAAGAAAAAAAAAAAAAAAAAAAAACAGAAATGTTCAGAAGGAAGTTGCTTCATCTTCCTACCACGAAGTTCCTAACTAAGCCAATCTGTGCCCATTTTCTTATGCTCTTTTGTTACCATGGAGGAAGGGAGCTTCCCACCATCCAAGGCCCATCTCCCCACTTGGCTCTATAAGCCACCCCATCCTGTTCTCTGAGGGATTTTGCTCTTTCATTGTTTCCTTCTTCCATCATTATTTTCTCTCTCTAGCAAGTCATTCTTTTTGGCATAGTAGCATGTTCTAGCATTTCCTGTACTTAAAAACGAACACCTTGACATCATATTCTTCTTCAGTGCTACCATAATTTTCTGAGATTGCCTGCATATATCCGTATTTTTTATCCCCTCTTCACCTAGTTCCCTTTGTTATTTCTAATTTTAATGTGTATATTGAAAAACTATACAAAACGTCACTACTGTTTAAGGTTTATGTATGTATATATATATTTTTTCTTATTCTATTTTATTTGAAATATTTATTTGACACAGACACACACACACAGAGAGAGAGAGAGAGAGAGAGAGAGAAAATCTCACCTGGGGGTGAGAGTGTTGTGTCATACAGAAAAATGCATGTTTAATTTCATAAGAAACTTCCAGACTTCTTCCAAAGTGGTTTCACCATTTTTTCATGCCAATCAGCAATGTTTTAGATTCCCAGTTGCTCCATGTCTTTATCAACACTTGCTACGGTCAGTCTTTCCTTTTAGCTCTTCCACTTTGATATGTAGTGATGCAGTTTTAATTTGCATCACTGTACTGATGAACAATGTTGAACATCTTTTTATGTGTTTGCATCCACATCTTTTCTTTGATGCAGTGTCTTTCCATGTGGATCTTTTGCTCATTTTAAAAATTGGTCGTTTTCTTGTTATTAAGTTGTTATTATTTCTTATACAAATTTTTATTAGCTATTTGTTTTGCAAAGTTCTCTCCCATTCTGTGTCTGGCCATCCCATCTTCTAAACCATGTCTTTCAAACACAACAACAAATGTTTTCAGTTTTGATGAAATCAGGATATCAATTTTTCTTCTATGCTTTGTACTTTTTGTGTTCTATTTAAAAATCATTGCCTACTTCAAATACAAAGATCTTCTTCTAAGTGGTTTTTTCTGTAAGTTTAATAGTCAGAGTTCTAAATTTATATCTGTGATGCACTTGAAGTTAATTTTTGCTTGTAGTATAAAGCAAGGATCCATTGTAGCAACATCTGTTAAAGAAAATATTCTTTTCCAATTGAAATACCTTGGAAGCTTTGTCAAAAATCAACTGACCATATAGGAATGGGTGCATTCTGGACTCTAACTTTTCAGTTGCTTTTTTTTTGTTTTGTTTTTTTGACAGGCAGAGTGGACAGTGAGAGAGACAGACAAAGAGAAAGGTCTTCTTTTGCCGTTGGTTTACCCTCCAATGGCCACCACGGCTGGCGTGCTGCGGCCGGCGCACCGCGCTGATCCAAAGGCAGGAGCCAGGTGCTTCTCCTGGTCTCCCATGGGGTGCAGGGCCCAAGCACTTGGGCCATCCTCCACTGCACTCCCAGGCCACAGCAGAGAGCTGGCCTGGAAGAGGGGCAACCAGGACAGAATCTGGGGCCCCGACCGGGACTAGAACCCGGTGTGCCAGTGCCGCAAGGCGGAGGATTAGCCTATTGAGCTGCAGCGCCGGCTTCAGTTGCTCTTTATGTCTCTCCTCATGTCAATATCAAGTCTTGTAGCCAATTAAATTTGTTTTACACTTTCCAAATTATTTGAGTATTTTAAATTCTTTATATTTCCATATGATCCCTAGAATCAACTTATCAATTTCAACTCTCCCACTCAAAAAAATCCTCTGCTTGGAGACCCAACTTTCTTTAATTGTGGCATGAAGAAGAGGTAGAGACATTCTTTCCCCACAAGCAAGTATAAAACTGGACAAAACTATTAACAATGACCATTGTGGAACACTGGAAAATGATCAAGCTTGAACAACTTAAGAAATGGTATTTCTGAAAACTCTATCACACCAAATAAGAAGAGTGAGTTTGCAGCATCATCAATAAACCATGCTAAGTTGCCTGTTGAGAAGTTTTATCAGGACGTCATTGTCTTGGTTTGTAGAGGACAGTAGAAGAGCTACTATGAGGAAATTTTAGAAGTGAGAGGAGCATACCAGGACTGATATATAAAACTTCTGCATAACTCTGGTCTCTCCATGCATCCCAAAGAGCCCAGTGAAAGTAGAGTCTGCAGAGATGTGTGAGTCTGCTGTACCTTTAAATATGCTCCTCAAACCACACACTACTCAGATGCACTGAAAGTCTTACTGGCTTGAGGTATCTGAGCATAACCTTTGCTCAAATCACTGACTTACCAATAAGCTATTTAAGTGCAGAAGAGACCCCGAGAAGCCTAGCGCTCCTCCTCCAGCTAAAAAACAAGTAAAGCAGAGACATCAATGCTTGTGTACTCTGGGAGAGGCAGATATTTTTGGTTTTGAATGTAGACAAGTTAGCTTCTGCGGGGAAAAAAGCAATGATTGTCATAAGAACAATAAAACAAGGCTGGTGCCGCGGCTTACTAGGCTAATCCTCCACCTGCGGCACCAGTACCCTGGGTTCTAGTCCCGGTCGGGGCGCCAGATACTGTCCTGGTTGCTCCTCTTCCAGTCCAGCTCTCTGCTGTGGTCCAGGAGTGCAGTGGAGGATGGCCCAAGTGCTTGGGCCCTGCACCCGCATGGGAGACCAGGAGAAGCACCTGGCTCCTGCCTTCGGATCAGTGTGGTGCGCCGGCCGCAGCGCGCCGGCTGCAGTGGCCACTGAGGGGTGAACCAACGGAAAAGGAAGACCTTTCTCTCTCTCTCTCTCACTGTCCACTCTTCCTGTCAAAAAAAAAAAAAGGACAATAAAACAGAAACCCAAATTACTAAACATTATATTTTACAAAGATCATTTTTAACAGAAAAAATTGTATAGAATATGTAAAGAAACAGAAAAGCATGACCCATACTCTGATTAAGTCAATAAAATGATTCAAAATGGCTGCAGATATTGGATTTAGTGAACAAATATTTCAAAGAAGTTATTATAAATGCAAAAGAAAGTTAAAAATAATAATTAAGGGAAATGCACTAACAATGAGTGAACAAATAGGGAACCTTGCCAGAGAAACAGATCTTATCAAAAAGAGCCAAATGGAAATTCTAGAGCTGAAAAGTACTGTACTAAAATAAAAGATTTATCAGATGAGCTCAACAAAAGATTCGACCTATTAGAACAACATCCGTGAGTTTCAAGATCAACCAAAACTACAAACCTGAAAAATAAAGAGATAGGAGATTTAAGGAAAGTGAACAAAATCTCAGAGACCTACATGGGATCACATGAAACAACATATCCTCCACGTAACTGGAGTCTCACAGGAGAATAAAGCAAAAGGAGCAAAAAATATATTTGAATGTGTAGACGCTGAAAATGAAACAGTTACTGATGGACAGAGGCAGGGCCTGGCCCCGTACCCTAGCTGGGAAAGCCGCCACCTGACGCTGGCAGTCCATATGGGCACTGGTTCAACTCCCTGCTGCTCCACTTCCTATCCCGCTCCCTGCTAATGTTCATGGGAAAGCAGTGGAAGATGGTCCACATACTTGAGCCCCTGCACCCACGTGGGAGACCTGGAAGAAGCTCCTGGCTCCTGGCTTCAGCTGGCCCACCCCTGGATGTTGCAACACTTAGGGAGAGAACCAGTGCACAGGAGATCTCTTTCTCTCCATCTCTCCCTCTTTCTCTGTAACTCTGCCTTTAAAATACAGAAATAAATGTTTTTTAAAAAAAAGAGAGCAAAATGCTATTATACACGGGTTAAGTTCCTATATCTTATTATAAATACATTAGTGCTTATTTGAGTTAGGCTGGGATAAATTAAAGGACCATATATTATAGCTTTAGAGAAACTACTGAAAAATAAGGCAAAGAAATTCAGACATCAAGCCTAAAGAGGAATTAAAATGGAATACAAAAACTAATGCTTTTAGTACATGAAGGAACAAATGAGATATTCCTAAGTGAGATTAACAGAAAAAAGCAGTCAATAACAGAAAAAAGCATATCAATAGGCTTTGTATGAATGGACAAAATGCCCTAATCAAAAGTCAGAGATTGTCAGACTGCATACAAAAGCAATATTCAATGTATGGTTTCCATCAGAAACATACTTTAAATTCAAAAGCACAAATCATATCTACTGCATTTTTCATTTTGGTTTTTAGGTATTTAATTTGTAAAAGTTCCATTTGGATTTTTTTTTTACATTTTTAAATTCTCTCCTCATTGTGACTGTATTTTCTTCTACTTTTTGAATGTATAGAGCATATTTACAATGACTTTTTAAAAAATATTTATTTATCTATTTATTTATTTGAAAGGCAGCATTACAGGCAAAGAGGGAAAGACACAGAGATCTTCCATCAACAGGTTCACTCCCCAAATGGCTGCAACAGCCAGGGTTGGATCAGGCTGAAGTCAGGAACTAGGAACTTCATCCAAGTCTCCCACATGGGTGCAGGGACCCAAATACTTGGGTCATCTTCTGTTGCTTTCCCAGGCATGTTAGCAGGAAGCTGGATTGGAAGTGGAGCAGTCAGCACTGAACCTAGCACACATATAGGATGTAGGTATTGCATTAACCCACTATACCACAATACTGGTCTCTACAGTGACTTTTTATAATTAATTAATTAATTAATTTTGAGAGGCAGGGACGGACAGAGAAAGCTCCCATCCACTGGTACACTCCACAGATGCCCACAACAGCTGGCTCTGGGCAAGGCTAGAGCCAGGAACCAGGAACACAGTGCAGGGCTCTCTTGTGAATGGCAGGGACCCAACAATTTGAGGCTTCAACTGCTCCCTCCCAGAGTCAACATGAGCAAGAAGCTGGGATTTGGAGCAGAGCTTGCAATTGAACCCAAGCTCTCCAATAGGGAATAGTGGCATCCTAATGGGTGTGTCAACCACCAGGCCAAATGCCCTGTAATAACTGTTTTTAAGTTCTTATCCACAAGTTTTCATCAATGATATAATTTCTGTGTCTGTTTCTGATGACTGGGTCATGTGTATACTCTGGGTCATTATTTTTCTGGTTCTTTGCTTGCCTCATAACTATTTATTTTTAAATAAAATACTGGGCACTATGGATTTATGCTGCTGGTTGCTAGTTTTCTTTCTGGTAGGTAGTTAAGTGATTTGAATCACTAAATCCTTCCAAGCTTTCTTTCAAGCTGTGTCATTTTGGGGCCACTGCAGCCATAAGTAAAGTTCCAGGTCCAATACTCAGGTGTGTTACTTCTAAGGTTCCTACCTGTTTCTCCATACTTTTTAAGAACTTTGCACTCTGACCTCTCAGAACAAAGACACTGCCCAATCCTATGTGAGGTCCAGGAATTGCTCTGCCTATGCTTTTTCAAGTAGGTCTTTCATGACCTCAAGTAACTCCCCCTCACTGAAGCATAGATAAATACTCCCGCCATAGACACCAAGGCGGTCCCTCTGCAGATCCCTGGAGCTCTTCCTCCATACACAGTGCCAGGTTCTCTGAATACCAGAGTTCTGTGTCAGTGCATTCAGCCAAAGATAGAGCAATATAGTAAAAAAAAAAAAAAAAAATGCATCTGAACTGAGCATGTACAAACTTTTCCTGTCAGTAATTCTGAAACAATACAGTGTAACAACTATTTACATAGCATTCACATTTATGAAGTAGTTAAGTAATCTAGAGATGATTTAAAATCTATGCTAGGACGTGGCTAGGTTACATGCAAATATACTATTTTATAAGAGGAGGTTGGACATCCAGGGATTCTGGTGTATATGGGGGCTCTTGGAACCAGTACCCTGAGGATATAGAGGGCTAACTGCACTCTTCCCTATATACTATGGCTGCCTTGCCCTCCCCCAGCTCCATGTATTTCTTCCAAGCAACGAGACCGCTACACTGTTTGGGGTCCCCCTTTCTGTTTCCCCTGAAGACTTCTTGCACCCTGTTAGTGTTCCTTCGTTCAGGCCCCACAGTCCTGCTCTGCCTGTTGTTCAAATTCTGAAAATCACTGTTCACAGATTTTTCCAGTTTCCTAATTGTTTAAGACAAAGGGATAAATTTACTATCCTTTCCAACATCTTGGGCAGAAGCTTTAGTTGACTTCTCTTTCTTTTTAAAAATACTTTTATGCCGGTGCTGCGGCTCACTTGGCTAATCCTCCGCCTGCGGCACCAGCACACCAGGTTCTAGTCCCGGTCGGGGCCCCAGATTCTGTCCCAGTTGCTCCTCTTCCAGTCCATCTCTCTGCTGTGGCCCAGGAGTGCAGTGGAGGATGGCCCAGGTGCTTGAGCCCTGCACCCGCATGGGAGACCAGGAGGAAGCACCTGGTTCCTGGCTTCAGATTGGCGCAGGGCACAGGCCGTGGCAGCCATTTGGGGGGTGAACCAATGGAAAAAGGAAGACCTTTCTCTCTCTCTCTCTCTCTCTAACTCTGCCTGTCAAAAAAAGTATTTTTATAATACAATACTTACATAGATCCACAAAAATATTTTATATTATTTTAAATGCATGGTAAACAATAAGTTATTTTAGTAATTTATTTTTTTCTTCATTCAGAGAAGTATTTATAAGATTTATTTTTGTTAATCTGGGTAACTATCATTCGTTCATTTTCACCAGCTTTGTTATGTAAGTATACCAAGATTCACTTATCTTTTCCTTTGTCAGTGTCTGAATTGCTTAGTTCAGTGCTATGAAGAACAAAGTTTAGTGCCCCCAGAAGTATTCTTAAACATGTTTCCTAGTAGACATATATAAGAAGTTTTGTATAGGGATATATATTCTATATAGTAGTGAAATCACTGGGCTTTGGGGAAGATAATATCTACTTTTTAGCATCCTTTTTATTTTTATTTATTTATTGATTGATTGATTTATTGATTTTTAACTTTTATTTAATAAATATAAATTTCCAAAGTACAGTTTATGGATTACAATGGCTTTTTCCCTCCATAACTTCCCTCCCACCTGCAACCCTCCCATCTCCAGCTCCCTCTCCCATTCCATTCACATCAAGATTCATTTTCAATTATCTTTATATACAGAAGATCAATTTAGTATATATTAAGTAAAGATTTCAACAGTTTGCATCCACACAGAACACAAAGTGTAAAATACTGTTTGAGTACTAGTTATAGCGTTAATTCACATTGTACAACACATTAAGGACAGATCCCACATGAGGAGTAAGTGCTCAGTGACTCCTGTTTATTTTTATTTTTATTTTTAATAGAAAACTTTTAAGGCTAATTTCAGTTCCTCAATTCCTTCATCAGCAACTCAGAGTCTTTACACAAATCATTTCACTTACTTGGAACACTTTCCCACTGGCCACTGGTCAAAGCTTGCCCATTATACTTTTTAGATGTTACCCTGATATCCCTTCCAGGGGGAGACCTTCTCTGACTACCCACTTGAAGTCAGGTTGTCATCTATTCTTCAACATAGCACTGAGTTCATTTATTGTCTCTCGCTCACCAAGCTGTAAGGTTCATGGGGGTAGAAACAGTTGTCTGTCCTGTTGAACATTATTTATTTAATATCTATCTCAATGCCTCAGATGCTGTAAGTATTTAAAAACATGTTTTATAGGGGCCAGCACTGTGCATAGCAGGTAAAGCCGATGCCTATGGCACCATCATCTCATATGGGTTCTGGTTCGAGTCCCAGCTGCTCCACTTTAGATCTGCCTGGGAAATCAGTGGAGGATGGCTCAAGAGCTTGGGTTCTCCATACTCACATGGGAGACCCAGAAGAAGTTCTTGGCTCCAGGCTTCAGATCAGCTCACCTCTGGCTGTTGCAGCCATTTGGGGAGTGAAACAGCTGGTGGAAGATTTCTCTGTCTCTGCCTCTCTCTCTCTCTCTTTAACTCTGCCTTTCAAATAAATAAATCTTTATAAAAATCATGTTTTATGGATGAATGAATAACTAAGCAAGGTAATAAAAGGTATTATTATCTCCATTTTACATATGAGGGTAAGCTATTGGCCATCTCTTATCTAGCTTACTAACTATATATACTTTATAGATTGTTGCCCTATCACACAAGGGTTTCTATGCAGGGTGGAGGAATACTTAGATATATTTCACCAACTAAACTCAGACTATTCCAGACTCAAGATTAGCCTTACTTATGCTTTAACATAAACTAGACTGAGTTGTTACTATGAACTATGTCCTTAAATCTTGGTGTACTCGATGTCTAGCAGAGTATCTGACAGTGAAAACTCAAATCCTATTAGATGAATGAAAAATGGTAGTAGCTGGGTCATGAGAGGAGACATTATTTCACCTTGAAGGTAAAATAATACCACTGAGATTATATGCACAAACTTTTCACATACTATACATGGATATATGTAGATGCACATATGTGCATACTTGTATACTTATATATGGATGAAGTAAAATGATTTAATAGCATATTCCAAAGACTGTTTCAGAAAATATGTACTATAAGTTATAAGAAAGTTAAATTACATATCAAACCAGCATATGCTGGTCCAGAAGATTATTAAAGCCATGGAATTGTTGATAGAATTCTTTCATATAGTAGAAACAAATACAACCACATACTACATACCCACACATCCCAAAAAGAATTCCAATGAATGCAATAATGGTAGTGACATGAAAGCAAAACTAAACTGTAAGAGATAGCAACAAAATGTCAGTTGTTATTATAGAGGGCCCTATAAGATCATGACTAAATACAAGGGCAGGTGTTCCAGGGTAGGTGTTCAACCTACCAGGTAAGACAACTGCATCCCATATTGGAGTACTTGAGTTCAGTTTCCAGTTCTGTCTACTGACTCCAGCTCCCTGCTGATACAGAACCTGGGAGGTAGCAAGTGATGATTCAGGGAATCTGGTCCTGCCATCCACGTGGGAGACCTAGACTGAGTTCATGGCTCTCAACTCTTCCACGTCCCCAACACCTCTTTGCAGATATTTAAGGAGTGAACCAGCAGACAGAGTGTGCTTCTCTTTCTCTCTCTGCGTGTGTGTGTGTGAGAGAGAGGGGGGGGGGGGAGGGAGAGAGAAAATTGCCTCTCAATAAATAAACCCTTAGAAAAAAATTAAAGGTCCTTTCTGCGAATAAGGGGCAGCTGGGTGGGAGTGGGAGAGTCTTGAGGCCCAGAGGTCTTCCTGTGTTTACAAAGGAATGAATTAAGGAAACAATAAATAATGGAGCAGCAAAGGAAGAAGAATTATTGAGTATCCTCTCTGATTTTTCTTTGATTTCTATTCTCATGTTCCTAATGTCTCTTTTTCTTAGGGCTGCATTGTAGTTTCATTGTTGCTTTTGAAACAAAATGCCCAAGTAACATAATCATACAAATAAAAAATTAAGCATTAGAAGCTATGACAAAAGTATCACATTGGCATAAATCCTTAGTGGCCACGCATTTTGATAAGGATCAATAGGTCTTGTGAAGCTTCCTTTCTTCTTTCAATTCCCAATGATTAAGGATCAGCTATTTATTAGGAACTGTGCTAAATATTAATAATATAGTCATAACATTATCAGTTCAAGTTGTTTTTATTCTGAATCCTTTCCCCTTACCCCTGAGCTCACCAATGTGACTGTGAGAAGAATATTAACACAAACAAAACTCTTTCATACTGATCTAGGACCATTGTCAGTCTTTATAATGACAGGAAGTCAAAGGGTGGGGAGAATGTCAGAAAGCCACAAAGACAAAACAGACAAACCCATAAGGAAGAGGGAAATGGTTCAGCAATGCAACACAAATTTTACTTCTCGTCTCAGTATCTTCACTGATTCTTTTAATCTTTCTAGGCACTGTCTGAGAAATCTGTTTTTGGTCTTTTCACTCAATAATGAAACAACAATTGCCAGCTACTTCAGTTTTCTTTTTGGTATATAATAAGAACCTGAATACGGCTTGGCTTGAGTGTCTTGAGATACCTAAACTCTCTTACATGTTGTACACTGATCTCATGCATGGACCCCATTGGATTTTTTCCATTCAAATTTCCTTTGTCCCATCCTTGGTAGTTATTTTAAATAAATTTTCCCTTAATATCTTGTATACTATCTGAAGTATCTTTAGAATCAAAGAAATGTAAATGCCTCTACTATTACACTAAATGTATTGAGGGAACAACCTCGTTTCATTTGTTCTTTATGAAACACAGATTCTCACAAGATTCTATAATCCATGAGATTAAAAGGATAATGATTGAATTACAAGTGTCATTTATATATGTTTTAATGGATTTTATTTATATGATTAGTAAGTCTGGGTAATTACTTTTTTTAAAAAAAAACTATTTTATTTATTTTAAAGGTAGAGGTAGAGAGAGAGAGGTAGGGAGAGAGAGAGAGATCTTCTATCCACTGGTTCACGTCTCAAACAGCCGTAATGGCTGGGGCTGGGGCTAGAATTCCATTCAAGTCTCCCATATGGGTGGCAGGGGCCCAAGTACTTGAGCCAATCTCTGCTGCTCTCCCAGGCGCATTAGCAAGGAGCTGGATTGGAAGTGGAGCGGCTGGGACTCAAACTGGTGCTCATGTGAGATGGCAGCATCACAGGCAGCAGCCAACCTATTGCACCACGTCACCAGCCCCTTTATTTTTAATAATAACCCAAGTTTCAGAGCCCCTTCCACCTAGTTACAGACAAGAGACCTATTTGAAATATCTATAAAAATATGTGTCAATATATTTAGATCTAAAAATATTCCAATTTGTTTCTTCCAATAATTTTCATGCTGCTTGATATATGACAAGCAGAATGGTGAAAGGTTCAAAAAGCCCCCTGAAAGTCTTTCTGTAGGGATCCATCCAGCTCACAGCATGAAACAATATAGCTACATAAATTATTAACACCACTTTAATTCTGGGCCTGAAACTGTAGTGTGAAGCAGACTGTTTTACTATGTAAGCCACACCATGGGAGCACGTTAAGCACCTCTGGATGTTGTTCTAGTTCTCTGGGCACTTAGCACAGCGCCTCTGAGCACAACAGGCTCGGTTATACATGTTTTATTTGCTGGGTCCAGATCGCTTGGGTGCCATTTGATATCCTAAATCATTAATAGGTAAAGTGGGGTTCTTAGTTCAACCCAACAAGCATTTATGGAGCACCTACTATGTAATATGATCTGCTACTCCCAGGCTTAAAATCTTTCAATTATTCCCTATGGCTTTTAGGATAAAATGTAAGCTTCTTAATTCAGATATGAGACCTTACGTAATCCATCAATAATGGCAGATGTGTGATGTGCAACCTCACGCCCTGCCTTCTTCCACAACAAATGAAAGTAATGTACACATTTCTTCCCCACAGAGATTGGACATGGCTTCAGATCCTTCACAACACACTGTGCAGGCAGCCACCACCAGTAGATCATAGTGAAAATCTATCTGCTATTCGTACCCGACTTTGCTGCCTCCAAGAACATCACCAAACCATTTGCTCCGGTCATGTAGAATGACATACAGGTCCCTAAATATGCAAGACTTTTCCCCACCTTTATGCTCCATCTTCCTAGAATGATCTTCCACCTTTTCTATACTTAGCAAACTCTTACTCATCCTGTATACTCAGATCAATTTCATCCCCATGGGCTGATCCAGACACCTTTCTTCTGTGCTCTGTAGGCACCTTGAACTGAGCATTTTATCACCCTAGACCATAAGTGTTAATTGCAATCCCTCTCCCTTATTGCCTTTAAATTCCTTAAGATCAAAAGTTTTGTCTTGTTTTGTGTCTCAGGCAGCTAGCAAAGAGTCTGGTGCACAATTAGTAGTTAATAAATTTCCAAGAATACCTGTACTGGGTACTGTACTAGGTTCAAGGAACACAAAGAGAATAATGCATAAGAACAGGAAATATTTATTCAGCAATTACTGTGTACTCTGCTCCAACCATGTATGTAAGTGGATTAATTCATTTAAATCTCTCAGCACCAAGCCTTCAAGGTAGATTGTATGATTATTTTACTATATTAAGTAAGAAAATGAAGACACACAGAGGCCAAGTGACTTCTCCAGGGTCACACTTAAACAGGTAGTCTTTTTTTATTTTAAATATTTAAAAATTTTTTCTTAACTTTCATTTCACTTGAAAGGCAGAGAGAGAAATGAAAGATATAGCTTCCATCTTCCAAATGTGCACAACAACCAGAGCTGAGTTAAGGCAAAACCAGAAGATGGAAACTCAATCTAGGGTTCCCTCGTGGCTGGCAGGGACTCATGTACTTGAACCATCACCTACAGTGTCCTAGTGTGCATATTAGCAGTAAGCTGGACGGGAAGCAGAACTGAGACTTGAACCCAGGCACTCTAATACAGGATGTAGGTGTTCCAAGCAGTGGCTTAACCTCCGAACCAAACACTCACTCCCAGGTAGTCTTGTTCTTAAGTTTCTACCCATTCTATTCCACTACTTAGAACCTGCATAGACCCTATCCTCAAGGAGTTCAAAGACTGATAGAAGATGGGGCCAGCACTGTAGCATAGTAGGTTAACCTTCTGCATGTGGCACTGGCATCCCATATGGGAGCTAGTTCATGTCCCAACTGCTCCTCTTCATTTATTTTTAAAGATTTATTTATTTATTTGAAAGGCAGAGTTATAGAGAGGCAGATGCAGAGAGACAGAGAGAGAGAGAGGTGTCTTCCAACCACTGGTTCACTCCCCAAATGGCTGCAACAGCTAGAGCTGGGTCAAACCGAAGCCAGGAACCAGGAGCCAGGAGCTTCTTCCAGGTCTCCCATGCAGGTGCAGGAGCTCAAGGGCTTGGGCCATCTTCCACTGCTTCCCCAGGACATAGCAGCGAGCTGGATCGGAAGTGGAACATCTGGGACTCGAACTGGCACCCATATAGCATGCTGGCACTGTGGATGGCGGTTTTACTGCTACACCACAGCATCAGCCCCTGCTCCTCTTCTGAACCTGCTCCCTGCTATGGCCCAAGAGAGCAGCAGAAGATGGCCCAGGTGCTTGGGCCCCTGCACCCACATGGGATACCCAGAAGAAGCTCCTGGCTCCTGGATTCAGATCGGCGCAGCTCTGGCTGTTGTGGGTATTTGGGGAGTGAACCAGCAGATGGAAGACTTTTCGCGTCTATCTCTACCTCTCTCTGTCTATAACTCTCTCAAATAAATAAATAAAATATTTAAAAAGAGAAAAAAAAGTGGATAGAGGAAAGCAGACTAGTACGTGGTTAATCACATATAATGCAGAAAGACTACAGTAGGCATATATGCAAAATAAAAGGGGAGCCCAGAGGATGGAGTGATGAACACGGGTGGGGCAGTGGAGGGACGTGATTTCCAGGCTGCTTCACTAAAGAAATGGTATTCAAATGAGGTCTGAAAGACAAGGAAGGGCATGCAAAACACAGAGAAGGGAAAGCTAAGTGCAAGCGACACACAAAGAAGTGAAGCAGCATGGTGTCTGTGCACCAGAGCTGGCTACACAATTTGCAGTGCAAAATGAAGATGTGGGAACCCTTGTGCATAAATTATTAAGAACCTCATAACAGTTTTAGCACAGCGTTAAACCGAACGAGGACTCCTTCGAGGCTCAGGGCCCTGTCACTCCCATGAAGCCAGACCTGCTGGGCACCATCAAGGCTTTCGTGATACAGGAACAAGAAGTGCCTGGGGAAGAAGTACTTGATAAGGCAGGAAATGACACTAGTGAGGTCAGGAGAGGCCAGATCGTGCTAAGTAGCCTGGACTTTGTCCCATAGTTAACTAAAAACTATAAAAGTGTTCTCGATAGGATGCAATCTGATTGGATTCATTTGTAAAAAGATACTCCTGGTAGTTCTACTGGGAGTAGACAGGAGGACAAGAGAGGAAAACAGGAACAGCAAGCACATCAGCAGTGGTAATTGTACCAGCCAGAGAGGTTGAAGCCTTGAACTTGGCCTTTTCTGTGGGGACATACAAGAAAGACAGACCTAAGAAATGAACAGGAGGTAAGTTTTGCAGGAATTAATTCCTAAGGTAAGATACCCAAAGAGCCCAAAAGGAAAGCGACTTGGACCGAAGGTTCAACCAACAGCATGGGGTTCAAGAGAAAACCAGCAGTTTGCTTCAGGCTGCCAGTACAATTAAAAGAGATTCTTAATACAATTACTCAGCATCATTTATATCAGAACATCCCCATCCTGGAGAAGCCTAATGCAAAACTACAAAAAGGAAGCTGTTGTGCAAATTTCCACTTCTGTACCTCCCACAAGCAAAGAAGCACAAGAAGAGTCTATTTGTTTGTCTCTTGATCTCCTTCCAAAGGACCATGGCTTTTTGGGTCATTTGAGCTTTTCCCATGAAATAGAAAGAAATGATCCTTATACCCTTCAGACAAGATTTCTCAAGTTCCAAAATGTTCCCAGGAAGCTTCCTGAGTTCTCTTTGGTGTGCTGGCACTATTTGAACGTGCTCTTGAATATAATAAAGATAAAACTAAACAACACATTAGTGCTCTGGAAGTTTTAGGTAAATACAGCAATATCAGTTTCATTGATATGAAGACAGTAAACACTTAGATCCTGGGAAACTGACGTTGGTTCACACAACTAAATTACTTCTTCTTAACCCTGTAAAGGTGTGTTCTTCTATCCAGTTTTTCCATCTATTTGTGGATACTCTCCTAATTGTGCTAACTTCCTTTTCATCTCTTTGTTGAGAAAATTTGGCAAACTAGAATATCGTCATACAGAAATTTAAATAGTTGAAATATGGACTTGCTCATGACTCATAATTATCTTTGTCAAATAACAGTTTTTTAAGATGGGAACGTGGCAGATTGTACTACAGTTCATTTTCTGGTTCCAGTGATAATTCACTTTTTGAACTTTCATTTACTATTCTAAGTGTTTCTAAAGAGAAACACTTTCCTATCAGATGGCTGAGAGGTGGTACAGGTGTGATGCTGGACAAGTCATTTAACAGCTCTCACCTTCAGTTACTCTGGATATAAAACAGGCTTTATAACTGCAGTCAGGCTAATGGAGGACTGAAAGATCTCATGGAGGTAGAAAACAAATCCTCAGTAAAGTCAGCTTCTTGGGTAGCCTGTGTATGTCTTGAGTAACAGACATTAAAGGATATCTGAAGCCTGTATAATTCTCTTCCAAATGTAACTGATTGATTAGTTTCCAAGGAAAGTTTCTTCCCTTTGGGTACAACTAAGTGGGAAGCTTCTAGTGACTCCAGCATCAGACACAGAGTCCCTGAGACCTGGAATCAGCTCTCCCAGGTCAGATCCTGAGAGGTCAACACCAACATTGGGAAACTCAAGATCTTCATTCTTTAAGCCATGGGAAACTCTTCCCTTGCCTTCTTCCCATGGGTTGCATTTGCCTTCCCATTCGGTGGTTCAGTAATTTCTATAGAAGTCTTCCCTAGTGCTCCCTACCAGATCCCCCTGCTATAAACCCTCACAATAGCCTGTAATTGTTTCTTTGTAGAACTTACCATAGTCATAACTGAGCAGTTAATTTTGTGCTTAGTTATTTCAAGTATGTGTGTCTTCAGTGTTAACTGCATTGGAATTCTGTTTTATTCATCACCGCAGAGCCAGCACATGGTGTATTACCTGATACATAAGCACATAGTAGGTGCTTAACAACTATGCATGACTAAATGAATGAAAAGATGTTGAGCTCTTGGTAACTGATTTAGGTAAATACACATATCATTCATAAATATGAATAATGTGGGTTATTTGGCTTTGTTCATATGTGTACACTTCAAATTGAGGGACACTATAGTCACACAGAAGGCGATTTGTGATTGGGAGTCAGTACAGTACACTCACTGAATTGCTTTATCATGGTGGGGATGAATTTGTGCAGATCTAATCACACTCTTTCCCTTAATAACTGCTGTGTCCATGTTATTATTGCATATACATTTACAACTTGGTGAGAACATCCCTCAAAAATGTCATGTCCACACAGATTGAGCAAGTAAGAAAAGGAATAGAAATGAGAGAAATACTTCCCCCATCCGATGTGGCACTACCACTAAGCCAAGCTGTAGAACTGAGTGCTTGAGAGGGACTCCCTGAGTCCAGGATTCCCACCAGTGGAACCAGTGAGTGGGGAAAGCAACTGATATTGAGAAACTACCACGTGGAAGACATCGAATCTGCTGACACTGATCCTCCAATTAAGGTGAAGAGACTGAGGTTCAGATAAGTTAAGTAACTTTCAAAGACCACAGAGTTAGTGCTCCAAACAAAAACTACTGTAAGACTGTTCTCTCTTGCGCGGGGAGGCAGCTTGTCAGGTTTCCCCACCCAGCAATAAACCTTCTCCCTTACTCTGGTGTTTGGTGTGTTTGGTGGTGGCCTTTCCTTTCATTGGTGCCGAAACCTGGTACCAGGCTCTCCTGTCGACCTTGCTCTCCCCTCAGGGATGTGAGCTGCTTTGGGACCCTGGACTTCTGCCAACCACAGAACTCACCCCCAGACCTCCTTCTTCACTACCAAATGCTCTGCGATCTCCATGCACACACCGGCCCTCCAAAATTCCTGAATGTTTACGGGAAGTGATAATGGAATGAACCAAACCATTCACCAACCAGGTGCTCAACCAAATGCTATCACCAGGATATACTCGGCTCCCCATCCAGGACATCATGTCTTTAGACATCGCCCCATGGCAGCCGAGAGTAACTCGTCACCCCATGTCAGCAGGAAGCAGCTCTAGAAGATAGATCATTGTCCCTCCACCCCTCCTGGACTTTTTGTTGCCAATGTAATCCCATATAACACTTATTTTATAAAAAAAAAACAAAAGGGGGGAATGTTAGTAAAATGGTACCATCTTCCTAAGCACAGCCTGGCTTACTAGAAGTCAAGTGACCAAATGGCCCAATCACAAGTGTCAGCTCCACCCACAGCCTAACAGGATTTGCTGCTCCCGCTTCCTTATCTCTGCAAAGCTAGATAGGACCTGTTCTCCTAGCATAGGCTGCTACACAGGGAGGCAGCCTGTTGGGTTTCCCACACCGGACAATAAACCTTTTCCCTTAAAAAAAAAAAAAAAAAACTATAAGCAGAGAGCACCAAAATAAATAAACAAACGAACACACAAACACGAAATCCACCAAAACATACCAAAGAAAGAAAATGTGGGGGAAACAGAGAACAATATGATGAGTCTATGCCTCAAGGCCCAAGGGCAGCCTCCCTACTCCAAGAAATAACAATTCAACAAGTGGCTCTGTGGCCCATTCAATCCCCTAACATACATCCCCTTCCTCCAAAAAGGCAGACTCCAGGTATGTGAGGATTTGGGAGGTGGGAAGAAAAGTCTTCCTACCTTACAGCCACAATTATCTATAACTATCTTAGAAAAGATGATACTTGGAAAGGATATAAGGGTTGGTAGCAGAAAGGGAGGAACATGGGTAAGAGGAAGAAGAAATACCCACAAGAACAGGTTGTGAGCACCAGACAATCGTTCTGAGTTACCCTTCTGCCCCGCACCAGCCAAATCACTTCCTTTGCCCTCAGGTATGTGATGGACACTTTATAGATCCATAGCTTGAACTGTGGCCAACCGACGTTTGTTTGGATCAATCGATGAGCATGGTCTCTTTTGCATAATGATCTGAGAGAAAAAAATTAAGTGATTCTATCATCATCCGAGGAGTTCATGCCAGGACCTAGGGTCACATTGGACACCTCTGTACATTTGTTCTTCATGGCTGGTCATTTGTCAAGACTCGGTGCTATCTCTTTTTCTTTTTTTTTAAGACTTATTTATTTTGGAAGTCAGAGTTAAAGAGAGGGTGAGACACAGAGAGAGAGAGGAAGAGAGAAAGAAAGAGAATCTTTCATCTGCTGGTTCACTCACCAGATGGTCTCAACAGCCAGACCTGGGCCAGACCAAAGCCAGGAGTCAGAAGTTTCTTCTGGGTCTCCTACATGGCTAGCAGGGGCCCAAACACTTGGACCATCTTCTGCTGCTTTTCCCAGGCCATTAGGAGGGAGCTGGATCAGAAGTGGAGCAGCCGGGACATGGGATGCTGGCCTGATGTTGCAGGCAGCAGCTTTACCCACTCTGCCACAATGCTAACCCAAATCAATGCTACCTCTGATATGGCTTCAGGCTCAGCACTCTCCTTGCTCTTTAAGCCCTCACAGACTTATTCTATCTGCCTCTGGAATACTGTTAACATCAGTCTTCCCACAGGATACCATTGTTAGTTCCTTGAAGTTAAAGACCCTGCTATCATTCTACCATTATACCTCAGGCTTTAGCAAGATCCCTGGCATGCAGTAAGGACTCAGTAAATGCTTGCTGGAAGAGTAAATAAATGCTTGTTGACTAACTGAATAAATAGTGTCAACTTACTCGGACCATAAATATTTACTGAGTCAGTCCTCTGCTAGGGAACGTGTGAGGCACTGAACATACAATGAACAAGATAAACATAGTGCTTGGCCTCTTGAAGTTTATAATCTAATAAACTTTTCCCCTTTTGCTACTGGAATGAAGTAATGGATCTAAGATCTCATGAACTCTGACATGATTATGTTGCTTTTCTCAGTTCGTTTGGGCTACATGATTTAACTCTTAAGTGTTGTCTCCTAATCTGTCCATTGTTTTTCTCATCTCACACTGACAAGGTAAGATACTTGAGGGCAGGGAATTATTTCAACTTGTGGGTGTGTATCCTACCTAAGTTTATATAGAAGCTTCTTTTTAAAATCTGCTGAGTTTTTCAATCAGAAAGTGATTGGGGGTGGGGCATTGTGGCGTGGCAGCTTGGGATATCTGAGTCCCGTCAGAGTGCCTGGGTTGAGTCCCAATTATTCAGTTTCTGATCCAGCTTCCTGCTAATGTGCACCCTGGGAGACAGCAGGTGGTGGCTCAAGTACTGGGGATCTCGCCATCCATGTGGAAGACCCAGATGGAATTCCTGGCTCATGGCTTTGGTCTGGTCCAGCCCCAGCTGTTGCTGGCATTTGAGGAGTAAAATAGGGGATAGAAGATCTCTATTTCTCTCTATATATTTCTCTCTCTCTCTCTCTCCTTCCTCCCTTTCAAACAAATAAAACACTGCTACATGGCACAGTGTTCAGTCTAGTGGTTAAGATGCCTGTATTCCATATCACAGTGCCAGATTTCAATTCCTGGCTCTAGCTGCTGATTCCAGCTTCATCCCTATGCAGACCCTGGAGGCTCAAGTTATTGGTACCTGCCATGGGAGGCCTGGATTACATTGCCAGATCCTGCTTTGGCCTGACCCAACCCTAGCCATTATGGGCATTTAAGGAGTAAAACATCTGGATAAGTGCCTTTTGAGTAAATAAAAATATTTAAATTTAAAAATAAGTGATATATGACAAGAATCAAAACAGTGGTTACTGGGGCCGCTGCTGTGGTGCAGCAGGTTAGAGCCCTGGCCTGAAGCTCCAGCATCCCATATGGGCACCGGTTCTAGTCCCAGCTGCTCTTCTTCCGGTCCAGCTCTCTGCTATGACCTGGGATAGCAGTAGAAGATGGCCCAAGTCATTGGGCCCCTGCACCCACGTGGGAGACCTGGAAGAAGCTCCTGGTTTCGGATCGGCACAGCTCAGGTCATTGCAGCCATCTGGGGACTGAACCAGTGGACAGAAGACCTTTCTCTCTGTCTCTCCCTCTCATTGTCTGTAACTTCACTTCTCAAATAAATAAATAAATAAAATCTTTACCAAAAAAAAAAAAAAGTGGTTACCTATGGGATGCAGGAATTGACTAGATGGGGCAGGAGAGAGCTTAATGGGTAATGGAAATGTTATAGCTTAATTGTTGATATATCTTCATGGGGGTTAAATCTTTCTTTACAAAAAGATCTATTTACTTATTTATTTGAAAGGTACAGAGAGAGAGAGAGAGAGGAGAAAGAAATCTTCCATCCACTCCCTGTAATAGCTGGCACTGGGACAGGCTGAAACCAGGAGGAAGAGGAAGGAACTCCATTCACATGAGAGGCAGGGGTCCACATAATTGGTCCACTTTCTCTTGTCTTCCCAGCACATAAGCAGGAGGCTGGTGCAGAGGTAGGGCAGCTGGGATTCACACGTGCACTCCACTGTGGGATGCCAGCATCCTGAGAGGTGGCTTAACCTGCTGCACCACAACACTGGCCCTCAGCTTTCTATCTTGACTGGGTTGTATGTGCAAATACATTTGTCAAAAGTTATACACTTTTGACTTGTGCATTTCACTGAATATAAATTTTAAATCACTTAAAAATATTTTAAAGTAATTCATGCTTATTAAACATTGCCAAATTAAAGATAAGCAAAAATAAGAACATCAAAATTATCTGTAATCCTATCATTCAAAGAGGAACTCCCAAATTTGTCCTTCCAAATTAATTTTTTATGCACACAGTTTGTAGTCATACAGCACACAGTACCCTCAAATTCTTTCAAGTAAACTACACCAAGGACTTACAGAAAAGGTTTGCTATAATCACTTCTTAGAGAATTAACTTGTCAACCTACATAAAAACCAGGATCCTAAATTTGTTTCTAAAACATCTAGAGCCGATGATATCCGTCATCGCCACCACTGACAACTGGATGTTAGCTGTCAGCCGGCAAGAGCTTCCTTGACCAAGCATGATCTTCAGGCTACGGCACTAAGATCACTAAATCTTAACTATGGTCAGGAACAGTAAATCTTCAAGCAGACACCAGATTTACAATCACCTTCTGTTCAGAAGAACACTCCACTGACAAAGCACACTGAGCATCATCTCGGAATTCATTCTTCTGTCCCCTTCAGATTATTAAGCTGTTATAAGATCCAATTTATAACGTGTTACTATTCAATTTATTGCTGAATTTGTGTAGATCCTAATTCAATACAGGGACCCACGTAATTGTGACATCCTCATAAAATCCACCACAGTGTGAGCTATACACACAAATCTCACATTTATACCAGGAATTCAAACTACATCAAACTTAAGGCATAGGATTTGAAGCTAACAAAAACACAGTCCGCTTCCATCATGTCCAAAACATCTACCGCTGAATCCAGTCCACCTCGAAGGCTGCACACGGATAAATAGTCTAGCGGGAACTTGTGAGTTTCCTGATGGTGGTGGTACAGAGACCCAGACTGAAGAAGTATTTGGATCTACCCAGAAAAATGAGAAAAGCAAGGATGAGAAGCCAAGGTCTGTGAGCAAGAGAAACATCGCTGGCTTTACACTTTTGGCAAGCGATGAAAGGCAGCCTCGGTGACAGCAGCCAGATGGAGATCAAATGACAACTGTGAGTTCATAATGGTCTCCAGCATTCTGGCAAGCTCGGGGGCACTAGGGGAAGTGGGAGGGGTCAGCTTTACTGGTACTACGAGCCAATCTGGTGCACATCAGCGTTATCTGACGTCAAGGCAAACCAGCTCCGGGGCGCTGCGTCGGCACCCTGGCCTGCCTCTGAGCCTGCCCTGAGCCCCCACCCCTGCCATTTACGGGAGCCACCAGTTAATTTACAGCAGGAGGACCCAGATGTGGAGGCTGCAGTCGCAGATTCTGAAAGGAGCTCACAAATGCAGGAAGCTCTCTGAGGATAAAAGGAAAGACAAGGTTATTCCGCAGTGAATTTGAGAAACTCATTGTTCTGGATTTAGCGCGCGTGTGCACACACACACACACACACACAGGAAGGGTCTGAATAACATGAAGGCCAGTTCCTCAGCATGCAGAAAGTCATCACTCACATTTTCAAAACGGCCTAAAGATCTACAGAACACAAATGGAGAAGGCTCTGTTCGTCGGTGAAAAGGCGCATGTACCTATCTCAGGTGAGGCGCAGGTACCTATCTCAGGTGAGGCCTGGAAAGCCCACCTTTGTCATCAACAATGCTGCCCAACTGTTTGCAAAAGAGGAAATAAAGACAATGTTTTACTTAGACAAAAGAGTAAATCAAATTAGAAAGGAAAATCAGAAAATAAATGCCATATATTGACTACTTGTGGTGTCCTACTATGTGCTGTGTATGAAGCACTGTACTTAACATGCATTATCTCAATTAATCTTAATGAACTTAGGAGGTAGCCTTTGGCAGGAAAGAAACAAAAGGGTTGAGGTGACTTGCTCAAGCTTGATTCCCAGGGTCCACATCCAGAACACGACACTGAGGCCATAGCACTGCACGTGTTCCAGAGGAGGAGGATATGGCTTAAAGTGAGATTTGGAGGCGTACAGGTGTGTGTTTGCAACCTACTTTGGTTCCATTGAACTATTAACCAGCTTAAGAAGCTACAACTTACTCAGTAATAAAATGAATAGTACCCACAGCATGAATTATCATAAGGGAATGATGTCATATAATAAACATTTTGTCATAGTGTCAAGCATATGATAGGCATTTAATAAATCAACTGTTTTTATACAAAAATAACAAGTGTAGTCAGAAAAATATGTATCTTTAAAGAAGCTGATAGGTTTTGAAGCTATTGTTGGGTTGGTCAGGACACAACTTCTGAACCCACTGTGGCTCATACACTTTGTAAGAAAATCTGGCAGCCGGTGTTGTGGGTTAAACCACCTGCAATGCTGGCATCCCATATCAGAGTGCCAGTTCGATTCCTAGTTGCTCTGCTTCCGATCCAGCTTCTTGGGAATGCACCTAAAAGCAGCAGAAGATGGCCCAAATGCTTGGGCTGCTGCCACCCCTGTGGGAGAACGGATGGAGTTCTGGGCTCCTGGCTTCTGCCTAGCCCAGCACTGGCTACTGCAGCCATTGGGGAAGTGAACCAGTGAATGGAAGATCTCTCTCAATCTCTCTCTGTCTCTCTCTTATCTCTATGTGTCTCTCTCTGATCTTCAAATACATAACTAAAATCTTTTTTTTTTTTTTTAGAAAAAGAAAAGCTCTTCTAAAGGGGTGTACAGGGGTTGAAGTTTTGACATCACCGATTTTTTAACACAATGCTCATAAGTGTCTCAGGTTAAAAACAAGTGCTTTTTCTTAATAAAAACTTAGAAGAGGAGGAAGGAAAAGACTCATGCCAGGGATGACAAAAAGTAACCCAAGAAAAAGTAAACTGCAGAGAGTTGGGAAACCCAGTATTTTAAGGCTGTTCATAGCTAGAAACCAAAGAAATCACGCTGTCCATTGTGGTTGAATTGAAGGCAAGGATAGCTTCAGGCTCACAGATGGGCTTGTTTTGATAGTTTACATAAAAGATATAAACCCAAACTTCTAACATGGATAGAGGGTCCAGTTGCTAGGGATAATTAGAGCCACTCCAAATTAACCCAACTTCATTCAGATGGTCATTGAACAATGACCCCCACCTGGTTTTCAGTCGTTTTACCATCTGTTGTAGCTGTTTTCTCAGATGGGAGAGTTCCCACTGGCTCCCAGGTGCGACCTGTTTATTAAGACACAGTGCCAAATCACACTCCATAGCATTTGGTAACCAGGCAATCTATTAAGGTTAACAAGGCAAATTACAGTGTAACCCCAACTAGCTTATAGAGATGGATTGAAATTTTTGAAAACTGATTCAAGACAGAGGAAAATGGATGCATTTTTTAAAATTATCGAGACACTTTCCCTGGTGATTGGATTTTTAAGGCTCAGAAAACTAACCTTTTTTTTTTTTTTTTTTGGAAGGGAAGGTATGAGAGGTTTTTTAGTGACTGCAGAAAACTGCAGCATAATTACAGAATAACAAAGTTACTAAGTAAAAAAGTAATAGTAAATGCTGGAGCTGGAAGCATCTTACAGAACAAACTTTTCCATTTCCAATGTGACCAACATGTGTCTCAAGGGTTATGCGTGAGTTAAGGGGGCAGGAGGAGTGAGAGGAAGCCTGAACCTGCAGACTTCTGCCCCTCACCCCCATTCCCATCTGGCTATGTCAGACAGAACACAGCTTTTCTCTTATTTTTGCATGTGAGGGGTTGCATGCCTACTATGTATTTGGTGGGGGAAAGGGAGTTCTCCTAAGAAATGGAACTTCACAAGTATTTAACAAATAAGGAAACTGAGGAACAGAGCAGGTAATCAACCTTGCTACAATCATACATCATTTAATCACATTAGATTGCGCATCGTTGACTGTGCATGCAACTCACCCACATGCGTCTTAATTTTTTTAGAAGATTTATTTATTTGTTTGAAAGTCATAGTTAGAGAGAGAAAGAGAGAGAGAGAGAGATCTAGCCATTGGTTCACTCTCCAGATGGCTGCAATCACGGCCAGTGCTGGGCCAGGCTGAAGCCAGGAGCCAGGAGCTTCATCCTGGTCTCCCACATGGGTGACAGGGGCCAAATACCTGGGACATCCTCTGATGCTTTTCCTAGGATATCAGCAGGGAGCTGGGGCTGAAGAGCAGCCTGGACACGAACCAGTGCTCATGTGGGATGACAGTGGCTTTACCCACTGTGCCACAATGCCAGCCCCATACCTCTTAATTTTACAGCATCTTTTCAAAATTTCCTCAAATACAGACCAGATACAAACTATAAACAACCAAATCAGTCCACAGACAAGCCTCCTTGTATTGCATGGTGATGCTTTCCTAAAATAGGGAGGATGGCTTGCTGGGGGTGAGGCTCCAGCTGAGGACGCAGAATCCCTGCCACATTTCTGCTTAGTAGCTGGTCATCATTATAAGCCTTCCCTTTCTGTATCTTAAGGAGATGAGCAGGAACATATGGCAAAAATCTGGATAGGTCAACAACAGAATGCTAAATGCAATCCATCACTTTGCTACAAACTGATAGGACCCATGACGCAGAGTAAAGTGTTCATAATGGACAGTCAGATAACAGTCTGCTCGCTGCATTCTTTGGTTACTAAAAATGGGGATACTTTGGATCTTTACAATAGAAAGTCATATGGTAGCCAGAAGGAGTACTGCCAGACAAATATGGCCATGACCAAGCTCCTGGACCAGCCTTCCCAGAGCAAGTGCTCCAAAACACCTTATCCTCAGCCCTCTGATCACTGTATCACAAGACTCAATCTTAAATTATCCTGTTTTAATATTTAATATCCTCACGACCTTGAGTCTGACACTTCACTGCCAAAGGAGGACCAAAGAGAATTATAAGAATGCATATTATTCACAGAACAAGAGAAAATATAAGCCATTTCCAAGTATAAACTTTACTGAAATTTCCACTTAATAAAGATTAACTGCTTACAAGCACTAAAGCCAGAGAGAGAGGTAAAAGTTCAAACAGTAACAGAGAATATTCTGGTTTTCCTTTACTCCTATTTCTTTTGTTTTCAGTCTCCTAGATATTACTCTATTTCTTTCATTTCAGTTCTGTGTTTCCTGCATGTTACTTCTATGACGAAACATACCATCTTGTTCTTTTAAACAGTCCACTTCAAAACTCACCTTCATAAAACCTTTCAAGTTTGTTTTCCTCATCATAATAATCTCTTTATACCACATTGAAAGAATGAGCCTTGAAGCTTGGCAATTAAGAACCTTTTAATCTACTGGCTTTTATGTGTATATACGATATAGACTGGTAGAGGTCAGAAATCCTTAGTTTACAAAATGCATCAGTTTATGGCTTCTGAAAAAATATACAAGAAAAACAATGAGTGGGTAAAGGGAGTATGAAGAAGAACACAAAATGCTGATAAGGTGCACAGTCCCCTGTAAGAAAAGACACAAGTAGCCAAATAGGATTCAATCCAGACTTCCTTTCTACTAAGATGAGAGATCAGAGGTTTATAGTCCTCTGTCCTGGTTTAAAATCTGTATATCCTTTTTATGCAAAAATATTTGGTTTAACAGACATTTTTAGGGGTTTACTCTGTTTTAGTCACTTAGGGATCAGTCAGTGAACATAATAAAATCCTACTCTTTTGAATTGATACTTGGGGACTAGGGTGGAAAGGAGAGGAGAGTAAGATAACAAATGGCACATGTAAGTAAAATATACAAGGGTGCTTAAAAACATTCATGGAAAAATGGAATTAAAAGATAAGCTTATTTTGGTACAAAAAAAGCTTGGAAATCCATGCATAGTTTTTTTCATAACACACATTTTCCATAAGTGTTTTGGAAACTCTGCATGTGCATGGATTACAAAATGTTTTGCACCAAAGTACACTTATGTTTTAATTCCACTTTCTATGAATTTTTGTTTGGAAGTACCATTATCTATATTAGAATGTTTTCAGTGGTGTGGTTTTAAAAAGAGAGAGGATGGGACTTTAGGAAATCAGCAGCACCAAGAAGCAGAAGAATTTCAGCTTACACAGAGTGGGCAGGGGAGGCCTCATTAAGAGGAGGACTTGCAGTGGGCAGCGGAAAGAGAAATATCCAAACATGTAGTCAGTACAAAGGCCCTGGGGCAACACGAAGGTCAATGTGGCTAGAGAGGAAGGAGCATGGGGAGAGTAGAAGAAGAGGTTGAAATAGAGATCAGATTTTTTAAAATAACAGCTTAATTGATATATACTTCACATTCCATACAATTCACCCTATAGGCACTACTCAAAGAATTTTATATTAGCAATTGTGCGGTCATCACTACTAAAACAATTCAACATTATCATCATGGGAAACAGATCGCAGTGGGTGTTTCAAGTTCTAACAAGAATTTTGGCTTTTACTGGTGGAAAAGAGGAGCTTTTGGTAAGTTTGGGTCAGAGTTGACCATGCATTGCCTCTCTGTTTACAGGATCACTTTGGCTGCTGGAAGGAAAGGGAGGAAGAGCAGAAGCAGAGAGCGACTAGCTGTGACGTTTATCTGGGTGGGGCATGATGGTGGTGGAGGTGGTGGTGAGAAACAGTGGAATAATTTTCCATTTTGAAGTACCGCCAATAGGATTTCCTCATCAACTGGATGTGGGTTGTGAGAGAAACGAGCCAAGGACAAAAACAAGGTCTGGGGCTGAAATGGGAAGAATGGAGCTGCTACTCTAGGAACAGATTTAAGAGGACAATCAGGAGGGCAAATTTTTATTTTCAGCTTGAGATGCTTCTTGTGTACTGGCACAGAGATGGTGAATAAGCTCTGGGGCTCAGAAGAGATGACTGACCAGGTTGGAAATACATTTGGGAGTCATCAGCACATAAATATTTAAAGCCAGGAGACCAGATGAGGTCACCAAGAGAGTACACGTGGACAAGAGACGAGGTCCAAGGGCTGAGCTGTTACAAAGTCAGGAAGAAAAAAAACTTCACCAAGTAGTTGATGGGTGAATAGAATTCTTTTACTTGAGTAATAGAAACCTGTTCAGGGCCTGGCATTGTGGCATAGCAAGTAAAGGCACCGACTGCAGTGCCGCCATCCCATATGGGCGCTGGTTTGAGTCCCGGCTGCTCCACTTCTGATCCAGCTCTCTGCTATGGCCTGGGAAAGCAGTAGAAGATGGCCCAAAGCCTTGGGCCCTGGCACCCACGTGGAGACATAGAAGAGGCTCTGGCTCCTGGCTCCTGATTGGCACAGCTCCGACCATTGTGGCCAGTTGGGGAGTGAACAGCAGATGGAAGACTTTTCTCTCTCTCTGCCTCTCCTTCTCTCTGTGTAACTCTAACTTTCAAATAAATAAATAAATCTTGAAGAAAAAAAAAACCTGTTCAGGATGCAAGAACGAACCACCAACAGCCAGTTACCAACTCAGACTATCTACTTCCTCACCACTGATTAGCTCACCAAGCAGAGCCTCTCAGAACATTCCTTGGTGATAGAAGGCCTTTGGTGCACACTCATCAGCAGGGAGGTAGGGACCTGGAGTGAGGGCGGGGGGCTGGTGAAGAGCGCCCTAAGGAGTCTCTTCATCTGCTACTCCACCTGCTGGGCCCTGCTCATCTGGGGAGATGTGAACAGCCAGTGGTGCCCAGGTGGTAAGCCCCAAGCTCAAAACAACATCATTGCTTTGCTACATGATTCTTAATAGTGGAGGAGAATTTCCAGAGGGCAAGGATTTCCTGAACACACACAAAAAAATGGCACGGAAGGTATTTTATGAGCATTAGGTTTTGAAGATTGGTAACCTATTACCACAAACTTAGTGCCTTAAAACAACACCCCCTGATTAGCTCAAGTTTCTGTCCATCAGAAATCTGGGCATGGCTTAGGTGGCTTCTTGTCTCAGGATCTGAGAAGTAAAGTCACTTTTGGCCAGGTTGCATTCCCATCTGGAGGCCTGACGAGGGAAGGATCTGTTTCTAAGGTCCCTCAGCTTGTTGGAAAAACTCACTTCCTTGCAGCTGTGGTTTGCTTCCTCCATGCCAGCAATGGAGAAACAGCGTCTAATGTTGGCAGCCTCTCTTCAGAGAAAGCCTTGGGCCCGCTGCTACAGGTGTTGCCTGATTAGGGAAGGCCTACCAAGGATAATCTCCCTTTCCTTAACTCAGAGTCAGCTGGTTAGGGGCCTTCATTGTGCCTACAAAATCCTTTCACCTTTGCCACAGAACAAAACATAGTTACGGGTGTGACAGCCTAACACCATTGCTTAGAAACAATCTGTGGGTCTTGCCAGCACCCCAGGGGAGGGGTTTATACAGAGTGTGACAAGCAGGCATTAGAGATCATGGACACCATCACAGAATGTTGCCCACTACAGTGATGGTCCATGAGACACAAACAAGACTTTCATGTGACTTCTAATGGAAATGTTGATCTAAGTCAAGAAACATTTTTAGGTGACAGTAAATCTTGTCTGATTGATCTTCTTTGAGAAGAAAATGAGGAAAATTCATAGATCTGCTCTGAGAAAATCACCAGATTTTTTAAAAAATTAAATTAGAAACCTTATGGTCTTCAACAATAAAATATACTACAGTTCTGGGTGGCTGGTTCTATTGGTCAGCTTTTTGTCATTATAATGAAATACCAGAAGAAACCATCATGCCAAAGGGGTTCTTAGCTCAGTTTTGAAGGTTCCAGTAAAAGGTCAGGTGGCCCCATGCATTTGGAAATGAGGGCAGTGGATGCCAGTGGTGGAGCATGGGCAAGCCAGAACCTCGGTGACTGAGCCCAGCGTTTACAAACAACTTTCTCTAGAACTACTTCCAAGGGCATGCCCTCAGGGACATGAGGATACTACATATAAGCCCACTTCCTAGAGACAAAAATTAGTTTTAGTTTTCACCCCCTTTGTACCATTAACTTATATGCCTTTGGACATCAAAGTCCAACAGGCATTCAGGAGCCATATCATATTCAAACCATAGCAGCGGTTAAACACATCTTGTCACAGGCTAATCTTATCTTTTTTTCTTTTTTTTTTTTAATTAACCTTCTTCTTCTTCTTTTTTTTTTTTTAATGTATTCATTCATTTGAGAGATAGAGTTACAGCAGAGAGAGAGAGGGAGAGACAGAGAAAAAGGTCTTCCATCCGCTGGTTCCCTCCCCAGTTGGCCACAACAGCTGGAGCTGCGCCCATCGGAAGCCAGGAGCCAGGAGCTTCCTCCGGGTCTCCCACTTGGGTGCAGGGGCCCAAGGACTTGGGCCATCTTCTGCTGCTTTCCCAGGCCATAGCAGAGAGCTGGATCAGAAGTGGAGCAGCTGGGATATGAATGGGCACCCATATGGGATGTCCGTGCAGCACCATAGGTGGAGGCCCCTAATCTCTTAATGTGAACGATGAGCTGTCTGATACTAAAATAACAAGCATCATATTTCTTTTATCTTTCTGAAGTGACTAAAGCAGTTCATGTAGCTTTTTGAACTCTGCTGGAGTAAGGGATGCAGTGTTGTCTTCTATTCCAAGAATAAAGTCTTCAGGTAATGTCTCAGGTGCTACCTGAGCTAACTGGTCATCATAAGAACATAGGGTCCATAGTTCCTCTAATTCATAGGTTTCTCTGGTTTCTGGAAACATCAAATGAATCCCCATGCTGCCAAAATCCACAGAGAGTCAGTCATTAGTGTTTAACAGGAGGCTTGCTTTCACATTTCAGGTTTTTGTACATTTTCACAGTGTAGTAGGTCATGGGATGTAAGTGCAGGGTGGAAGTTCCAACACTAATCACAAGATAATCTGTGTATTTTATTTCTGGAGCAAACTTGATGACATCAGTGTATCTTGCATTTTCTTGCCTCAGAAGTGAAACCAGCACATTGATGTCAAACTTGGGACCCATATAAACTGCTGGGCCTGACTCTGGGCGTCCCTCATCAGCTGGACCCCCCCCCCATCCTTTTCTGTAGCCCAGGGCCACAGTGCAAGCTGCACACAACACCTGGGTCAAGCAGGCCTGGCCAGGTGCTGGTCCAGAGGGAAGCCCCACACAGTCAGCAGCTGAAGCTGGGCCTGGCTCCTGGAGAGGGTCTACTCCCAGGATTAGAACCCTGCACCACAGGGGTGGTCTGAGCCGCTGAACCACATGGCTGAAGCATCACGTTTCTTTCAGATGTTAAAGCACTGACTAGTTTTGGTCAGAAAGAAACATTATAATTCTAGAACCAATTATAGAACCAGCAGTAGGAATCTATGTGTAATAAAAATGAATCTAAAGATCAAAAAGATCTTTAATCTGCAAAGTAGGTAGCAGTGCCAAAATAACTTATCAACTCTTGAGTACACATTTCCATGATTTCCAAATATAACCATTTGGCATCCTTACAAATATGACCATAAGGTCATTCTAGTGCTGTGCACTATAGTACCCGGGGGTACCTGGAGTAGTTTTTAAAGTGACTTCACATATTGTACTTAACAGGCTGACTGCAAAAATCTATCTGTCTGTCTATCTGTCTGTCTATCTATCTATCTATCTATCATAATGATAGAGAAATTTCTCTGATTTCACCATTGGTGACCAGCTCTCTGCAAGACTATTAAGCATTTATGTAGTAAATCATCTGTGACCATTCTAATGTACAGCTGCAATCCAAGCATAGCCAGATGCAGCTTCTACTTCCAGCCATGAGGCTCAACGTGGAAGATAATCACTGGTGAAACATTCCAGGTAGACTCAGCAATGAGGCAAAGTGATGTAACATATCTGAGTCAGGAAGTATGACAAATGAACAGTTTGGAATACTGGAAGGCTGAGCTTATCTCATAGAGAAAACCCCCACAATACCAGAGCAAATAACTTTCCCATGAAGCCAAACACAGCATGCAGTTTAGTTTTTGAGTGAGGAACTAGGTCTCTACTAGGAAATAACCGTTTTACACTACATTTTCACTGTACATAGTTGACTTGGGCGGGGTACTAGGAGGACTAGGGTTCATTTGAATTGTTGTAAACAATACATGGGTTCTACTGTCCCACAGCTTCCATTCAGATGACTAAAGTCATGAGACTTTCAGCATAGCTAGCTGATGACAGTGCATACTATTTTGTCCCAAAATCCAGTTCAGGCATGGACATACCGATTAGACTGCAAGCATTTAAAGGCAAAGGACCAGGAATTATACAGGTCTTGTTGTATAGCAGGATATAAAAAAAGCTTTTTTAAACTAAAGTTAAATGTGGACTCTCAGAATTCATACAATGCACCAGACTGCAGGATTCTGATATGCTGTTGAACTCTCAGATCCTATTCAACTCAGTAAACATCGACTGTGCTTCTACTAAATACAGGAACTGTGCTAGGTGCTGAGGGAACCACCCTGATGAAATCACAGTCCCTGTTGTGCAGAAACTCTCTATTCCTCTGTTCTCTGTCAGGGAGCTGCAGCCGGCCCCTAATCCACCACTTGCAATGCCAGCTTCCTATATGCGCGATGGTTTGAGTCCCAGTTGCTCCACTCAATCCAGCTCTCTGTTCATGCACCTAGGAAAGCAGTGGAAGATGGCCCAAGTACTTGGGCCCCTGCCACCCATGTGGGAGACCTGGAAGGAGTTCCAGACTCCTGTCTTCAGCCAGCCCTGGCCATTGCAGCCATTTGGGGAGTAAACCAGCAGACGGAAGATCTCTCTCCCTCTCTCTCTCCCTGTCTCTCTGTAACTCTGCCTTTCAAATAAATAATAAATAAATCCTTTTAAGACAAAAAAACTGAAAATATTTCAATGCCCACCTCATTTCAATGCTGAGGAATTCTTTAGAAAGACTGCACATGGAATTGATAAACATAAGCCCCCTTGCACTGACCACCACCGTTCCTTTACTCCTTTGCATTCCTTTCATTGTCCCTTACTGACAACACCATCAGGGATCCAATGCAAAATGGCAGTGCCAATTAAGGAACCAAAATCCCACCTATCACTTTTTCTATTAAATTAAGAGAGCTGGAGAATAATTTGTGCAGAATGATACAAATAAAAGGGTACAGAACTCCCAGGGACCCTTGCAAAAATTTACTTCTGTGACCTTCGACTGTAGAGTGACCTTAATAATGTAAGCACTCTTTTGAACGCAAGCATTTGGAAGGCATTTCCACCAGGTTGGGTGACTTCAGTAAATTTAAGAACTGTTTTTGCATTTATTGCACAAACTCAAAAAACAAAGAAAGGGATTTTTGAACTGTTCAGTGAAAGCCTACACATTAAAGTTTGTTTTCCAGAAGTGTGCAGTTAGAAAAGTCTGCTTTCCACCTCCAAGTTGCCATTATCCCAAAGGTGAGATTGTAGCATATGACTAAAATGACCTATAGCTACAGCTTCATGATTCAGCATCTAACATCAATAATTCACGGTGAGATCATAGGCTGCCTGGGGAAGGTAGGGACACACTCACTTGCTTTATGAAGGGAAGCCGAGGGCACACGGAGACAGAATTTTGAATTTAGACTGGCAGCTCGCGTGGGCGTGGGATGCGTGTCTCCCGCGCCGGGTGTCAGTGCAGAAGGCGCCTTCTCTGCGAGGGGCTCTTTGAGAAAGGTGACCGTGGGCTGTCAGGCAGCGACTCACACATGTGGTCACCAGCTCCCCACAGATCCCAACCAGCCCTGGAGTTCCACAGTCCCACTGGGCGGGTTCGGTAGCCTCTCTGCTTTCTGCGGGAAAAGACGCCAGCTTGGTTCTCTGCCATCCCTGAACACAAATGTGTTGGTTTTTCTTTATTGAGCTTCCAACCCTTGTAACCTTCTAAAAATAAATCAAACCAGCCAACAGGGCACCGAAATACTACTAGGACTAATAAGCAGCTTCGCCTAGCTAGCCTTTGATAAACAACACTGCTGAGGTAAACTTTGCCCTACAGGTTTGGACACACTATTTTCTTTTTTTAAATGTAACCAGCTTAGTAATAATTACCGCACTTGGGTGCATTAACCCTGAAAACAAAAGACATGAAACGATAATTTAAATATGTGCACCAACTAGAAAAACACTCAGCAAACCGGCCTCAGCCTCCCGCCGCGACAAAGCCCTCGGCCCGCCCCCGCCCCACCAACCGCGGAACAGCCAGCTCGCGGCCCCGCCCACCTGCGCCCCGACCGCCCCAGTCCCCTACGCTCGCCTCCCGCGTGACTCCGCCCCCTTCCGCTCCTAATAGCCTGGTTCCAGGAGCCGGGTTCGGATTGCCCAAACCAGGCTGATTGCATAGCCCAATGGTCGTGCCGTATGCAAATAAGGCACGAAGTGGTTGGCTGGGGGCTGGTCGGATAACCCCGGGGCCCTTTGTCCTGCAGTGGCTGTGTGGCAGCTTGCGGTCGTGGTGTCGCGGTCCTCGGCGAAACCAGGGGCCGAGAGCCGGCGGGCGGGAGCAGAGGACGGCGCGGTGGCTGCAGGCGCTGGAGGTGGAGCCCGGACGGAAGAGGGGCGGCCGGACTGCACCAGAGCCTGGGAGCGAGTACGGGGAGCAGGCGCCCGCGCGCCCACGGTGGCAGGAGCCGCCCGCACGCCGCGCGCTCTCTCTGTGAGGGACCTGCAGTTGCAATATGACTTTGGAGGAATTCTCGGCTGGAGAGCAGAAGACCGAAAGGTAAGTCGGCTGCTGGCGTCTGCGACCTGAACTCCTCGCGCCCTGCCCGCGCAGCTCCCTGCACCCGGATTGCGGAGAGTGGAGGGGCGAGCGGGCGGCAAAGTTTGCACAGGGCACCTCCAGCCCTCGCTCCCTCAGGGACCCTCAAGGCGCGTGCCCCCAGCCCGGCCGCCGCTCCCAGAGACTTTGGCAGAGGGCAGCTGTCTGGGGGCAGTGTCCTCCGGGGAGGGTGGCGGGAAGCACTGTCGGGGCTCCTCACCGGACACCCCAGCTTCTGGGCGTGCCGAGGGTCAAGGAGGGGGGTGGGGGTGACGGGGCGGGAGACCCTGGGTTTGCAGAAAGCCGGGGTGCTTGGCGGCACTTGCACTCGTCGAGGCTCGCGGTGCGGGGCCAGGGGCCCGCGGCGGCTCCGAGGTCACGGACTGACGTGCCCCCTCGCCTTTGCCCGCGTGTAGGATGGACAAGGTGGGGGATGCCCTGGAGGAGGTGCTGAGCAAAGCCCTGAGTCAGCGCACCATCACCGTCGGTGTGTACGAGGCGGCCAAGCTGCTCAACGTGTAAGTGGGGCCCCCGCTGTCCCCTGGTGCCCCTGGCCGCCCCAGCCCGCCGGGGTCGCGCTCCCGGGCGCTCCCCTCGCCCTGCGGCGCCGCTTCCGGCCGCCTTCCATCTGTCCCCGAGGCTGCCTTGCGACGAGCGGCGGGTGGTGAGGGGTGGGGGGCAGACCCCGGGGACCCGAGCGGGAGTGTCAGGCGCCCACGCGGGCCGGTGGCGCCCGTGTGCTCACCGGCCCCGCGCGCTGCCCGCAGGGACCCGGATAACGTGGTGCTGTGCCTGCTGGCGGCGGACGAGGACGACGACAGGGATGTGGCGCTGCAGATCCACTTCACCCTGATCCAGGCGTTCTGTTGCGAGAACGACATTAACATCCTGCGCGTCAGCAACCCGGGCCGGCTGGCGAAGCTCCTGCTCCTGGAGACCGACGCCAGCCCGGCGGCCAGCGAGGGCGCCGCGCAACCGCCGGACCTGCACTGCGTGCTGGTGACGGTAAGGGCCTGGGGGACTGCGGGCCGGGCCGGGCCGGGCCGCAGCCCTGGAAGGGAGGGAGTCCAGAGTCGGCTGCCTGCAGCCCGGGCGGGGGCGGGGGTCAGGAGCCTGGCCGCCTTTGGCCCACTGAGGAGTGAGGCGGACTTTCAGCCGGGATGGACTAGTTTCATCATCACGATTTTCTCTGCTAAAGAACATGTCTGAGCACGTTGGAGGCAGCCAGCAGCGGAAGAGATCCCTGTGAGTCAGCAGTCAGCCCAGCTACTCCCTACCTACATCTGCACTACCTCCCGTGACTAATTCCTTTAGCTGGGCAGATTAGATAAAGCCAAATAAATTCCTGGCTCACCCCTCATTAAGGAGTCAGCTTATTCTCTGCCAGTTAAAGCTAAAAATAGAAGTGGTGTAGGAGACAGAACTTATTAATTCCCTAGAAATACATTAAGAGGATAGAGTGGAATTTTTTTTTTAATATACAATCTTGCATTTTTTTAAATGGACCTTTTCCTTGCTGTGATGCAAACCTTTGGGACTAGGTACCTTATGTGTTCCGAGGTAAATGTGCAGGCATTTGAAATCTGTCTTTTTTGACTGGTGTAGTGAAGCTTAATGATTTTGCTGCTCCTGACAAGTACTGTTCTGTCTTTTGGGAAGATAACAGGTGGCAAATTCTGCCAGCTGCTGGGTAGCTCCCATTGTGTGCACAGCCTGGAACTGCTTCTCAGTCTTGCTTCTCCCAGGGCTCTGCCAGGGTACAGCTTTGGTAGAGCAAATCTGTGAGTGATAACTGTCATGCAAAACTGAGCCAGTACCGTGCAAACAGGTGTGGCTCAGTGCTGGCTGCACATTTTAGACGTCGCTGAGATCGTATCCCAGTTACCTAGAAGAAACTTTATTTATTGTGCATGTAACTTGTCCCTGTGCCTTGCAGCCACAATATAGAATGTTCAAATGTCTTCCCATCAAGAGTAGAGTACTTGTAAGCAAATGCTGTTTTGTTTTTATTTTTTAGCAATAAATTTATGTCTCTTATCTCCCCCCTCTCCCCCCAGAATCCACATTCATCGCAATGGAAGGATCCTGCCTTAAGCCAACTTATTTGTTTCTGCCGGGAGAGTCGCTACATGGATCAGTGGGTCCCAGTGATTAATCTTCCTGAACGGTGATGGCATCTGAATGAAAATAACTGAACCAAATTGCACTGAAGTTTTGAAATACCTTTGTAGTTACTCAAGCAGTTACTCCCTACACTGATGCAAGGATTACAGAAACTGATGTCAAGAGGCTGAGTTCAACTACATGTTCTGGGGGCCCGGAGAGAGGTGACTTTGCAGCTGGCAAGAGGTGAAAATGAAGAAGGAAGCTGTGTGGAAACAGAAATACAAATCAAAAGGAACACAATTACCAAGAACCACGCAGGAAGGAAAACTATGTATTAATTTAGGATGGTTGAGTTACCATGAAAATAAACCAGACATGCTTTGTTAAAAGTTTAAATGTGCAGCCGTAGGTTGGATATTTTTGGTTTATATACCCTCAAGTAAAAGAAAAGCCAAAAGGGTTAATCATATTTTAAAACCATATTTTATTGTATTTTGATGAGATGTTAAATTCTCAAAAGTTTTATTATAAATTGTACTAAGTTATTTTATGACACGAAAGGTTATTTATGTTATAATTTTTGAAAAACAATACCTACAATAAACTGGTATGGAATAATTGCATATTTCTTAAGGTGTGCTTTTGTTTCTTATTAATTTTGACTTTATTAAGGGGTATTTTACTGGTGCCCTGCTCCACACTAGGGCAGAAGAGTCAGAAAAACAGGTTAAGAGGAGTTAGCTGAATTTAGGGAAAAGGAGCAGCTAGAGATTCAACTTGTAAAAACTGAATAAATAATAATAGTTCTGTGATGTCAGTGCTATAAAAAGACCTAATGCAACATATGGAGGAAGCAGACAGGAGAGAATGACCAGTCACCTGCAAAACAAGTTTTTACTGAGAAGTCTTTATCTGGGTTTCAAAAAGGAGTTTCATTTCCCTAGCTAGAGAGAGGGAAGGCATATTGCTAGCAGCTGCACTAGTTTGTGCAAAGGTCGTGGAGAGAAGAGAGACCTGAAAGATCACAACCATGCAGGGAACATAGAGTGATCCTGTGCATGCCTCTGGTATAGCAAGATAAGAGAGATGGCTGGAAAGGTAGGTGGGCATGAAGCCCAGACTAAAGGGCCTTCCGGGTCGCCCTTACGCATTAGGGCTTCCTTCTGCAAGCTTGAGCCATTGGCAGAGGCCTTCGCCAAGGAAGTGACGGAAGAGTGTTGAAGGCCGATGGTAGGGAAAGAGGGGCTGTAGGTAAAAAGGCTGATGGGAAGTGAGTGAATGCAAGGCTGAGCATTTTGCAGAAACCACATTTGGGGAACCAACCGGGAAGGGGCCTGGCCAAGCATTGTGGTGCCCTTAGTCTGGAGCGTTGTGCCTTCCAGCTGGCTGCTATGGCTTGGAGGGGTCTGGTTAAATTAGATCAGATGGGAGAAATGGCAGAGAAGAAAGCAGCAGAAGAAATGAAAGGCTTCAGCCGATCACTCTTGAGTTGGAACAGTCACTTGATAATTAACTGCAACAATGTCTTAGAGGCATAGCCAAAGAAAGCAAAAATGCTTACAGAGGCGAGGCTTAGCAGAGCTTCAGTCCACAGGATTTTTCTTTGCCTGCTTCTCAAATAATGCCTCCAATGGCTCTTGCATCTGTCTGCCACCCCTGTCATGACAATGTACGGTCAGGAAAAAGTAGAAACAAACCCAGAGCAAACCAGAGCTCCAAGTTGCTGCCTATCTTGTAAATAACAGGCCTATGAGTCCTTCACCTTGCAATTAAGTTTCTGTTTTGCCACCTCTGCTAGAAATGTGGCGTTTTAGGCCTTGTTTAGACTTGCATCTTTTATTTAAGCCCATGCCCAATCCAAAACATACAAGTACTTAATACTTGTGTGTGTGTTTTTAAATATTACCAGAAGATTGTGAATAGTGAAGTTTTAAACAACAGAATCTACCTTCCAGCTGAAGGAAGGATTTTCAAAAGTACTTGGTAAAAACCCTTCTGCAAAGATAAAGGAATTAAAACAGGCATGCATGGCGGGGGTGGGGTGGAGGTGGGGGCGGGAAGCAGTTTTACATGGTAAAGAATTAAAACAGGCATGCACTTGGCAGGGCGGGGGAGGGCAGTTTTACATGGTAGAAGCTTGGGTAGTGGCCCCTGTCTTGGTCAGGCCTCCCAGTGGTTTTCTTCCTTTGTAAAACCATAATAAAATTAGCCATCTTACAGCACCCTTGGCTGTCCTGCAGATCCAGAGCAACTTGGAAGGGAGGAGCTGCTATCCGGTTCAGGGTTGTAGCCCAGTAGTTCGCACATGTGCCAACAAGCAGTAGGTGCCGAATTAATATTTGTTGAATAAGTGAAGGATTAGAAGGAATGAATGCCAACTACCTGGCACATGACAGTTGCTCAGTAGAGTGTGTGTTACTAAAATGCAGGTGATAGCAATCGAAAAACTTTCAAGGCCTCCTAGAGATCTCTTGTTTTTAACACATATACTTAATTGATAATGCTCAGAGATACGAAGTATTGTTCAGATTATTTTGTTTGAGCAAATCTCAGCCATTAACACATTGCTGTTTTTGTACTAATTTTGCTTGTTGTTATTCTTTCCCAATTGCTATAACACAAAGTTAACTTGGCATTGAAAAATCCAATCATAGAACAGTTTATTCTAACAAGTACACAATTACCTACACAGCTTCTAGCTCTAATGCTAAAATTCCTCACTTATTGCTTTAAAAAACATTAAACCTGGGGGCTGGCGCTATGGTGTAGCAGGTAAAACCACTGCCTGCGACACCTGCATCCCATGTGGGCACCCATTCAAGTCCTGGCTTCCGATCCAGCTCCCTGTTAATGCACCTAGGCAACTAATGAAAGACGGCCTAAGTCCTTGGGCCCCTGCATCTATGTGGGAGACCTGGAAGAAGCTCCAGTCTAGCCCAGCCCTGGCCAGAGTGGCCATTTGGGGAGTGAACAAGCAGATGGAAGATCTCTATCTGTCACTCGCTCTTTCTCTTTGTAATTCTGCCTTTCAAATAAATACAATAATTTAAAAAAAAATTAAACCTACTGATTGATAGCTAGGTGGAAATGTTACATCAAGAAGAAAAATCCCCTCTTTACTGAGGGTGTGTTGAAAAGTGGAAAACACCTATTTTTTCACTGGCAACTCCACCTCAGTGTCATAAAAAGTGTTAACTCCTTCCTTCTACAATTAACCAAGGCTCACAGTGAGTTAAACTTTTGTAGTAAAAGAATCCGTAAAAGCAGCTGATCTGTGATACGAAGGGTCTTCAAGAATGTTCATGGAAAAATGTGTATGAGGAAGAAGCTATGCTAGATCTCAAAAGCTTTGGGCACCAAACTGCTTTTAATTCCATTTTCCACAAATTTTTTGAAGTCCCCTCATAGGTACATTGTCTTCCAAATAAAGTAAATGGGTCACTTCTAGGAAGCAGCTGTTTGCATACTGTAAACTAGCAGCATTTCCAGCGTGTGTTTTGAGATGCCTCACTCGTGTGAAATAAACGCTTGCTTGATTTTCCATCAGGGGGTTAAACTGACTCTTATTCCTGGTAAAAGGCCACCAGCCGTGAGGTGTGTGGCCTTCACATGTACAAAACTCAGGGCCATGATTTGACACCAAGCCAGTGTCCTTCAAACTGAGTTGAATCTTTTCTTCTATCTTTCTGAACAACCCTTAAATAAACAAAAGAACCTCTTTGAGAAGCCTGTATTCATGAAAACCACCAAGCACTTAGTGCTTTCCAAGGAGCAGGAACTATAGTGATCATAGCGCAGTCTACAAAAAATCAAACACGCACACCCTGGCCTCAGGGAGCTCAGCCGATCTGGTGAAGCAGCGATAGATACTTCAACACAGAGTTCAAAGCAGAAAATGCCCAGCAACGTAAGAAAGACACAGACAACTGCTACGGGAGTTCAAAGGATAGAAGTGTTTGAAGAGCACATAAGGATGGAAGAGAGAAAAAGGTTGTAAGCTCTTTGATCAGAAGCTAGCATTGTTTTTTCAAACAGCACAAAAATACTTGATTGACTGATGGGATATTGAATAGAATTCTGTGAGATGCTGCAGAGAATGGGAAGATGTAGCCTAAGGGAACACGTGTCCTTAAGTATTTCAGAATCTATAAGGAAATCAAGATAAACACACTCATTCCTTTAGTGCTCTTTAGTGAATGTCTGTCATGTACCCGGCACTGTGGTAGGTCCACAGCTATCAACGTGACATGCATCTGCCCTTAAGGAGGTACACAGTTTAGTGGAGATCCCACCCCTGCTCCATGCAGTCTGGGATGATAAATGATACCAGGGTGCATTCCAGGCCTCAGTATCCCAGGGTCTAGTGAGACTTGGAAGATGGGAAGATCTGTCAGGGGAGTATGGAGGACACCTATTCCTGGAGGAGGAGCTGCACACAGCTCAGGAGAGAATAGATTCAAGGCATGTTTGGGGCTAGCTTCTGGGGACTTAGGTAGGGTTAACTTCATACCAAGCACTTTATAGGGCTCGTGAGCACTCATGAACACTCTGTGGAAGTATGTAAATCATTCTCCCCATTTTAAAGGTGAAAAGACTGGTGCACACAAGATTAATTAGCCCATTCATATGGTTAGTAAGTAGCAAAGCAAAGATGGGAGACTGGTGACGAAGTGAGAAAGCTGGTCGGAACCAGACCATGACTTTCTGCAAGCCAAGCTATTTTTCCACTAGGTGACAGAAAGCCATTTTATTTTAATTCATCAATGAATGAATTAATTTGCACTTTATTTTTTAAAATATTTATTTATTTATTTGAAAGTCAGAGTTACACAGAGAGAGAAGAAAAGGCACAGAAAGAGAGAGAGAGATGTCTTCCACCCACTGATTCACTCCCCAATTGGCTACGACAGCGGGAGCTGCACCAATCCGAAGCCTGGAGCCAGGGACCAGGAGCCAGGAGCTTCTTCCAGGTCTCCCACGAGGGTGCAGGGGCCCCAGCACTTAGGCCATCTTCCACTGCTTTCCCAGGCCATAGCAGAAAGCTGGATGGGAAGTGGAGCAGCAGGGACTCGAACTAGAGACAATATGGGATGCCGGTACTGCAGGCAGCAGCTTTACCCACTATACCACAGTGCCAGCCCCTGTACTTTATTTTTTAAAAAGATTTATTGATTTATTTGAAAGGCAGAGTTACAGACAGAAGAAGAGGTTTGCCACAGACCTCACCACTCCCTAATGTAAACTTTAGCTTGTTGAATCAGGTGGGTGTCCTTCTGTCCTTTTCAGCAAGTGTGTGTAGTCCACTCTTCACCCCCACCCCCACAACTAACATTTCAGCCTGGCGCTTAGAATCTTTCTGTGTGAACTGAACTGTTTGCACTATCAGAACTTTTCAAGGTGTTCTGGGATAAAATGTCCTGAGTGCCCGTTAAAAATACAGCTTTCAAGACTCCTTCCCAGAGGCTTAGGATTAAGCTAAGTCCCAAAACTGATTTTTATAAAAAGATTTGTTTACTTATTTGAAAGAGAGAGTGAGCGAGAACAATCTTCCATCTGCTGGTTCACTCCCCAAATGGCTTCAATGGCCAGGGCTGGACCAGGCCAAAGCCAGGAGCCAGGAACTCCATCTGGGTCCCCCACGTGGGTGCAGGGTCCCAAATGTTTGGGCCTTCTTCCACTGCTCTTGCAGGTGCATTAGCAGGGAGCTGGATGGGAAGTGGAGTAACTGGTACTCAAAATCGGCACTCAGACGGGATGCCCGCATTGCAGACGGCGGCTTTACCCAACGCACCACAGCGCCGGCCCCTCAGACCTGATGTTTTCACAGGTACTCCAGATCATTCTTAGTGTCAGGGAAGTTTGAGAAACACTACTCCTTCTCCAGGAGTTCTTGCCACTACAGATTCAGCAGAGACAATTTTCCACATCTCTCTGGGGAGAGGAAGAAATTTCTTTCTTTCTTTCTTTTTTTTTTTTTTTAAGATTTATTTATTTATTTGAAAGACAGAGTTACACAGAGAGAGGAGAGGCAGAGAGAGAGAGGTCTTCCGTCCGATGGTTCACTCCCCAGATGGCCGCACCGGTCGGAGCTGCGCTGATCCGAAGCCAGGAGCCAGGAGCCAGGAGCCAGGAGCCAGGAACTTCTTCTGGGTCTCCCACGGGGGTGAAGGGGTCCAAGGACTTGGGCCATCTTCTACTGCTTTCCCAGGCCATAGCAGAGAGCTGGATTGGAAGTGGAGCTGCCGGGACTAGAACCGGTGCCCACATGGGATGCCGGCGCTTCAGGCCAGGGTGTTAACCCACTGTGTCACAGCGCCGGCCCCAAGAGAGGAAGAAATTTCTAACAGGGTCAGTTTCCAGCTTCCCACCAGGAGCTGTGAAATACACATTTCTCTGCAAAGGTGGCACATTCCTAGGAAAGAGGGGTTGCAGACTCCCCTGGCACCCGAGGACTGAGAGTTCACTCATCACCTGGGGCATCACTGCACAAGTTGGGGGAGTCACAAAAGGTGGGAGAGTGCACAGACAGAACAGCCTTCACCTCTGCCCTGAACTGACCCATCAGCAGACATGTCATGTGTCCGACACAGCACTGAGCACTTGACGACAAAGCCCAGCTGAGCAGCCAGTCATCAAACCTCTTATCTTTACTGCTCTGTGCCTGGCACCTGGGTGGTGCTGAGAAGTGAGTGGGGTTCCTAGTTTTCTTACAGTGACTAGCAATTGCTGGCTGATGATGCACCCTCCTATTTACTAATTCATTTGATTCCCTGCAAAGCCACAGAGGCTCAGAGAGATCAAGAGTCTTCTCCAAGGTGTATGGCAAGGAGGCAAGAGGCAGCATCTACATCTCACTGGCGGCTCAGCTGTCAGTGTGCCAGAGCTGTCTCTCAGAGAGGCCAACCAGACAGCAGAGGCTAGCCTGGGGCAAGATGAAACTAATTGAATCTAATCTTTTCCTTATCCAGTGAGTGGGACAGAGCCTCGGGAAAACTAAAGAGACAAAATGCAGGAGGAGAGAATTCTAAGAATTGTTCCCTTTCATCTTGAAACCGCATCGCTGGGAAAGTGATCTTGTGTCCCTGTGTGCTTGCATGCCAACTTTTTTTTTTTTTTCTAGAATTTAGGTGTCTAAGAAAGAATTTATGCAGAGAGGCAGATTTTCTTAGTATTGCTACTGCATGCACGATACCACCATATTGTAATCATTTTACCATCAGCACATTAATCACTCAGCAAGAAATGCCTCACCTGGGTAGGAATCTTCTGACTTCATTTTGCTTCTTTGTGTAACCATGAAGGACAGGGCTGGCAACAGATAAAGAGGAGGAATATGGCTGTGAACACAGTTTCCAGAGCCAGAAAGGCCAGGGCTGGGATTCGGGATCTCAGCTAGAGCTTGGGAAAGTCAGTGTAACGTCTCCAAGCCTCAGTTGTTTCTCCCATGATGTGTAGAAAACAGACAGGGCTTCTACCCCTGGGTTACTGGGAAGATGAAAGAAACAGTGCATTGAAAGCAGCTGGCTCAGTGCCTGCACGCCCTCCGATAGAGGCAACCTCCTAGCAATCCGATCTCCCAAGAGTCGGTCATTTTCTACCTGTGTGAGTATATGGGTTTTGATAGATTCTGTGTTTGCAAACCAGAGGTTACATAAGTAAAAAAGAAAAAAGAAAAAAAAAGAAAGAAAAAAAAAAAGAAAACTCGCCCAACCAAACTGAGCACAGTAAGACATTCTCCAACTGAATTAGGTGATTTAGTTTCTCTTTTCCAGGCCCATTCATTTAACTCTTGAGATCTCTCCTTTAGTTGATCAGACTAGTCTCCATTCCACATGAAGGCTGAGCCGGTGTTGCGTGAGCTGGTGTTGCGTGCCAAGACTTGTGTTGGAGTTTGCTACACGGAGTTGCTTCAAGTACAGCTTCTACCTGTGGTCTAGCCCAGAATGGACAGGAAGCTGCCAGACCCAGAATTTTCAAGTCAAGGTGGTATCAGGTGGCGAGTCTGGGCCTGTCCTTTGTGCATGTGTGTGTGTGTGTGTGTGTATAGTGTGCTGGTCAGGAAGCCTTCCAGGAAGGCGTGATGCTTGACCTGAGTCTTGACGCATGATGAGGAGCTCAGTCAGGGAGATGGCTGTGGTGCACCCGGGGCTCTTCCAGTCTGCGCTGTTTGCTAGAGGATTAAGTGTTAAGGAAAGGAGTGCAGAATAGCAAGGTGAAAACGTAGATAGAGACAGGATCACAGAGTGCCTTGTATGCCCTTCTCAAGAGTGTGGGTTTGGAGGGGGAGCTGAGGGGTTTTTTGTAGACAAAAACTGTTTAAACTGGAGTGTTCTATGGTTCGCTGTTCTCAGATGGCTTCAATTGCCCAGGCCGCAGTGGGCTGGAAGGGATCTGAGGGGACTGTAATGTAAAGCGACAGCTGTTTATTGATCCTGTCTGTCCTCCCCACTCCCTCTTCCTCCTGCTGTCCTTCTCAGCACACCTCACCCCAACCTCAAGGGTGGATTTGTCACACAGGCCTGGCCCATGCCCTTGGCCGTGGTAGTTGGTTTAGAGACAGATATGTAACTGCAACTGGCCAATCAGAGGGACTTCCTCCAGAGAATCTCTGCTGCTGTCACCTGGATGACGGATGTCACTCTGACTGCTGGCAGCCACCTTGCCTGCTGCAGAGACTGAGTTTACTCAAGACAGGAGGGCAGAGAAGAAAGCTGAACACAGAGCTCCTGAATCCAGCTGTACCTGAAGGTTTTAGCTGTGTGGTGAAACTAGCTTCATTTGCACCTAAAAGTAGGCTGAGCAACAGGGACTGAGGGATTTGTGGACTGCAAGACTTGCCAGCATTAAAACCAGGACAGTCTCAAGCAACCAAGAGAATTGGTCACCCTAATGCCAAGGGCAAATGTGGCATCTGCAGGCTAGATGGGAGGCTTTTGCAGTCAGTCAAGAAATGACATGGCCGGGACTGACTCTGCGGGTTAAAGCCCTGGCTTGCAGCACCGGTATCCCATGGGTTTTGGTTCGAGTCCTGGCTGCCCCACTTTTGATCTGGATCTCAGTGCTGGGGCCCTTGCACCCACGTCGGACACCCAGAAGAAGCTCCTAGCTCCTGGCTTCGGATCAGCTCAGCTTTGGCTGTTGTGGCCATTTGGGGAGTGAACCAGTGGATGGAAGACCACTCTCTCTGTCTCTCTGCCTCGGTCACTCTGCCCTTTAAATAGAAAGAAAGAAAGGAAGGAAGGAAGGAAGGAAGGAAGGAAGGAAGGAAGGAAGGAAGGAAGGAGAAAAGAAAAGAAAAAGGAAGAAGGAAGGAAGGAAGGAAGGAAGGAAGGAAGGAAGGAAGGAAGGAAGGAAAGGAGAAGAGAGGAGAGGAGAGGAGAGGAGAGGAGAGGAGAGGAGAGGAGAGGAGAGGAGAGGAGAGGAAAGGAAGAAATGACATGTCCCTAACATGCCCCTTAGGAGATGGCATTGTGGTACAGAGGGTTAAGCCAACACCTGCCACACAGGGATCCCTTATGGGTGCCAGTTTGAGTCTCGGCTGATCTAGTTCCTGAATAATACACCTGGAAAAGCAGTGGGTGATGATCCAAGTACTTTGGTCCTGCCACCCACATGGAAGACCCAGATGGAGTTCCCAGCTCCTGGCTTCAGCCTCACCCTACCCCAGCTGTTGCAGCCCTGGCTGTTGTGGGCATTTGAGGAATGAACCAGCAAATCCAAGAAGTCTCTGTCTTTCCTTCTCTCTCCCTGTAACTCTGCCTTTCAAATAAATAAATAAATCTTGAAAGAAAGAAAGAAAGGAAGGAAGGAAGGAAGGAAGGAAGGAAGGAAGGAAGGAAGGAAGGAAGGAAGGAAGGAAGAAAGAGAACGAACGGATTTGGGCCTCTGCTTGTTGCAGTTGATAAGTAGGAGACAGATTTGAGAAGTATTTGATCATTCGTGATCAGTGTAGATCAAGAGGGTAATTCTTTAAGTTATTCATTTATTTGGGGGGCTGGCCTTGTGGCATAGCTGGTTAAGCCACCGCTTGCATCCCATATGGGTGCCAGTTCATGTCCCAGCTACTGCACTTCCAGTCCAGCTCCCTGCTAATGCACCTGGGAAAGTAGTAGAAGACAGCCTAAGTACTAGGGCCCCTGACACTCTTGTGGGAGACCTAGAAGAAGCTTCTGGCTCCAGGCTCCTGGCTTCGGCCTGGCCCCATCCTGGCTGTTGTGGCCACTTGAGGAGTGAACCAGCAGATACAAGATTGCTCTCTGTCCCTCCTTTGAAATTCAGAGTGGACAGGGAAAGAGGGAGAGACAGAGAGTGATCTTCCATTGCTTGTTAACTCCCCAGATGGCCACAACAGCCAGGGCTGGGCCAGGTGGCAGCCAGGAGCTCCATCCAGGTCTCCCACATGGATGGCAGGGACCCAAATTCTTGGACTGTCATCTTCTGCCTCCCAGGCACATTTACAGGCAGCTGGATCAGAAGCATTGGGTAGGGGGCGAGCCTGCAGTGCCAGCATCCCATAGGGTGCTGGTTTGTGTCCTGGCTGCTCCTCTTCTGATCCAGCTCTCTGCTGTGGCCTGGGAAAGCAGTGGAAGATGGCCCACATGGGAGACCTAGAAGTTAATTCTGGTTCTTGGCTTCGAATTGGCTCAGCTCCAGTCATTGCAGCCATTTGGAGAATGAACCAACAAATGGAAGACCTCGCTGTCTCTGTCTCTCTCTATGCCTGTAACTCTACCTCTCAAATAAACAAATAAAATCTTAAAAAAAAATTGAGTAGCTGGAACTTGACTCTGATGTGGGATATAGATGTCCCAAGTGGTGACTTATCCTGCTGAGTCACAATGTCCACTCCAAGGGGGTAATTCTTGAAAGCTTCTTGGGCTTCCAGCTTGGGTAATTAAGTGATAAGCGTGTGATCAATTAAATTTTAGGGAGAGGAGATGGGTTTAGTGTGGAACTCAGTGTGTTTCAGGTCCTTATGGGACCCTCTGTTAAAAATGTCCATTGGACAGTGGGATAGATAAACCTAATGCTTGGACAAGAGGTAAAGGATGGATGTTCAGGAGACCTCAGCATGTAACAATCATGAGAGTGCACGAGATCTCCAAAAATAATAGGGAAAGTGGGCCATGGACGGAAGTTTGGGGCAGAGGCTGGGCAACTTAGGGGCAAAAATCGAAAGAGGAGACAGAGAGGGAAAAAAGAGTGTGAAGTCACAGAAGCCAGTGCTACAGAATGATGGATTTAGAGAAGAGACTGACTCACACTGTTAGGGAGGTCCAGCAGGCAGGGACTCAAAGGCTGCATTGAACTGGAGTTCCCTGTCATTTTGTTATGAGATCAGTTTCATTGCAAGGAGAGTAAAAGCCAAGGCGGCAGTGCGTGGAGAAGATGGGAGGTGACCACTCATGGGAAAATTCTGATGAAGGAGAGAGGAGGAAAGGAAGGGAAGGGAAAAGCTGGAGGGCTTGTCCTTGAAAGGACGCTGCTTCTGGACCCGTGACTCTGATGGATGTTATCTGGAGGGCTGGGCTGGGAACCTCTGCTCTGAAAGTTCAAGAATTCAGGCCAGATGGCACCAACAGTTTTTTGATGGACAAGGCGGGATTATTTGCACAGTGGAAAGGAGATAAATGTGGGAGGAGGTGGTGAGCAGGGTCTGGAATGGAGATGGAGGTAAGGCCTAGTAAAAGCATTGGGAAATATCATTGGGGGCTTTGAGGGCTTATATAAAAATGTTATTTATTTGGGGACTAATATAAAAATATTACCACCAGTTTTTTTTTTTAAGATTTATTTATTTTTACTTGAGAGTCAGAGTTACAGAGAGAGGAGAGGCAGAGAGAGAGAGAGAGAGAAAGAGAGAGAGAGAGGTCTTCCATCTGCTGGTTTACTTCCCAATTGGCCCCAACGACCGGAACTGCACCGACCCGAAGCCAGGAGCCAGGAGCTTCTTCCGGGTCTCCCACATGAGTGTAGGGGCCCAAGGACATGGGCCATCTTCTACTGCTTTCCCAGGCCATAGCAGAGAGCTGGATCGGAAGTGGAGCAGCCCGGACTAGAACTGGCACCCATATGGGATGCTGGCGCTTCAGGCCAGGGCGTTAACCTGCTGCAGCACAGCGCCGGCCCCACCACCAGGTTTTCTTTACTACTTGTCACTCCCCGTCTTCGTGGGGGAACGACACAGGACCCTGCTCTGTTCTTCTGTCTGCTCGGCCCTCCCCGGGTTTGCTGCTGGTTCTTCCCGGGTTGGCTACCGACCCTTCCCGGGTTGGCTACCATCCCTTCCACCTCCGTGGAAGGGCGGTTCCCCCTGCCACATTCCCCACTTCCGCGGGGGAGCGGCACACCGCTGGCCGGCTCTCTCGGGGGCTGCACAGGTGTTCCCCTTAGATGTTCCTGGTGCATGCCGTCTCTCTCCTCCTTTATAGTCCTCTTCCACCAATCCCAACTTTGCTACCCACACGCCGAGTACGCTGCTCTCCTCCAATCAGGAGCAGGTCCCACAGTTTATTGGTTGAACTGGAGGCAGCTGTGTAGAAGCTGTTTCCCTTCTCAGCGCCATATTGTGGGAAAGCAGATGCATAGAATAAGTCTTAATTCCAGTAACTTAGTCTAGTCCGAGTTGCTCCCAGTTGCTCCCCACAACTACTCTAGTTATCTTCATATCAAAGGTTACTGGGTCAAGTCCCTGCTTAAAAATCTCTATCAAGGGACCAGCACTGTGGCTCACTTGGTTAGTCCTCTGCCTGTGGCACTGGCATTCCATATGGGCGCCGGGTTCTGGTCCCGGTTGCTCCTCTTCCGGTCCAGCTCTCTGCTGTGGGCCAGGAGTGCAGTGGAGGATGGCCCAAGTGCTTGGGCCCTGCACCCTCAGGGAGATCAGGAGGAGGCACCTGGCTCCTGGCTTCGGATCGGCACAGCACCAGCCGTGGCAGCCATTTGAGGAGTGAACCAACGGAGGGAAGACCTTTCTGTCTCTCTCTCTCACTGTCTATGACTCTACCTGTCAAATAAAAAAAAAATCTCTATCAAATACCCTCCAAAAAAAGTCAATACAAAGTGAGCCTTTGGTGATTTGACCCAACCCCATTCTCCTTATTCTGCACCAATGACGTCTCTGCAATCTAGGGCTGTGCACACACCATTTTAACTGCTGAGAATATCCTTTTCCTATTCTTTCCCAACAAACTCCTACTCATCCTTCAAAGTCCTACTGATGTATTAATGTCTTTTGTGGAAACTTAGTTCTGATCCATTCAGGTAGAGCACCTCCTTGTAATAGCCTGTACCACACTGCAAGGCAGTCTGTTTACCTTCTGCGGCCCCACCCCTTGTCTCCGCCCCCACTACCTGGGAGCTCCTGTCTTTCCTGGGTTTATTCAAGGACATTCATGCCACAGTGCTAGTGGGAGCTACTACAGACTCCTTGTAGGGATTCAAAAGTGAATGAATTCTTATTTCTAAAAATAGGGCATTTGCCCTGTCATTCATATTTAATGTTGAGTGGGCTATTCTTGTAGGTATGTTTTAGGAACTCCCAAGACATTGTTAATACTTTGTTGAAGAACTTAGCTCACTTAATTCTATTAGTTGCAAGCAGTCAGTGTTGACTCAAAGTACCTTTTTGCCATTTATTTTTCCTTAAAAATTCTTCTCAGTCCGGCCGGCCGAGGAGTCGGTAGCTGAAGTACCAGGAAGTGACTCTTTAAATATCTTAAGTATCTGTAATTACACTCAGCAAACCCACATGGCTTCTCTGAAGCCATAGTCTGCGCTTTAGTTCTTCTCCTAATTTTTAGTGTCAGCAGAAAAATTAAAATTATTTGGAGCCGAGATGGCAAAAACAAAGCCAAACAAACCCCCCCAAAATCACAAATCCTGAAAGTGACTTGCTCTCCTCTCAGGCTTACCTAAGATTTAAAGCTAGTGGAAATGTTAGAAATTACTTAGCCTAAGTTCTTTTTTTCCTAATACATGAGGTAACAGAACCAGAGGCCATTAGTACTCTGAGGTCACACAGCAAAACAGTGGCAGTAAGTCCTGAACACACACTTCCCGATTCCAAAATACAGTAGTAGCAACCCTTTACCCAAAGATTTCGGCTACATGAGGCCACTGTGGTCAGAAAACATTCAATGGAAAATTCTAGAAATAAACCAGTCATATATGTCAAGTATCTTTTATTTCAGCATATTGTTGCTATATTTTTAGTTATTAACATCTTACTGTGCCCAATTAATAAACTTTCTCATAGCTATGTATACATAGGAAACAACAGCACACATATGGTTTGGTATCAGCTGCTGTTTCAGGCATTCACTGGGGGTCTTAGAACATACTGCACAAGTGTATTCTTTGTCTTACATCATACTACCATGAACGATGCAGTCTATGTTTTTGAAAAAGCATATCAGATAGACTTTCAGATTCCTTCACAGTTCCATTTAGTCCTGTGTGAAGCAGGGTTAATAATGGTGGCTCCCTCCTGGATTTACTGCGAGAATGAAATGAATAAATAGATAAAAAATGCTAAGAACTGTACCTGGTCATAGTAAATGTCTAGAATATCCTACTGCTTATTCTATTTTTTTTTTTTTTTAAGATTTACTTATTTGAAAGGCAGAGTGACAGAGAGAGAGAGAGAGAGAGAGAGAGAGAGAGGAAAAGAAATCTTCCATCCACTGGTTCACTTGCCAAGTGTCTGCAACAGCCAGGGCTGGGCCAGGCCACAGCCAGAAATCTGGAACACCATCTGAGTCTCCCAAGTGGGTAGCAGAGACCTCAGTACTTGGACCATCATCTGCTGCTTTCCTAGGTGCGTTAGCAGGAAGCCGGATCAGGAGCACAGCAGTTGGGACTCAAACTGGCACTCTCATAGGTGATGCGTGCTGCAGGCCGCAGCTTAACCCGCTGTGCCACAGTGCTGGCCCTACTACCAATTATTCTTAAGTTCCAAGATAAGTTCTTGATTACCAAAGAACTTGTTTTGTCACTGTACCTTACTTGATTTTAAAGTTCCCAGCTATTGTCATCTTTAAGTTCCCTATTTAAACCATGCTACACTTCAGAAGATACCCCATGGACCATGGTGTGTAAACTTACAATCTGTACTTTTTAATTATAGGATCTGCAAAATCTCTCAGCCTCAGTTTGATCACCTGTAAGATACAGTAAAATCACATCTACTTTCCTTTAAAGAGTTGTGAGGTCTAATGGGAGAATACATACAATCTGGAGTTCAGTGTTAGGCCCTTCCCTCCCCCAGTGCATTGTACAAATGGCAGCAAATATTGACAGATGTCGTATGGTCCATATTGAAATGTGCGTCATCAAAGTCGGATCTGAAAGGTTTATTTAGAAAAAAGCACTTACAATGATTGGCCTTGGGAAAATGTTTCCAGGTTAAAAGCAGAAATGGAAACTCTCTGCTGTACATGGTTATTGGAGTGCAATTCTCTAAAGAGCTGCTGTCTTCGAATATACTGTAGGCTTCCTTTGCAATTTTGGCTGTATCCAGCTACAGGTTGTGCTATTACCAAAAAAATGGCAACGGCTTACTTTTTATTTAAAGGGGTGTAGACAGCCTTTATATCACTTTTGGGCTAGTAATGCGTAACTACTGAAACAGTAAAATTATAAATTTGTTCACTATCTAAAGATCTCACATGCCCATCTTAAGGCTGTCCTCCCTTAGCCAGCGCTGTGGCTCACTAGGCTAATCCTCCGCCTTGCGGCGCCGGCACACCGGGTTCTAGTCCCGGTCAGGGCGCCGGATTCTGTCCCGGTTGCCCCTTTTCCAGGCCAGCTCTCTGCTGTGGCCCGGGAGTGCAGTGGAGGATGGCCCAAGTACTTGGGCCCTGCACCCCATGGGAGCCCAGGATAAGTACCTGGCTCCTGCCATCGGATCAGTGCGGTGTGCCGGCTGCAGTGCGCCGGCCACGGCGGCCATTGGAGGGTGAACCAATGGCAAAAGGAAGACCTTTCTCTCTCACTGTCCACTCTGTCAAAAAAAAAAAAAAAAAAAAAAAAAAAAGACTGTCCTCCCACTGACTCCAGGGGCCATGTCCCAGTCAGTGGCCTACCGATGCTCGATTGTTCAAGAAGTGATTGCGTCAGCACATTACATGAGCTCACTCGTGCACGCATGCCCTCATGATGTCACATGGCTAATGTCTTTTTTTTTTAAAGATTTATTTATTTATTTATTTATTTGAAAGGCAAAGTTACAGAGAGGCAGAGGCAGAGAGAGACAGACTTCCATCCACTGGTTCACTCCCCAGATGGCCGCAACAGCTGGAGTTGGGCCAATTTGAAGCCAGGAGCCAGGTGCTTCTTCTGGGTCTCCCATGCAGGTGCAGGGGTCCAAGGATTAGGGCCATCTTCTACTGCTTTCCCAGGCCATAGCAGAGAGCTGGATCAGAAATGGAGTAGCTAGGACTTGAACCGGCACCCACATGGGATGCTGGCACCACAGGTGGTGGCTTCACCCTCTACACCACAGCATCAGCCCCGGCTAATGTCTTCTGTTAGGACAAGGTTTAAAGCCTTTGGGTGGATGAAGCCCTCCTTTCTATCATTAAGCAGGTGTTGTGGGGGGGGGGGGGAGTATTTGGGATGACTTGCACGTGGAAAAGATGTATCTTTATTTATTTGAAAGGCAAAGTTACAGAGAAAGAGAGAGAGACCTTCCATCCGTTGTTCACTCCCCAAATGATTTCAAGGGCTGGAGTTAGGCCAGGTGGCAGCCAGGAGCCAGGAGTTTGCTCTAGGTCTCCCATATGCGTGACAGGACCCAAGCACATGGGCCATTTTCTGCTGCTTCCCCAGGTGCATTAGTAGGGAGCTGGACCAGAAGTGGAGCAGCTAGAACTCAAATCAGTGCCCATATGGGATGCTGGTGCCACAATACTAGCCCCCAGCTATAAATTTGTGAACTTTCAAACTTGGCATTTTACCATCATGTATTTTAATCATTTCAGTTACTCATTTTTTTTTTTTTAATTTACTTTAAACACAGAGTTACAGAGAAAGAGATGGAGAAAGAGGTCTTCCATCCACTGGTTCACTCCCCAAATGGCCACAACAGTCAGGGCTGGGCCAGGCCAAAACCAGGAGCCAGGAGCTTCTTCCTGGTCTCCCATGAGGTTGCAGGGACCCAAGCGCTTAGGTTGTCCTCTGCTGTTTTCCCAGGCCATTAGATGGGAGCTGGATTGGCAGTGGAGAAGTCAGGGCTGGAACCAGCACCCAAACGGGATGGATGCCAGTGCCACAAGCAGCAGCTTTACCCACTGTGCCGCAACGCCACCTTCTACTCACTTTCATAATCGAGGAGCTCATCCAGGAGGATTCACGGGTTTTAAGGATGCTTCACACATAAAATTCTCAATGAAGCCCAGAACTTTACTATCAGCTTCCATTCCTTGTGCTACACACGGCTTTCTCCATAGTTCTCTTTTACAGTGCAATGTTCTTCTACAGAGACATGGTAAGTCATTAACACTTTAGCACAAACTTATTTGAACTGCCATTTTCTCCACCAGAGCAGAGAAAATGCTGGTTTCTGAAAACACTGATACTTGAGGGGAGGGTTATTTCGACTAACTGCACTTGTTTGCCCAGGGCTGGCCTACAGTAAGACGGCCTTAGTAGATTTGATGACTCAGTTAAGGAGACAGTAATTGTAGCATGGGCTCATCTGAAGGCAAAGGTTATCTGCCACTCACAGTGGTAAAGGGGTAGGGTAGCAAGAAAAGCCATGACCTGAAAGCAAACTAAAGGCACCAGCCAATGCCACAGCTAGAGTCATTGGTGGGACCTGGTTATACAAAGATGGTTGGATGGAGCTGTAAGGCAAGACTGGAACCCTTGGGCATAAGCAGGAAGGGACAAATAATCAAAAGACTTTCTGCCTAGCCCCAGTTAGAAGACTTATAGTGAGTATCATATGCTGATGTGTAACCAACTGTCTTGCCAAAGCCAAACCGGTGAGGCCCCATGTCCAGAAGAGTTGAAAGGACATGTGCCATGTATCTGCACAGGGAGCTCCCAACAGTGCCAGCAGATTTTGAGTTTCTTGTTTGCAACACGAAGATAGTACATCCCACCTGCCACATTTACTTATGTATTCTAGCTTTTGCAGCCACATCACCCTCCCCCTACACAATCCCATCCACCAACAGAATTAACTGACCTCCACTTAGAGTCACAAGATCTTTGAGTAATTTGTTCAGAACTGGTCAAAGTGCTTGTAAGTATCTCAATTCTTCTGTTGTTTCCTGGAAAGGGTTGAGTGGTGGTCTCTTGATCCCCCCTTACTGGTTCTCAGAAGCAGGACCATGCCTGCAGCTTGCTCAGCTCATAACCTGGCACTTGTCAGCTGCTTCCCCGTCTTTTCTGTTTGGATGCTGCTGATCCCCTCTCGTCTCCTTGGGAATCCCAGGCCTGAGGGAAGGGCCAGAGGAGGAGGCCGGGTACCTTCAGCACAGGCGGTGAATGTGAGTCACCAGTAGTTTAATGACCTTTCCATTTGTTATCTGTTTCCATGGTCACAGCCGGGTTTCAGGCTCGGAAACAGCCCTCTACACATTGGGAATCATTATGTCACTCCTTAACAACCTTTGAGTTTCCTTGTTGCTGACACGATAGGCCCGTAGTACAGGAAACCTGCTCACCAGCGTGGAGTCCACTTTTCTCCTCCGAGCAGCTCCTCCAAGACTTCCTTCTGATGTATCCATGTCTCTTCATGCTTTCTCAAGACTCGGCTCAAACACTGCCTCCCTCGGAAGCCTTCCCAAAGGGAGCCTGCTCCTCCTTCCTGGGCTCTCACAGCACTCTGCCCACCTGGCTTATGGTGCTTCTCACACGGCGCTAGAATGATAAGTTATGTACCTGTCCCTGGCGCCTGACCTTCCTCTAGGCTGTACAGTCCCTTGGGCGGCAGTGAGTCTTATTCATATCTGAGGTCAACACAGCCTGACTTTCAGCACCTGTTCCCTGCAGGTGCTCAGAAAATGTTAAGTGAATGAATGAAAGGAAACGGAAGAGAAATAGTCTTTTATTAATTTACTGATCAAAACATGGTTAGGATGATACAATGAGACACTTGACCCGGTAAAGAAAGCAACAGTGCTTTTAATGAAACTTTCAAATCTGTGTACACGCTAGCTGTGAAGTCAACACTTCAATTTCATTCCAAAGGACACATTTCCCAACAATGATCACAGTGTCAAGGTTAATAAGATGCTGGACAGATGAGTAGCCAAAGAACGTTATAACAAAATCTCATCAAGGATATATCAAATGTAAATTTACTCAGACATCAGGAGAATACGTGTTTGTAATTATATAACTAAAAAGACATCATTACAGGAAGCAAGTCCTTAAACTAGAAAAGAAGCACTATGTAACAAAAGGGTCTTTTGTAAGCAATTAAATGAGCATATATTATAGACAAATTTTGTATCTGAAGCAGCTTATAGCACCAACACGTTGGCAGAACCAGCAGAGGGGTGGGGTCACAGGACCAAGGCATCTGGGGTCGGGAAGGGATCTCAACCACTGTCTATCTCCAGCCCCTTGTTTTACAAATGGAGAAATGGAGGCCCAGAGAGGTAAAAGGCCTGTTACAAAGTCACACGACACAGAATTGACTAGAAAACGATCCAGGCCACCAACTTCAGGCAAGTGCTCGATTTTTAACACACATACATAATTGTATTTGATTCAATATAGTTTTTCCTATTAACAGGTCTACCATAAATGAAACCAACAGAATTTAAAAAATTGATTTCATGGAGAAGTGGCTGACATGTAAGGGAATTCACTTCTTGGGCCTTTATATCTCTCACATCAAAATTCAGAGCAGTCAATCAATGACACAATCTTAGGTATAAACTGGTGGAGACAGTGGCATTTGAAGAGAAAATTTGGCACATCTGCAACTCTATAAACTAATGTATGCCTCAAAGTTACTAAACCATTGGTATAAAGGTTTTTTTGTTACAAAGATTAATAAGGTACAAAAACAGTCCGAACAGAAAAGAAAGAAAATCAGCTTTTTCCCTTAAAAACTAAGTATGGCACTTTTCATGGAATTAAAAAAAAAAGCTTGATGTTTTATTTGAAGAAGAGAAAAACAAGTTCTTAGCTAAATCCCATAGCTTGTGAACCACCTTGCATATAAAATGCTTCCCCTAGCAAAAAAAAGTCTGTAAAATACTTTGGAGGTGGGAAATTCTTCTAGCACATCTTACCATGGTCTTGAGGCCTCAACTAGACAGATTTATGATGAACTCATAAGATATAAGAATGAAAAGAGATCACTGTCAACAGAAGCAGCTTTAATGACAAAGTTTATTGAGCACACTTAACTAGCTTCATGGAAATGAAGCCAAGAAGTTGCCTGTATGTATCGGAGTGTGTCATTAGAGTGGTAGTTAGAAAAAATAACACACACTGGGCCTTTGTCCATCATGATCATAAGTCAGCTGCTGCAGATAGCTAAACGGTGGCTTCCTAAGTAGAACAGAGCCTGATAAATAAAAGTGACTTTTCATATCATATATATGTATACATATATTATATTTTCTCACATAGACGTCTAGCTATAAGTAAATTAACATTTGGCTACAATATGTGCCCTCTTGGGTCCAGCATCAAATAATTTGCTTCCACTTTTTCATAAACATGTGCTACACCTGCTTAGGAAGTTACTTGACATTTGTATTCAGAGTCTTAATTATATCTGACTGATGAAAATAAAATGAAAACTCCTGGAACCTTAAGTCTACTTCTTACCACTATATGAATATTAACAAATATATAGCAAAACACTGTTTACTAATAGATAAAAGATCATGTTGCAGTACTAGAGAATAAGCTATGCTGGCTACTGATAATATGTGCACAGTGATATAATAAAAGTAATTTAATGAAAATATTTTGTAATAAGCTGAATTATAAATATTTAAAGAAACATGTTAAAAATCAGAGTGAAAATAAGATTAGTGTTCTGAAACCATCAGTAGAAAAATATGCTTATTAAAAAAAGAATGTCTCATTAAGTGAAGCATTAAATGTAAAGATGTCTCGCTAATGTCATTTCAAATTTCACCTTTTGAAAAGGTACAAACGTCCTCTTTCCTAAACAGGTGCCTATGATTTACTGGGGAACTGGGCATATGACAGTGGATGATAAAAGATTAAGGGGCAGTGCATAACTTTCACGTGGTCTTGGAAAAGTGAGGGTGGTGGTTCCCAAAGCCACGTAGGTGTGTGACCTGGAGAAAGTTTGCATGGGTTTCAACCGTTTAGAATAGGCCTGCATGTGTTCAAAGAACACAATCTATAAAGCCCAGACATCAGATTTTAAAAGAGGCTTGCTTTGCAGGGCAGTTGCTTTGGGATTAGGAAAATATGTTGTGAATAATTCCTTGTTGAGATTGAATCCTTTTTGAGAATAAGTTTTTAATCCTTCATTGGTAGTTACTTTTCATGAACTAAAGATGAACTAAAATATCAAAGGCATAACTGTACGATTTGGGCTTCCATGTGAGCATTTTTAGAAAGGACCCTCTCCTCCTCCTTGATAAAGTCAAGATATTCTCCTGGCCACAGGAGACTCCTTGTTTTGGGATCCTCACTGGCAATTCAGAGGATGTAACAGCTGTATTCATGCCCAGGGTAAAATCAAGAAACCCAACATGCAGTTGCTGGCATCCCACTAAATCCAAGCCCCTCTTGGGTGGCTACACGCCTCTCTGATGGTTTGTGGACAAGGTAGGGATGACACTGAAGGTAAGTGAAGACAGCTTAGGGTCTTGATCTATTTACATCTGGGGTATGTTTCTTGCCCACCATATTCTGCCCTCCCCTCAGGGCTGGGGAAGGGACTGTTACCTCTGCAAATAGATGCTCCAGTGGGAGAAGAAAGGTCTTGGGAGGAAGGGGAGGGCTGAGTCGAAAGCTGGACCCAGAGCAGCTCTTCCCGTCACCAGGCCCAGTGTGTCCTCTTCCAGTCATTAGGATGGAATTTCCAGAGATTTCTACCCCTGATCCAGGAGAGAACACCAGCCCCAGGAGCACGTTTGCTGCCCACGGTCCTCCCAAGGTTCTCCTCCCCTTTTCTAGACTCAGGAGCACTGAAGCCCAAAAGGCTCCTCGTGAGGGATCAGCTCTGATCATCAAAGAGCCTTCAGTGTTCAACAGCGCAGTCCACTGTAGCCTAAGGAGGCCCAGACTGACTTAAGAGAGGAGAGACAAGTGCGTTACTTAATGACCATGAACACAATCTAGGATGTTCATTAGTCTTCGTATAGTAACTAGAAGAAAAGAAAGTCTTATTCTACCTACAGACGGCTCAAGACCAAAGTATGACTTCTGGACTTGAGGAACTGATATGGAGAGAGGGATGTTTTAATAAAGAAGTAAGTTGTGATATGTGTATATACACAGACACACACATAAATACACACAAAACACACCACTCTCCTTATATCCTACACAGGGTGGCACAAACCTTATTGAGAATATAATAAGATATAAAGGTTTTAGGATTCAAGTTATGCTTGGCAGTTTAATTTGACAGGTGCTTTTAGGCAATTTAGGTCTTAACATATCTGAATCAATCAACTGTACATGTAAAGTATGCAATTGTGTTTTTTCAAAAGGCCTACATTAGTGTTCCCTACACAGTGACCCAATATAACACCACAGTCACCAAATGGAAAACAAGATTGTTACTCTGTATTAGATCAGTAAAGGGTATCTTAGAGAAAGGGCAACTGGGAAAATAAAGACTTCAGAGTCCATCATTCCAAGTTCAGAGCATTTTAGTTATTAGCAGTGGTTACCAAATAAGCTGCAGGTGGATCTCTTCCAGGAGCTGCTCATAATCTGCTTTGTTGAGACAAGAGGTGAGGACCGGTTTCACGATTCCACTATAAGATGATGCACGTTTTTTTATCCTTGAAAGGGTTTTCTGAGGTTGGGATTCCTATCAGCAAAGGGTCACTCCTGGCGTGCTCCTCACAGTAGGACATGAGGTCTGCTGATGCCTTTGAAACCTAGCATGGAGACAGAGCAAAGCAAACCAGAAAGAAAATCCTTCACTTACAGACCTGAAGGGCGTATCCGCGCACTAAGCTGTCGGGTGGAAGACCGACGTGTGTGCGCATGGTGATCAGTCTCACAGCCCCACTCCCAGGTTCTGTGCCAAATCAAAAGGCAAACGGAGCTATCTGACAGGGAAGGCCCTCTGCAACCAAGTGACCAGACTAAATGTCCAGACAAACTGGCATCAGGTGTCCCTTCACTGGGGACACACCACCAGCCAGCTAGCATTTAAACGGAATCTTATCAGAAAGGAGTCACACCCAGAGTGGGGGTGATCGCGCACAATGAAGGCCCCGTGTTGAGAAACAGAGCGTGCATTACACAGTGTGAGCAGGTCATTCTGAGCTGAAGATCACTTTCAAGTGGCTTAAAGGAACACTTGGATGTGATGTGTGTGGGGACAGAGCTTGCAGAAGGAGAGAGGGAAGAAAGCAAACAGCCAAATGTGAACAGCTGGCGAATCTTGGTAAAGACCATAGGAAGGTTTACTGTTACAACTTTCTGTAGGGTTTGAAGTTTCCCAGAATAAAAAGGTTAGGGACAGGGAAGGAAAAGCATATGTGAGTCAAAGGAAGGTGGCATCTTAGTTCCTATCCAAGAAAAAAATAGACTAGAATTTGAATGCCGTGATGGGCTGGGAGCCCAAACTCTGCAGCCAAGTTGTGGAGCTTCAAAATGTACTGCTGGACTCGAGGCTTGGGGAAGCAAGAAACGAGGGACAAACACCAGCTTGGGGAGATACAGAGGCCTGCGCTGGCACGGGTTTCAGAAGTCTGGCTGGGAGACGCCAAAGCACCAGCAGACCAGTGTCCCAGCCAAGCAGCACGGGGCAGCTGAGCTGTGTCAAGCACAGCACAGGCAGTCTCCTGCTTCCGAGACAGGTGACTAGCTCTAGGGCCACAGGAATTTATCAGCCTGACTCACAACATGCCCGGGTTCTCACTGCCTAGTCTCCTCTCGGGATTCGGGAGGAAACCTAGGAAGAGCCTTCTGGCTTCTCTAAGGGACCTCAGCTAAAGCTAGCGGTGCTTACGCTGGCTCGGGAGGGCCGCACATGTCTGAAAAAGCTGCCTTTTCCCAAAAAGGGAGACCCCTGACTGTTGACTTGTTATGCAAGGCCACCTCAGCGGCTCTGACAACTCTAGAACACTTCATAAATTCCAGAGGGATGACGCAAGTGTTTATAAAGTCCACCTGGAACACGTGTCCTGATTGAGAACACGGTGATCACCGGACTTGACCACGCAGGGAGCTGGGAGCCTCAGGAAATCCTGCCCAGGGTCTTCACAGAGGGGCGAACCCAGACACTTGGGTTTCCCAGCTCTGTTGAAAGGAGGCCTGTGCTAGGTAGGAGATGAAAGCTAAAATCCTGAGCTTCTCAGCTTGCTTCCAGAAGAAATCCTGGAAGCAAGCTGGACGAAATGGCATTATCTCCCCAGACCTGCGGCCCGGCCGTGGAAGGGCAGGGGACTGAACCACAAACACGGAGTGCGCGGGAGGCCTCTCTTACCTTTATTCTTTCAATGGAGGCTTCTAATCGTAGCTGCTGCACAGTCCTCCTTGCCTGGGCTATGTTGTTGGTGCTTGCTGTTTTGCTGGACATCTTCAATTGTTTTCACCTGAAATCTGAACAGCATTTTTTTTTTTAAAGGTGAATAACAGCCATCTTCAAGTTAAACATTCATTCCAATTTGCGTTCTGTTAAGGCAACTGGGTGTGCTTTTCACAGTCGCCATAACCTCTTGCAGGTAGCTACCAGGAGCTCCTGAGAGGTAGCAACAAGTTCTCAGGCTTGTCATCCAGTTAAGCATCTTTGTAAATCTTTAGTTCACAGAAACCCAACACTGACCAGCAGTTTAATCAATGCTCCTCGACATACAGCTTTAAAGTAGCTTTTTCTAGGAGTTTCTAACAGGAGAAAAATACACACAAACACACCCAGTAGTTAGGGTGCCTCCAGCCAAAGTGCACCTTGGTCACTACAAGCCACATTCCATGTCAGCTTACTGTGATTGCAACTTGCTTTAATAGAAGGTTTGCTTTTATTTCTTTTGAGATCTATTACCCAACTGTTGCAAGTCCTGGCAACGCGGAGTGGGGAGAGAGTTTGCCTTTAGAGACCTGTGCATCAGATGTGCATTGCTAGGTGCTACGGAGATGTGCAACTGCTTTGAGAATGCTAGTGTGCCACGTAAAGAAGTCTTTATTCACGAAAAAGTGGGCACCTTTCAGCTGGAAGACTTTCGCCAAGATCCAGATGTACAAGGCAATGTCAGACGGGGTGCAGGAGCAGCCTAAAGCCTGAAGTACTTAAACTATCATTCTCTCCTTTGACCTCTCCCCGCCCTTATCCTGGCATCCAGGGCATTTGCTAATCCTGTTACCACCTCTTTGCTCCAAATGGGTTGAGTCTCCTCTGTGGCCCGAGCCCTTGGCTTCCAGGCTGCCCTGTCATCCTCTCCCCCACCTCAGCCACCTGGTGTAAAGCAACAGAAACATCCTGGCTTTGAGGTTGGACTTGTCTGGTTGTTCACATTTTAAGAGGAAGGCAGGCCGGGCAACAAATGCTGTCTGATGCCCCTGCCATATATGGCGAAGTTCACTCCCTGCCTGGTGCCGGCTGGAGGGAAACGCGGAGCTGGCAGGCCCAGCAGCAGTGTGGCAGCTTTCTGACTCATGAGAGCAGGTGGAGAGTAGGTGTGCCTTCCCGGTGCTATGCAAGGGCTCAGCAAAGTCGCAGGGCACTGTGGCGCCGGCGGCAAACCCAGGCTGATTCAACTTTCGGGGGGGGGGGGGAAGGGGGGAGGCTGCGGCTGCACAAAGTGATTGTGCCAGACCAGACCAGGCTGGCTGCAAAAAGCACCAGCAATCCACAGGCTCCACGGTGTCCACCGTGCAGGCACCATGGTGTTCCATACAGAGTTTCAGGAGACAGGATGTCCCCAGAGGGCTGAGCTCAAGGATTTGGGGGATGGAGGAGGTGACTTGTGTTCTCCAAGGTCAGAGGAAGCTTTGAGTGAAATGCACAAAAAAGATTAAAAAAAAAAAAAAAGAACCTGTGCTTTTGACTTTGTGTAGAGCTTTGAAATCAGCCACATCTGCAGGCTTCACGCTCCTGGGTTTGGACTTGCCCCTACCACTTACCGTTGGGTAACATCACCTCTACGGATCCCAGGTTTTTTATCTGCAATATAAGGATACCATGGCCCACCTCCAAGGATTTTTCAGGGAGCAATTCAATTCACTAATGCATAGCTAGGGTTTAGCACAGGCCCAACAAGAGAGTGCAGCTGCTATTACTTTTATCTTCAGGGCTCACACCCAGCACAAGGAACTGGCACATTCGCAGGTACCTGTCTGTCCTGCTGGCCCCAGTGAACTCCAGAGTTTTGATTGGCAGGGTCTAGGTGGGATGGACAGGTACACAGGGACTCCCAAAAGGGCATCAGTCCTTCTTAGCATGACCGCAGGCAATCCTGCTGTATTGTAGTGTGAGGGTAGAAGGGAAGGGCCAGAGGATTCCCGTAGGAACAGGAAGCCCTGGCAGTCCAGGGAAGCGGGAGGAGGAAGCATGCGACAGGGCAGGGTGGCCCGGCCTTGTCGGACGCTTTGCGTGACCTCGTTTCAGCATGTTTCCAGACTGGCTGCCTCCCTCTCAGATTCCTTAGTCATCCTGCCCCACCCAAAGGAGAGGCCCAGGGTCCCCCGCCCTGGGGACCAGGCTCGCACCTGGCCCAGCCCAGCTCCTCTCTGCTCCTACCTCCCCGTCTGGGTTGTGAACGTGGCAGTGGGCAGCCTCAGCTTGGGCACAGTGTGCAGTGACCTGACGCACGGAGCCTGGCTGCAGATTCTGCCCCCTACAGCACATTAAACCGGGCTCCCCTCCCAGCTGGCGCTGTTTCCCAGGCCTGCAGCTCCCAGAATGCAAACATGACCCTCCATGCCGGGGTCCCAAGGCTTCCAGACTACACCCTCAGGACTTCTAGAAAAGTTCCCTCCGCAGGAGAATAATGCCAGTATTCTATGCATCTCAACCTCCCCAGGACAGAAAGTTTCCAAGTTTCCTGTAAGTGCAGGACAGGTTACAGGTATGAGGACTGGGTCAGTCATTGCTCCCACCTGCGTGGCTCACAAGGAAACAGTGCAAAGTCGGGCTCTGCTTCTAAAATGCTGGGGCAGATCCCTCTCAAATTGGCAAGAAGCTCCACATCTAGCAGACGAAAGGGTAGGGGTGGGGGTAGGGGGAGACTTTCATAAACAGTCAGGATTAAAAACACAAGCTATTTAAAATTCACAACGGCCAGCTTCCTTTCACAGGGGAATCTTAGCGGCCCCAGGCCTTTCCAAGGGCGCACAGCGCTTTTATAACTGAGTGCTACCAGGACGAGGTACCCTATGCTGAGAATAAACAGGCAGGACAGAGGCAGCCCCTGCCTTCTCAGAGCCAACATCAAACCGTAATTAGATGCTTCCCTCTTGGGCTTCAGGGGAGCACGGCCCCTCCCGCTCTGCTGCCCCTCTCGGCTCCCAGCTCTAACACCAGCGCTCTCCCACAGGTCCCTTCGCTTCTGCCGGTACTAGCACGCCTCAATCGGAACAGTCATTAAGCGATAGGAGATGGGTGATTTTTACAGCTGCACACACCTGAAGCACCAGCTCCTCTGTTCCTGAGCACTGCACAGCACTAGCTGAGGGAAGTCCATTTCATGGTCGTCATTCCTAGAAAAAAATCGTACCCTGGGCCGCTGGAAAAGATCCGGAGCTCTGATCCTGACACTTCCTGTGGGGCAGCCAGATCCAAGCGGCAGCATCTCAAGGCAAGGCGCCCCTTGCAGGCAGCAGGCCTGTGGAGTTGTCTCTGCCTGCTGGATGAGGCCTGCTGCCCCGAGGAGCAGGAGCCGCTTCCAGGAGCTGAGGGGTCTAGCTAGGTAACAGCGCTCTTGCTGGCCACAGCTGCTCTGCACCCGCTGGGGCGCAAGGGCTCGGGAAGCCAGACTCCCAACACCACTGTCCCTTCAGAGGGCTTGCTCTGGTCTTCCCTCAACAGCAGGAATGTCTGGCTGTTTGCTGGTGCTGGAAGGAAGATAAAAAGCTTGATTCTTATACCCAGCAGTGCGAACACCACCTGATATCTGAGTGGAACCCCAGAGCACGCACACCTTGCTTTCATATGCATTATCCCATGAAGCCGCCCTGTGATCCTGATGGGCACTGCCAGGCATCCTCATTTTATACATGAGGCAGCTGAAGCTAGAATAGCTTGCTTCAAAGGCACCCAGCTTCAAAGCCTTTCTGCTCTGAAAGCCACCCTTTGCCCTGGCACCAAGGGAGGACGGGACTCCAACTCATTTGAGCCACACTCAGGGTATCGTTGAACATTCTACACTGTGCCTCTTAATCAGGAGTGACTTTGCTACACCACAAACTTGGAGCTAGGGGCTTGCTGATTGCCTGTGTTTATGCAACACTCCCAGGACAGAAGGCATCTTAATTGTTTGTCTAGAGCCTGGAGGGCAGGCCTCCCCTCTCACAGATTGTAGCTAAGCAGAGAATGTTCTCCTTGCAGCTCCCAGGCCAGGACTAAAGTCAGCAGCTGCAAGCCCCCAGCACTGTAGCCTGCCCAGAAGGGCCAAGGCTTGTGCGTACCTGTGCAGCCAGCTGCTTGATAAAACAAGTGATTGATTTCCACCCTAGCTTGCATTTTCATATCGGTAACAGGTCTGAATATACATATACATAATATTCCCACTTAGTTACTCGAATAATTTGCATTGGTCTTATTCCTGTGGTTCATCTGCATTTTCAAGTTCCTAGAAATTCCCAGGAACAAGATGTCCCTTTAGGGAAATGGGGGCCTGAAGGCCAGACAGCAGCGAGGGAAAGGGGGTGGGGAGTCTCCCAGAGCAGCTCTGGGAGGAAGGCACCAGCAAGCGCCAGCTCTCCTGGCCTGGCCAGTAATTGAACCACTGGAGCAAAGCCAACGTTCCTGAGCAAATATACCCCTTGTGGCCTTAATAAAAGCGCAGGTGAAAAAAAAAGAAAAAGAAAGCTACAGGCTCCACTTCCCTTCTGATCTAGCCTTCAGCTCCCACCATCTCTCTTTGGCTCTCTGTGTGCCCCCCACCTCCTTCCCGGGGCTGTTTAGAGGACACACAGCAGCACCTCCCAGGAACACCCCCTGCACTACTGCAGATGTTTACTAAACGCGGGGCCCCTGGCCTCCAGAGCAAGGCCAAAGCGTGTATTTGGTATTAAACAAGAGAGAGAGGCTGACTGCCACAGATGACATTTCAGGGCCCTGTGACCAGGCAGCAAGAGCTTTCTGACACAGAGCGCACAGCCGGTTCTGCAGAACACTTCTGCCTATCACAGCCTGCAGGCCGAGTCCACGCTGCACACGAGGCTGGGACCCCCAGCATTACTGCCATAGTATGGATGTGTGTGTTTTAAGTTTAAATTGATTCTCAATGTTTGAAAAATGGGAGAGATTTCCTTTCCTTTAGAAGGAATGCTTCTGGAAAAATCAGGGAACCCTACAGAAATGGGCGAGATCTGAGAAGCAGCTGTCCCTTTAACACTGGCTAGTGCACCTGTGCACCTGCTGGGCCTCAATCTGCACTTTACACTATGCTGGTACCTGTGCCAGCACACATTCAAGGATTAGCCAGGGGATTTCAGCTCACTTCTGCCCCTGCCACTTCCTAGCTCTGAGGCTCTGGGCACCACTTGTATAACCCATTTATTTAAGCCTCGACTTTCTCATGGGAAAAATGGGGATAATAATACTTTCCTGTTTCAAAGGGCTGCGAAGAGCATCAGATAGAATAAGCACGTGAGTGTAATAAATATAAAGAGCAGTGGTTCTGAGCGCTGAGTACCTGCAGCCTCTGAGATGCCTATCACGTGACATGCACTCAGCAGGCTGCAGTGCCTAATGGATTCATGCTGGCAGCGGGGGGCCGCCCCTCCCTGCCTCCAGTCTGTCTCCCTGCCCTGCTGAAAAGTGAAACCACATCTCCCACTGTTACGGGTCAAACTGGGTTCCCCCATTCCACCAAATTCATGTGTTGACGTCCTAACCCCTGGGAACACAGACTGTGGCTGTATCTGGAGCTGGCGTCTTTAAAGAACCAACTCAATGAGAAATGAGGCCATTAGGGTTGCCTCTAATCCAGTCTCACTGGTGTCCTTATCAGCAGAGAAAGGGTGGCCACTGAAAAAACTGCCCTGTGGGCACCTGCTGGCCTCCAGAACTGTGAAAAACCCAATCTCTCTTGTTCAAGCCCCCTGGTCTGCGGTGACTTATTCTGGCCATCTGAGCAAACACACAGCCGGCTCCCCTTGCTGACGCGAGCTCCACCGGGTGGATGCACTTAGGGCAAGGCCAGGCTCTTGCTGCATGGCTTACTGCTGCGGCTGAGCTGGGTGGCAGGCCAACTCCCTCTGTGGAGGTGGGTCATCCACTCTTTAGAACACAGAACTGACAGGCCCCTGGGTCCTCACTCCCGCCAGCCACTGGGGGCCCACTCTACAGGGGTGCCAGGGAGTCATTTCTAGGGAATCTTCTGAACAGTCCTTACAGCATCCACAGTCCAACCCTTCCAATGACTAAGCAAGCACCAAATTCCCTGTACCAAAGCACACTCTGCTGAAATGGCCAGGAGCTCTTTCTGTTTGCTGTAACGGAACTCCAACTGACGCTGGATTAATCTGTTGTTTTGTATACTATAAATAACTTTCAAATATTAGCTATGATTTCAATTCTTACTGGGTCATCACTGCTAAACACTCCGAATTCTAAGTCTGGAAAACAGAAAGCAGTTAGGACATAAAACATTCTTTGTCCTTCTCTCCAAAGCTGCAGGCCAAGAGGTCAAGGGCAGTTGAGCCTGTGGCTAACCGCTGTCCTGCCCTACTCCTGCATAGTGTTGAGAGCAAAGGGCACACAGAACATGCTGCCCACTCACGGAGGCTACAGAGGGAGAGATGAGACAGGGCTGCAAAGAGAGATGCAAACTATGGCTTGGGATGACTGACAGACAGAAGATTTATTTGTTTTATTTGAAATGCAGAGTTACAGAGAAAGAGACCTTCCATCTGCTGGTTCAATCCCCTAATGCTGCAAAGGCCAGGAGCCTAGAACTCCATCTAGGTCTCCTGTGTGGGTGGCAGGGGCCCAAGCACTTGGGCCATCTTCTGCTACTTTTCCAGGGGCGTTAGCAGGCAGCTGGGTCAGAAGTGGAATAGCCAGGAATGAAAGAAACACTCAAAAGGGATGCTGGCATTGCAGGCAATGACTTGACCTGCTGTGCCACAACACCAGGCCCAGTCTAGAGTCTTCTGAGAGAAGTTTCTATAGCTCAGAATCACCAGAATGGAAAAGAATTAGGAGTTTCCTCTCAAGTCCTCAACAGAGCTCATCCTGTAGAAATAGAATGCTTTTAGTCTTATAAACCATTGTGAGGTCCTTATCTGGTTTGTTTTTTAAGATTTTTTTTTTTTTTTTTTTTTTTTTTGGACTTTTTTTTTTTTTTTTTTTTTTTTTTTTTGACAGGCAGAGTGGACAGTGAGAGAGAGAGACAGAGAGAGAAAGGTCTTCCTTTGCCGTTGGTTCACCCTCCAATGGCCGCCGCTGCAGCCGGCGCACCGCGCTGATCCTGGCAGGAGCCAGGATCCAGGTGCTTTTCCTGGTCTCCCATGGGGTGCAGGGCCCAAGCACCTGGGCCATCCTCCACTGCACTCCCTGGCCATAGCAGAGAGCTGGCCTGGAAGAGGGGCAACCGGGACAGAATCCGGCGCCCCAACCGGGACTAGAACCCGGTGTGCCGGCGCCGCAAGGTGGAGGATTAGCCTATTGAGCCACGGCGCCGGCTTGTTTTTTAAGATTTTAAGATTTAGTTTTGCTCTGGCCATTGTGGCCATCTGGGGAATGAACCAGTGGATGGAAGATCTTTCTCTAACTCTCCCTTTCAAATAATAAAATAAATCTTTAAAAAATTTATTTTCATTTTTTACTTGAAATGCAGAGAGAAGAGGAAAAAGAGAGAGGCAGAGAGATAACGTTCATTCACTGGTTCACTTCCTAAAGGCCCACAATAGGGCTATGCCAGGCTGAAGCCAGGGGCTGAGAGCTCCATCCGGGTCTCCCATGTGGGTGGCAGGCACCCAAGGACTTGAGCCATCACCTGTCACCTCCCAGGATGGGCATTAGCAGGAAGCTGTAGGAAGTGGGGTAAGCAGGGACTTGAACCAGGCATGCTGGTATGGGATGTGGGTGTCCCAAGCAACAACTGATGCCAAATGCCCACCTCATTAGTTGATTTTACCTTGCAGCCATAGTATGTGTCCCTGAATAATAATAATAAATCTGTTACAATGATTAATTTGATAACGGCCACCATTTACTGAGTACTGCTTGTCTAAGTAAACTTGCATGCATCAAACCATTTATAATCTTCTCAACAACTTTAAGAGATGAATCCTTTTATCATTTCTGTTTTACAGATGGAGCACAGAGAGGTTAAAAAACTCTTGCCTGGGGGCCAGCACTGTGGCCCAGTGGGTTAAAGCCATGGCCTGCAGCACTGGCATCCTATATGGGCACCAGTTCGAGTCCCAGCTGCTCTACTTCAGATCCAGCTCCCTGCTAGTATACCTGGGAAGGCAGCGGAGGATGTCCCAAGTCCTTGGGCCCTTGTACCTATGTGGGAGACCCGGATGAGACTCCTGGCTCGTGGCTTCGGCCTGGCCCTGTTCTGGTTGTTGTGGCCATTTGGAGAGTGAAACAGCAGATGGAGGATTTCTTTCTCTGTAATTCTGTCTTTCAAATAAATAAAAAAGAAAAAAAAAATTCTTGTCTAAGATCAATCACACTGGTTTACATGCAGAGCTGGGGTTCAGGGCTGTCTGACTGCAAAGACCAAGGTCTGATCATCCTGTGCTGTAGCCGCTGAACAGCATGAAGAACCCAGAGAGAATCTGGAGAAAGGAGGGGCAGGTGTCAGTCAGTAGTGCTGAACCAAAGACAACACTAAGCCCAACTCCGAGGCAGCTGAGCCTTCCCTATGGACAGCGGCGTCATAAGGACTGTGCAGTTCCATGGCCTTGTGAGAAGGCTGAAGACAAGGAGAACTGGTAGGCTTCTTTACAAGACAGACTGCCTCAGATTCCAGGTAAGGTGACTACTGGAGACACAGATGACCCATCATCGTCTGTGTCCCACAGAAGCTGGCAGGGAGCCATGAGAATGAGCCAACCTTGGTAATAAACCCAGAGCAGAGCGAGCTGCAGAGCCTGGCTGTCCAGTTCCTAGCTAACTCCGCCGTGTGTCTACAACACCTGGGACACTTGTTAAGAAAACCTGATTCAGTAGGTCTTGCACAGGGTCTGAGAATCTGCAGATAAATGCTTTCTGGGAGATTTTTTTTTTTTTTTTCAAAAAGATTTATTTATTTGAGAGGCACAGTTACAGACACAGAGAGGGAGAGGGGAAGAGACAGACAGACAAAGACAGGTCTTCCATATGCTGGTTCATTCCCCAAATGACCCCAATAGTTGGAGCTGGGCCAATTTGAAGCCAGGAGTCAGGCACTTCATCCAGGTCTCCCACGTGGGTACAGGAGCCCAAACACCTGAGACATCTTCCACTGCTTTTCCAGGCCATTAGCAGAGAGCTGGATTGGAAGTGGAGCAGCTGGGACTTGAACTCACACGCATATGGAGTGCTGGTGCCGCAGGTGGAGGTTTAACCTACTAAGCCACAGTGGCAGCCCCTGGGAGACTCTGAAACAGGCTGTCTTGAGAAAGATGGATAATAATGATCAGAGTCTCTGGCTCTTGATCCTGCCCTGGTTTTTATCTGCCTGGGAATTAAAATATGTCACTTTAGAAGAATGTCACTTCCTATCTGTGTTTAGCTTTTTGAAGCTCTGAACAAGTCCTGAATTTGCACTCCTTTTAATGACCTTGACCTACAGCAGAGGTGGGGAATGTCCAGCCCATGGTACTATACAAAGCCTGTAAAATCATTTGATCTGGCCCTGCCAAGGCAGCTGTAGGTGGGACTCGAAAATCAATAAATCTACAGCAGGCTAATTTTAAAATCACTTATTCTGTATGGCAGGTGACTGACATCACAAACATCCCATTGGCCCTTGGCAGAAAGAAGTTTCTCTACTCCTGACCTACAGGATGACGCCTCCTTCAGCTCAGAACTGCCCTTCACCATTTAACAGACTTCTCTGACACAAAAGGCTGAGGTTGTCCTCTAAACAGCTGCTTCCTTTGGGAAAGTGGCTCTTTCCAGGCTTCTGGGAAGCCACACTCTCTTGCTCTTGCCCCTGTCCAGTGACCTCCCTTAGTTACAGCTCTTGCTCCTTCCTGGAACTCTGGGGTAGCACAGCCAACAAAGGCTTTTACAGTCAGGTAAAAGGGCTGGTGCTGGCATCCCATATGTGCGCCAGTTCGAGTACTGGCCACTCCTCTTCTGATCCAGCTCTCTTCTATGGCCTGGAAAAGCAATAGAAGATGGCCCAAGTGCTTGGACCCCTGCACCCACAAGGGGGACCCGGAAGAAGTTCCTGGCTCCTGGTTTCAGATGGGCCCAGCTCCAGCCATTGTGGCCATCTGGGGAGTGAACAGTGAACCAGTGGATGGAAGACCTTTCTCTCTGTCTTTCTTTCTCTGTGACTCTACCTCTCAAATAAAAGAGCTGGCTCTTCTTACCACGCTAATTTGCTTTACATCTCTGAACCTCAGCTCCCTCATCTGTAAAATGGGAAGGGATAAAAATAGTTCCAACTTCAAAGGGCTACTACCAGGACAGAGAATGCAGGTAAATGGCTCCGCACCTGCCTGACACACAAGGGGCCTGAGGAGGCCGAGGACGCTCTCCCCACCCTGGTGACTTGAGCTATAACCAATCCTCCTCACATACAGCCCTGACCCTTCACCTGAATGCCAGCGTCTAAATGACAGCCTACTTAAATTTACACTTGACTGGCCCACAGCTGCTCCAAACACAACACAGGCAGACCCAGTGAAACACCATTGTTTGACTCCAAGCTTTCTGATGTCCCATATCAACAAGTGACATCGCCCTTGTCCTGGTCACTGAGGCACCCTTTGCCTCCATCCTTTTTTTTTTTTCTAAGATTTATTTTTAATTATTTGAAAGAGCAACTCAGAGATGGAAAGAGAGGAAGGAAATCTTCCACTCCCCCAAATGGCCACACCACAGGGGCTGGGCCAGGCTGCAGCCAGGAGCCTGGAACCCCATCTGGGTCTCCCACATGGGTACAGGGGTCCAAACTCTTGGGCCATCTTCTACAGCTTTCCCAGGCACATCAGCAGGGAACTGGATCAGAAGCAAAGCAGCTGGGACTTGAACTGGTGCTCCTATGGGATGCTGGCATCACAGGCCGAGGCTTAACTCACAGCGCCACAATGAATGTCATTCCCCAACCCTCCTTCTTCTAATTCCTTAGACCAAGTATCATCCAATAGAAACGTGAGCCCCATACATGATTTCTTTTACTAGCCACATGAAAATGAAAATCAGTTTAAATGAAAATGAAAATGTTTAAAATATTTTATTTAGCTCAATGTGAAAAAAATGTCATCTAATCACTGGAAAAACTGAGCTAGTTTCCATTTTTGGTCCTGCATCTTTGAGAGAGATCTGATTTGGATTTTACATGTAGAGTGCATCTCAGTTTGACAGGCCACAGTCAAGGGCTCAAATGTCACAGCCTCTAAGTGGATAGACAGTGAGCCGCTGCTTCACCGTACAGTGTGACCTTGGACCCTGGCACTTTCTAGGTTCTCTAGAATCTTACCTTGATGAACCCCACATTTTTATCTTCCTACTTTCCTGCCTTCTGTTTCACCCGGGTGTTGGTTCCTAGCATAACTCAGAGCTCCTGTATCAGCCTGGTACCAACACTCCTGCCCCTAAACCTTCTCCAATCAAATCTGTCCTGACCACCGGGCTTGGGCTCAGTACCACCGTTAGCTCATTCCTCTCTGGCCCTCAAAAGTCCCAGGGCTTTCCCAGGACCCCTCAGGAAAAGTGCCAAGGGACTCGAACGAAAGCTCCCCTCTGATAGTTCTACCACCCTAAGAAGAATCCTCACCGTGCAGGCAGCGTGTTTGCACAGTGCACTGAGCTTGGCCATGGGCCAGCCACGGGAACAAGCAGGTCGCCGTCAATACATTATCCTGCAGAATCCTCACTATGAGCCAGTGACGTCGCTGCTGTCTTCATCCTCATTTGACAAATGCAGAACGTAAGGGACTTAAATGTGTGCCCAGGTCAAGCGGCCAGTGAGCTGCTTGGCTGGGATTTGAGCCCAGATAGGCTGACGGCAGAGGCTCGGCTCAGAGCCTCCGTTACTGTGCTGCTGCAGGGCTGGGGGTGTCACTCCATTCCCTCGCCTCGTGGGCTCCATTCCAGTTCTCTGCCTGTTTCTCTTTGCTTAAATTCTTGCTTCAGATCCTATCCTAGTTCATACTTCTAATGCTTCCAATGGAAGTCTCCCCAGCACTTTTGCTTATAAGATAAAACCCCTTTATGAATTCCCGAGGGGCAGCAAGAGGGAAGTTGTGCACAGACACCCTGCAACTGTATGCAAAGTTAGGTGTGTGGAAAGTTAGCCCGTGTTTGCCCCACGCTTCCCAGGAAAGGGCTTAGAGTTGCCATTAAACTCTCAAAAAGTCTGAAACACCATTTATTCCAGAGCTTAATTCTATGTTATTTATTGCCTAGCGTGCAAGTGACTTGGTGCGTGTGAATGCTATCTTCCCACCAGTGCTGGCTCACTGGCAACAGCACGGGCACTTAATCATTACACATTATGCACCAGCACCTGGGTCAAGTACCGTACCCAGCTACTAGTTCATGCAGTCTGCTCTGTCCCCAGAAGCAGTGGGCTTTTCACATCTACTGAAGCCAGAGGTCAGGGAAGGACACAATTTGCTGGAGGTGATGCAGCCACAGAATGGCAGAAAACGGATTTCAACTCAGATCTCTCCAAATGTTGAGCCATGTCCTAACTGCACAGGTGAGTTATTTTTTTCTCCCTCTTCAGCAGAGAACAAGACCTCAGTAAATACCTGGGTTAGACAAAGACATGATGCAGCAACTAACACATCGCCTGACCTGTACCTATCACCCTGGGATGCCTGTGTCCAGTGTCTTCTTAGAAACAGGACACACCTTGCTGTTCCTTCCTGCAGGTATCCCGCACAATACTGACTGTTCTCAGCCAATGGATAACCACCTGCCGGCTTCCCTGAATGGCTCTGAGGAGCTGGAGGGAGTTCCTGGGGTTCCATGCACTCGAGTAGGCCCAGTTGCTGACCCTCAGGATGGAGATTCCACTTGGGTTGTGTCCAGATTCCGAGGATCTTGTCACCAGCCACCCTCATGCTGTGCCTCGAACAGGTTTTCAGCTGGTGACGGTGGGCTCAAGGGGAGGCCCTCTCTTATAGTGATTTACAGAGGTACAAGACGGGTCCCTTCTGTGCTGTGCTGGGCCAGGATCCAGCCAGGCAGACACATGTATTTACACTCAACACTGAGAAGGAAGTCTACCAACAAGTTTTACTCTAGTGCAGCAAGACTGGCCAAGATAAAAACGTGCTTCTATCCACACGGTTGGCTTGGGATAGTCACATAGCTTGTGTGTTTACCCACAAATGAATAGATGAATTCAACAACTATTAATCTTGAAAACAAAGGCTAACATTTACAGGGTGCTTTTTCCATGCCAGGTGCTGCGTTAAGGACTCTAGGTGAAGTTACTTTATTTGCTCTTCACAACATCCCTAAAATAGAGATGACTATTATTTCATTAGCTAGTTTTCATATTTTAAAAGAATATAAGCATACAGGAAAAAAAATTTTAATGTCCAAAAGTAAATACAACAAAACTAGCTCTCCTTTTATTTATTTATTTGAGAGGCAGAGTTACAGACAGAGAGAGCAAGAGATCTTCCATCTGCTGGTTCACTCCCCAAAACGCTGCAATGGCCAGAGCTGGGCCAATCTGAAGCCAAGAGGCAGGAGCTTCTCCTGGGTCTCCCATGTGGGTACAGGGACCTGAGGACTTGGGCCATCTTCCACTGCTTTCCCAGGCCATTAGCAGAGAGCTGAATCAGAAGTGAAGCAGCTGGGACTCAAACTCGTGCCCATTGGGACAGAGGCACCGCAGGCAGAGGCTTAACCTACTATGCCACAGCATTGGCTACACAACTATCTGTCTAAAAAATGCAAATAGGAGCTTGTTATATGCACTGTTCTGGATCTTGCCTTTTCTCTTTTTAAAAAAGATTTTATTTATTTGAAAGTTGGAGTTACAGAGAGAGACACAGAGAGAGTGAGAGGTCTTCTATCTGCTGGTTCACTCCCCAAATGGCCATGATGGTTAGTGCTGGGGCAGGCCTAATCCAGGAGCAGGAACTCCATCCGGGTCTCCCACATGGGTGGAGGGGCCCAAACACTCGGGTCACCTTCCCAGGTGCCTTAGCAGAAAGCTGGATTGGGAGTGGAGTAGCAGTGTCTACATGGCATGTTGGCATGGCAGGCAGCAGCTTAACCCACTATGTCAGAACACCGGCCTCAGCCTGTTGTTCTCTGTAACCAACATTCTACACTGGCAATCATGGTGAACTTGGTATCGTGAACACATTTTCCAAGCCAGGACACTGACGGTTTCAGGGATACCCACTCAGTAAGTGCCAGGGCTGAAAAAAGTCTGGGCTCCTACCCCTTGCTGCACCCTGCCTCTCTCCAATGTCCTGCAGAAGCTTTCTGAGGCTGGAGAGAGGGCGAAGAACAGTCAGGAAAGGAGAAGACAGAATTCCTGCTCTACCAAGACTCATCGCTTTGCGGGGGAGATAATACTCAGTGAAGTGGGAGATTTCCAAGTAATCTAAGAGTGTTTCCAGGACATGGCTTCACCGCATCCTGAAGTGCAAAGCATTTGGGCAAGGCAGGAACCTCAGAGAGGAGGGACCCCACCAAGGAAGTCCTCTAGCACCCCAGCCCTGTGGTCTCCACAGCACCCTGGGGAGCAATGGCAGCATGATGCATCACAGGGATCTTCTTAGAAATCCAGACCCACCTAATCAGAGGCTCTGCAGGGTGTCCTGTGCTTTAACAAGCCCTCCAGGGACTTCTTCAGTTCTCTAAGGCTTAGGAACCAACCCATAGAAAGGGTGGCTTTAAAGTTTGGGTTTTGAATGGCAGGAGGGTCCAGTTGTCAAACAAATTAACAGTCTATTTAATCCAAGCTTGATCTATGTTCCTGGCACTATCCTAAGTGAGCAATACAGAGATCCCATACCTTGAGGTTACTCCTGGCATGGGATATAAGTCCAATCCATCTAAGGAAGGAAGTAGAACACTTCAAGCGTCCAGGTTGAGGGTTTTACCTCTTACCTGTGTTACATGTGTTCCGTGGTTCTGAGACCTACACCAGAAAGGAAATGTGACCAACGGCACCCTTCCTGTACCACCGGGTCCTGTTGGCAATGAGACCTCCTTGCCCTGCACGTCGTGTGTCTGGGGAGCTGACAACCCAGCACAGAGATGTTTAGGATTATGGCCGTGAAGGTCTTGCACATAGTCCACACTAAACGTAGGCCATGCTTTTTATTCCTGCTAAGCAGATAGGTGCTCACTGCTTACTCACGTCCCTAGGACACATCTGAAAAAAGGAACAGCTGAAACCCAGATGAAAACGAAGCAGCAGGCAAATGCGGCTGCACCCGGCATTTAGATTAAGAGGCAAGAGGTGGGGGCCGGAGCTGTGGCCTAGCAGGTAAAGCTGCTGCCTGCAGGGCCAGAATCCCATGAGTCGCAGCTGCCCCACTTCCGATCCAGCTCCCTGCTGATGCGCCTGGGAAGGCAGCGGAGGACGGCCCAAGCACTGGGACCCTGCACCCACTTCGGATTGGCCCAGATCCAGCCGTTGTGTCCATCTGGGGAATGAACTAGATGATGGAAGATCTCTCTCTCTCTCTCTCTCTCTCTGTGTCTGCCTCCCCCCCAACTCTAGCTTTCAAATAAATAAATCTTTATAAAAAAAGAGCCAAGAGGTAGCCATTCCCTTGTTTTCAGTGATGTCATCTTCTTGAAGGGGCAGGAGGAATGGATTTGGAAGAGGAAAAGGCTGAGAAAGGTCTGCACAGAGGGTGTGCAGCTCACAGACACGCATAGTCGCCAGCTGGGGCTGGGTGTCACCAACAGAATGATGAGTACAGACCACAGCACTGGGGTTAAAGGGCTCACTGTTCCAGCAAGTGAGCTAAGTCAGCCTGAGCATCCGTGATCAACATTAAGCAGGCTAAGAAATCACACCAATGGCAGGCGTTGGAAGCTCAGAGAATGGGTGATGAGCGAGGGCTTGTGCAGGCAGAGGAGAGTGAGAGGGACACAGATCTTACATGGGCCAGTCCTTGAAGGGTGGAGACTGACAGGTCACAGCAGCAAGGGTGAAGGAAGAATTTCGACATGGTTATGGAGGGGAGCGGGAAAGGCCGGATTAAAGCTTTCTCATATGAAATGGGAGCCAGCGAAGGTCTCTGAGCAGAAGTGGCAAGCACAAGAGAGTATTGTTCAAAAAATGATCACGTGGGCCAGGGCTGTGGCACAGAGGGTTAAGCTTCCACTAGCAATACTGGCGGCCCGTATGGGAAGGACCGGTTCTAGTCCCAGCTGCTCTGCTTCAATCCAGCTCCCTACTAGGAAAGCAGTAGAAGATGGCCCAAGGACATGGGCACCTGACACTCACGTGGGAGACCAGGATGGAGTTTGGGGCTCCTGGATTCAGCCTGCCCCACACCCAGCTGGTGCTCCCATTTGGGGAGTAAACCAGCAGATGGAAGATCCCTCTGCTTTTAAAGAAACAAATCTTTTAAAAAAAAAATCAAGCACCTTCATGTAGGTGGAAACAGATATAGATGACAGAGAAAACTAGTTTCACAGAAAGTCTAGGGTAGGCTATATGGTCAGGCTTTGGGGTCAGATAGAAATGGGTTCAAATCTGGACTCCATCACTTCATGTTGTACGATGTTGAAGACGTCACTCTCCCTAGACCCCTAGATTCCCTCTGTGTAGAATGGAAAAAAAGGTGCCTACCTCGCAGGACTGCAATGATTAGACACTGCAGGAGAGGGCCTGGTAGCAGAAATCACCCAGTGTTCTCTATCATCATCACTCTCATAAGGAGGCAGAGCAGGAGATTTCAAACAGAGAAAGGCAACTGGATGTAAGAGATATGCAAAGGTAAGCACGAACAAGCTTCCTTCGCTGGGCTGGCCAGGGAGTGACAGCCCAGCTGTGGCTGTTGACTTCTGAGGGAGGGCTGAAGAAGAGAGTAGAGTGTGCCCTTGGGGCTGGTGCACAGGGACTGGCACAGGTAGAGCAGCTTCAGAGGAACAGAGATGGGGGCAAGGGAAGCCCCCCCGGATGCAGCAATCCCATCACAGAAGCCAGGGAAGGAGAGGCAGTGTGAGGGAGGAAGGGCACGTTTATGCTGTCTGAACTGAGTTGTGCATACACCCAAAAAACACACTGGAAGAGTATACTCCAAAATGCAGCTACAGCTAGGTGGTAAGAATTTTAGGGGACTTTCAGTATTGTTTTTCATGTACGCCTGTAGCTTGCTAGCTTATGGCACTAATAGCTAATACTTACATAGTCCTTATACCTGCCAAGCATTGGTCCAAGGGTTTTACAGATATTAATGTACTTAATCCTAAAAACAATGCAATGAGCTTGTTCCCCTTGTTCTTCCCAGTTTAGAATTAAGGCAATGGAGGGAGGCAGCAACTCAGAACACAATCAAGGTCACAGAGAAGGTACAGCTGGCTCCAGAGCTGTGCTCTCCCCCACGTGTGATACTTTTATGATTCATATTCGTTCTCGTTCTCATTCTCTCTCACACACAGTAATCGTTACAAACCCAGAAGGAGGGACACTTACTGGGCACTTTATAGAGGAAAAGGAAGTAGAGGGTAAGAACAGCTTATTAGATTTGGTGACTGGGTTACTGGGGACCTCTGAGTGAGTAGCTTCCACAGTGTGAAGGGACAGAGGCCAAATGATAGGGCTGAAGAGAGAACTGTTGATTCAGACCCACAGGTGGAGAGTGGAGGGGACTGTGGAGAGGAATTTGGCAGCACCGTGACGACGAGGAACTGGACAGAGGCTTTCAGGAGTGGGAGGGCTGTTTTCAGTGAGGGCAGACATCAGAGCATTTCTGAAAGCAGAGAGGAGGAGTGCCGAGACACAGCGAGAGAGTGAAGTTGCTGGGAGCACAGGTTAACTGAGCAAGCTGGAGGCAGAGAGCTCAGGACTGGGCTTGGAAATTAGGAAGGGGAGAGGCTGGGAAGAGAGACCTGGAAGATGCAGATGGGAAAAAGCAGGGGAGCAGAGAGCCAAGCAGCTCAGGCTGAGAAAGACAGAAAGAAGGAAGCTACTGATACCCACAACGCAGGTGACTCCCTCAGCCCCTGCACTGAGCAAAAGCAGTCACAGAGAGCACGCATCATCTGATTCCCTTTACGTAAGTCGTCAAGAGCAGGCACGATGAAGTCTAGGTGAGACAGACTACAAGTGGAGAAAGTGGGTGGGGCTTAGAGGAAGCCAGGCTGCCAGGAGTCAGCTGCTCCCTGGTGAAGCCAGGTGACTTCAACAATTAAATTGCACGGGGTTCATTCTATTTTTGCATCTTTGGAAAGTTTAAGAATAACAAGTTAAAAGCCAGATTCTATGGTCCTACCACACTTCATTACACAGCACATGATAATTATTTACATTATCACTTGCTATTTGTCATTAATGAACGGAACGTACGTACATTAGACTTGACACTTCCTCCTCCAGATCCTGATCTGGCAAGTGTGGCCAGTATCCACTGTGCAAAGGAAGCACTCGTCTTTGGAGGAGGCACAGATGGGATTAAAACAGCCATGATCTGGGCCCTCTGCCCATTTCACACAGCACTCAGACTCTGGGTCACTGACGTCCAAGTTCAACTTGCCAGGAAGCATCACTCCCAGGAGGCGCCCACAAAAATGAAATGCTCAACATGGTGGTCTGGATACCAATAACACATGCATGCCAAAAAATGTTTGGTTTTCCTTCTGCCTTCTCACCTTCTGCCATGAAACTACAGCAAGAAAGCATGCCCTACACATCTGGACTGGAGGAAGAGCACATCCTGAAGCTCTTGGAGTGACCAACAAGATGAACATCTGGCCCTCATGTTAAACTACTTGTTTTGAGTCTCATGGTAATAAATGTTTACACATTTCAAAGGGAAAAGGACTGAAGACACAAGATGCTTCCATGTTTACTTCTTGTAGTTCTAGCTCATTTTCTATTTATTTTTACAATTTTATTTATTTATTTATTTATTTGAAACGGGGAGGGAGGGAGAGTGAGACAGAGACACAGAGAGGGAGGGAGGGAACACCTCCAGTCTGGTTCACTCCTCAAATGACTGAAACAGTCAGGGCTGGGCCAGGCTGAAGCCAAGAGCCTAGAACTCAATCCAGGTCTCCCATGTGGGTGGCAGGGACCCAAGTTTTTCAGCCATCACCTTTGCCACCCCAGGGTGTCCATTAAAAAGATATGGGGTGCAGGCATCTTTCTTTTCTTCCTTCCTTCCTTTCTTTTTTTAAAGGTTTATTTATTTATTTGAAAGGCAGTTACAGAGAGGCAGAGGAACAGAGAGAGAGAGAGAGAGAGAGAGAGAGGGAGTCTTCCATCTGTTGGTTCACTCCCCAGATGGCCACAATGGCTGGAGCTGGGCTGATCCAAAGCCAAGAGCCAGGAGTTGGGACTTTCTTCCTGGTCTCCCATGTGGGTGCAAGGGCCCAAACTCTACTGCCTTCCCAGGCCATAGCAGAGAGCTGCATTGGAAGTGGAGCAGCCAGGACTCGAACTGGCGCCCATATGGATGTCGGCACTGCAGGTGGCGGCTTTATCCACTATGCCACAGTGTCGGCCCCTACGCATCTTAATATATGCACCAAATGTTGGCCCCATCTGAAAGTAAACTTGTTAATTAAGGACATCTTTTTGAAAATGTTACTGGAGGGAAACTATGGACCAGGAAATGAAGCCCAGTCATTTAAGAGCCAAACCTCAGGGTCGGTGCTGTGTCGTAGGTTAATCCTCCACCTGTGGCGCCCGCATCCCAAATGGGTGCTGGTTCACATCCTGGCTTATCCTCTTCCAATCCAGCTCTCTGCTAATGCACCTGGGAAAGCCGTGAAGGATGGCCCAAGTCCTTGGGCCCATGTTCCCACGTGGGAGACCCGGAAGAAGCTCCTGGCTCCTGGCTTCAGATCAGCCCAACTCTGGCCATTGTGGCCATTTGGGGAGTGAACCAGTGGATGGAAGACCTCTCTCTCTCTGTCTCTCCCTCTCTCTGTCTGTAACTCTGCCTCTCAAACAAATCTTTAAAAAAAAAAAAAAGATTCAAACCTCAAGGGCTGGTGTTGTGGCATGGTGGGTAAAGCCCTGTCTGCAACAGCATCCTATATGTGCACTGGTTCATGTTCTGGTTGCTCCACTTCCCATCCAGCTGCCCGCTAATGTGCCTGGGAAAGGCAGAGGAAGATAGTCCAAGTGCTTGGGCCTCTGCTACCTATGTATGAGACCCGAAAGAAGCTCCTGGCTTCTGCCTGGCCCAGTTCTGGTATTGTGGCCATCTGGGAGAGTGAATTAGCAGATGGAAGATCTCATTCTCTGTCTCTCCCTCTAACTCTGATTTTCAAATAAATAAATAAATCTTTAAAACAAACAAACAAAAAGGTCCAAACCTCATTAGCAATATCAATGCAATTTAAGTATGTGGTATTCAAAAAGAATATTTCTACCTTAGTTTGCTGAGTTTTATAAAATTTCAAAATTTCATTTTAATGAGAACAATAAAATTGCTCACAAATTCAAATTAATTAAACTGCATAAATATTTTTCTTTATATGAGGTACAAATGGGCTTCAAAAAACATTCATGAAAATGGAATTAAAAGACAAATTAATATTTAAAAATTTTTAACATTTATTTTTACTTTATTTGAAAGGCAGAGAGAGAGAGAGAGAGAGAGAGAGAGAGGTCCTCTGTATTAGTTGTTCACTTCCCAAATGTTCACAATAGCCAAGGTTAGGCCAAGCCAAAGCCAAGAGCCCAGACAGAACTCAATCTAGGTTTTCCACATGGGTTGCAGGAACCCAACTACTTGGGTTATTACCTCCTGCCTCCCAGGGTGTCCATTACCTGGAAGCTGAAATCAGAAGCGGAGTATGGACTTAAACTAGGCACACTGATAAGAGATACATGTCTTACCTGCTGTGCCAAACACCCATGCCAGGCTCAGATATTTTGGTTAAAATATTTTTGTCATCCATAGATAGTTTTTTCATAATACACATTTTCCATAAACTTTTTGAAAAATACTCAAAGAAATTTTAAGACAGAGAGTAAAGTCAAATAAATAATTAGAGAATTCCATTTAGAACAACTGGATTTTAAATACACAGCACGATGCTACACTATGCTTGTTTACATAATTCAACAATTTCACAAAACAGGACCATCAAATGGAATGGAATGGTGTGAGAGGATTCTTGCAAAGACTTTTTTGTTTTGTTTTTTTTTTTTTTTAAAAAGATTTTGTTTATCTATTTGTAAGTCAGAGTTATAGAGAAAGAGGGAGAAAGAGATTTTCCATCTGCTCATTCACTCCCCAGATGGCTGCAACAGCTAGGCTGAAGCCAGGAGCTTTATCCAGGTCTCTCATGTGGGTAGCAAGGGTCCAAGTACTTGCGTTATCCTCTGCTTTTTCCCAGGCCATTAGCAGGGAGCTGGATCAGAAGTGGAGCAGCCAGGACATGAACTGGTGCCCAAATGGGATGCCGGCATTGCAGATGGCAAGTTTACTGCCAGCCCTGCAAAGTATCTTTTAGGGCTACTTTTAGCCTCACATTTTCTGGGTCAGACCCATTTGAAATACTGGGATTTTCCTGGCATACTAACATACTACCACAAGTCCCAACAGTAGGCTTTAAAAACATGGTTATCATTCTTCTCACAAACACTGACATCTAGTTCACCCATCAGTCCTTAAGTCTCTGCACAACTCTTCCATCTTTCTAATGGTAAGCTCCTTGAGGCCAAGCACCTAGATTATAAAATCCTTATCATGGGGCCAGTGTTGTGGCATAATGGGTTAAGTCACTGCCTGCAGCACCGGGATCCTATATGGGAGCTGGTTCGACGCCTGGCTGCTCTACTTCCAACCTGGCACCCCAATGATGTGCCTGGAAAAGCAGCAGAGGATGGCCCCAAGTGCTTGGGCCCCTGCAACCGGTGTGGGAGACCTAGATGAAGCTCCTGTCTTCTGCCTGACCAAACCCTACCAAATCCTGGTCATCCGGGGAGTGAACCAGCAGAGAGAGGATGACTCTCTTTGTCTTTCCCTCTCTGTCTCTGTAACTCTGCTTTTCAAATAAATAAAATAAATCCTTAAAAAAGTCCTTATCTTACATATGCAATGCACATATAATGAATAAATATCTATTTTAAAAAATGCTTATTTATTTTCCTTTACTTGAAGGGGCAAATTGACAGGGAAAGAAAGATTGTCTGTCTGCTGTTTCACTTCCCAAATGACTGCAACAGCCAGGGCTGGGCTAGGCTCAAGGCTGAGGCCTGAACTTCATAGGGTCTCTCACATGCGTGACAGGAGTTCAAGCACTGGGCCATGATCTGCTGACTCCCAGGATGCATTAACAGGAAGCTAGACTGGAAGCAACTGATTTATTATAAGACACATGGATAGACTTGGCAGGAAGTCATAGCTTGGTAATTCTTCTTCATAGTTCAGGAAACAGAGGGCAAACATATTCCTGGGGCAGGGCATGAAATGAGAACTCAATAAACACTTCCAATTAAGTGATGACACAAGAATCTAGCAGTACTGTAGGTGAGTGGTAACAAGGGCCTGAGTTCAACTGTGAAAATCAGAATTTCTTTCTTTTTTGGGGGGGGGACTTTTTTTGGGGGGGGGGATTTATTTATTTATTTGAAAGGCAGCTTGAGTGAGGCAGAGGCAGAGAGAGAGAGAGAGAGAGAGATATCTTCATCTGCTGGTCCACTTTCCAAATGGCCATGATGGTTGGAGCTGGGCCAATTGGAAGCCAGGAGCCAGGAGTTTCCTCCTGGTCTCCCACATGAGTACAGGAGCCCAAGAACTTGGGTCATCCTCTACTGCTTTCCCAGGTCACAGCAGAGAGCTGGCTTGGAAGTGGAGCAGCCGGGACTTGAACCAGCACCCACATGGGATGCCGGCACTGCAGGCGGCAACTTCAACCCACTACACCACAGTGCCGGTCCCAAAAATCAGAATTTGTGAAACAATCGGGATGACATCATGCCAATAAATGACTCCTTCAGAAAATACTTCCTGAAATCCATTACATACTGAAGAGGTTCGATCTGAGAAATGAATTGTTCAGCTCTGATTCTAATTAAGCCTCAATTAGGAACCATAATAAACTTTCCTAAATTTCTGCACAACTTCTTGAGCGTAGTTCTGCTTACATTTCCAAAGTACAATACTAGGGCACATCATATAATTCCCATAATCCCTGCACTTGGGAATGGCTGGCTGATACTAACATTGGTTTGTGGCACTTTACCTCTTGTGTTAAGGGCAGACTAGGAACATACAAGTCTGCGGCTGCCAGCTCTGGAAACAAAGAGGAGCCCCAGATGCCTTCTTTGCTTAAATCTGCCTGCGCAAGGCAGGGACTGCAAGTAGAAGGGGGTGGCTGCATCCCATGGTATTTCATCTTACAAGCAGCATTGGGCTTAACACGTACTTTCAAGTAAAATCGAATGGCTAAATGCAATAGCACCAACATCTTTTATAACTTACATATGTAATTGTACATTCAATTAAACTTTTAAGCTCCTGAGAGATCATGGAGACCAACATTTAGTTGTGATCAAACAGGAGTTTCAGAAGGTTGAAGCAGACTATATGTTTAGAAGCACACAAGATTCTTTGGATGGCTTTTATGTACAACGTAAGTTAAAATTAGCGACGTGCTTATATTGCAAGTAGAAATTATAAGGTCAATTTTAGTAGAGTGAAAAAATGCATGCATGCAACCTGTCAGTGCCAACGATGACAAACAGATAGATATGGCATTTGATGATGATTGCCAGATGCTACTGCCTTTTGGATTGCAGGGATTTATAAGTGAAACCCAATCCCAGCTGACTTCTGAGGAACCCTACCTAAGCATCACATGTAGATATTGGTGCACATTTGTCTGCCACTTCTGCCTGAATCAACACAGGGACCTGGTATTCTCCTGCTAATGTGGTAAGCCTGACACAATAATAATGCTATCAAAAGACTTCCATTAACAAAGTGCTTTCTCATCTACTACCTAGGATACCATCAGCTGCTTAGTTTTCTTTTCATTCCTACCTGTGGACTTGCAAGAGTTTTGCATTCAAATTTACGTGAATAATAAGTTATTTTTGCAGATAATTAGAAAAAAACCAATCTTTTTGCCTCATGAGGCACCTATTCCTTAGTAGCCCAACAGGTGCTTCTCCTCTTAATATTTAGTGCATTTTCACAAGAATCTTAAGCAGAGGGAAGTTCTGTTTTCTCCTTGCTTAGAACTCATTTAATGATATTTTCTTAGGGGCAGATTACACCTGTGCCTAAGACATAGTGCAGAGTGAAAGCACAACCAAAGAGATGAGAGGTTGATTCCTAACAGGGCTGCCTTTCAAAATCACCTGGGCAATAGTTCCACTGCCCACACCTCACCCCATGCCTCCAAACCAGAACACCGGCAGCAGGACCTGGCCAAGGCACGGGCCGAAGTTCCGGAATAGCCCTGGGTGATTCTGATGTGTACTCCTGGTTTGAGCTGTGGGACTGGAACACATCAGGCCTGTTTGGTCTCAAGGCCAAGGTCTCCCTGACTGCTCTGCCTGGTGGCCTTGTGCAAGTCACTTCCCCCTTCTGGGCCTCGGTGTCCTCATCCCTAACCCAGGAGGGCAATTCAGGAGCTCTGTACCCCATCTTCACTTCTCTCAGAGCAGCTCTCCCTTCCCAGCCTTCAGAACCACTCAGAGCACTGGCTCAAGCTTTCATGTTTACATATTACAGAATATGATACATTTGCATACAATGAAGGCGTGGGCTGTGAATGTCACCAAAGTGAATCATTCCAGTGACACAAACAGGTGCACTCAGCGCCTGACAGAACTGTGTACACAGGGGTGAGGAAAGGGGCTCAATGTGCCTGCTTCTGGGGCCACGGAAAACAGTGCAGCTGGGGAAGGCGAAGGGGTAGCTTTCTACACCAAAGGCGTCCTAAGACAGCCAGCACTAGGAGAGAAAACGGTGTTCACGGATGATTTTAAAAAAGCAAACATGCCCACAAAGACAGTGAGCTTTCAGCTACTGTGTTTTGTAAAAGGCCAGCGCAGCAAACTGAAGTCTCTGGCTGATTTGCCATGTGCCTTTGCAGATAATAGCACCAAACGAGTGACAGAGAAGGCGGCCCTTCTGCAGAATTTCACAATTCCAGAGAAAGCCGAAGAACTCTCCGCACAAATCCACTTCTTGGCACGGCCACTACTAACCCGGCCTGACCTCTCTCAGGCCCAGGCCTCCCCTGGGCGTGTATCTCTCTAGTTCTCTCAGCCCTGCCCTGCCCCCCAGATGGCGTCTTTGCTGCTTGAGGCCTTTAAACTCAGCTGGCCTTGGAGACTTTGCCCGAGTGCCCAGGCTTCCTCTCCTCCACGCCCCAGGGCTGCACAGGCCACTTGTGTCTGCTCCTGGCCCTGCACCTGCGTGTGGCCCACGCTCACCTGGACAGCTTGCCAGTACTTGTTCCTCTAACGGAAGGTCCTTCTGGGGGCACCTTCTGTCTCTTTTCTGCTAACCAAGCAACTCCTATTAGTTACCTAGAGTCAACACTTCTGCTCTGCCTTTGCTTTTTTTTATTTATTTATTGAAAAGCAAAGAAAAAAATAAAGAAAAATAGAGTACTCCCATCCACTGGTTTACTCCCCAGATTTCTCCAACAACTCTGGCTGGGCTAGACCAAAGCCAGGAGCTCAATCCAGGTTTCCCACATAGGTCCTGAGCTATCACCTGCTGCCTCCTGGGGTGCATATCAGCAGGAGCTAGAATGAGGAGCAGAGCTGCAGCTCTGACATGCAGCTTAACTACTGTTCCAGCTGTTTCTGAAGCCACCACCTTGCCCCTCCGCTTCCAAAAAGCTGAGTAGCACTGGGGATCTCATTTTCATATCAGCAGCTCCCTCTCTGGTACCCCCGCCATCAAGCTCATGTTCATGCTCTCATTTGACAAGTGCTGTGAGAGGACGGTGCCCACCTTGGTTTGTCTGGACTCCCTGATGCTCTCCTCAAGGCTTTGCACCTGTCAGACAGCTGGCCATGGCCCAGCAATCCTAGATAATGGCAAAGCTAACCCAACAGATGGAGCAAGCTAACCTCAACAGATGTTGAGGGTGGTGGGGATGTGACACAGCTCCCCCTGCTCTGTCCCCTGTGGCAGCCCTGGAGGGGACTCTGCCCATTCCCACAGCACAGGCTGAATCCACTGCTGTGGACCAAATAGGTAACACAGCCAGACAGGACTTCCTAAAGCTCCCCTCTTAATGCTATTATGCCCCTCGGCATCTTCAGGGGTGGGGGTGAGGGTGGGGTGTGACTTGATGGCAGCACCGATTTAGGCAGAACATTCAGATATGGCCATTCTGATCCCAGGTGTCATCCCAGAAGAAATGTGAGCCTCTGTTCCCCAGAAGACAGATGTGAGGACACGGGCAGGCGGCAGCACTGCTCAGAACACGCCCCAAGCAGGAATGCCAACATGATCAAAACAGGAGCCGAAGGAAGCAGCTGACAGAATACCACACAGTCAAAGGCAGCAACGAGTCTCAAAAGCATGCAGCCCTGTGGAAGTCACGGTGGAGGTGCAGCGGCACGGGAGTAAAAATGGAGTGCACGCGGTGATTCTGTCCACATCACGCACCAACACACACAAAACCAACCTATGCTGTGAGGTCAGGGGAACGGATGGCCATTTCTTAGAAGGGGAAGGAGGTGAGGAAATCCCCCCTTCCCCCAGTTGCTGGCTACTTTTGTGTGTTTAGCTTAGGACTCAATCTTTCTTAAGACTTGCGAACTTTTCTGTATGTTAGCATACATCCATAGAAAGCTTATACAACACACAAGCCCAGCATCAAATGCTCCCAATGAACTGTGGAACTTTCACTGGGGCCTAGAAACTCTTTTAAAACTGTTGTCACCGGGGCCAGCGCTTTGGCGCAGTGGGTTGAAGCCCTGGCCTGCAGCGCTGGCATCCCATAAGGGCGCTGGTTCAAGTCCCGGCTGCTCCACTTCCAATCCAGCTCTCTGCTATGGCCTGGGAAAGCAGTAGAAGATGACCCAAGTCCTTGGGCCTCTGCACCCACGTGGGAGACCCGGAAGAAGCTCCTGGCTCCTGGTTTCGGATCAGCTCAGCTCCAACCATTGTGGCCATTTGGGGAGTGAACCAGTGGATGGAAGACCTCTCTATCTGGCTCCGCCTCCCTCTGTAACTCTCTTTCAAATAAATAAAATAAATATTAAAAAAAAAAATAAAACTGCTGTCCCCTCCCACTCCAGTCTTCTCCCTGGATGCTCTGGAGATTCTTTGCCCCTAAAAGGTGCAGGTGTCCTCTGAAACCCTGTGGGTTTGCACATTTTATGGAGGGGGCGTCCACAGCATTCCACAGCATCCATCCCAAGCTCACAGGGGCCTTGCCACACAGGAACAAGAACAATTGCTGCTACTCAAATGGTCCTGCAAATGAAATTCACCTCTCTTATTCCCTCTGTGTTTTCTTCCAGGAAGCCCCGTCCCCACCCCCTGCTGGGATTCTACCTCAGCTTCTAGGTCACTCCAGGCTGCCTCTTCCACCATGTCTCAGTATCTCTTTATCAGGGGGGGTCTGCTGTGGCCCCCGTGGGCCACAAATACACCACCTCTAATTGCCTGTCCTCAAGGGGTTTTCTCTCCAGGTCGAGCAGACAGATGCATCCACGAACCACTTTAAACAGACACAGGGTACAGGGAAGAGGAAGAGAGAGATGGATTCAAAGGGAATTCAGAGGAAGGAGTGACTCCTTTTGGCTGGGGGAAATTTCAGCAAGCTTCGTGGTGGAAGTGGTACTACCTTGATGTATTTGGAGCCAGGAGGAAAGGGCTTTTTTTTTTTTTTCCCAAGAATTTATTTATTTGAAAGGCAGAGAGGGGAGGGGGGGAAAGAGAGAGAGAGACACTTCTTCCATCCGCTGGATCACTCTCCAAATGGCCACAGTGGAGCCAGGGATAATCCAGGAGCTGCATCCTGGTCTCCCACATGAGTGGCAGGGGCCCATGCACCCGGGCCATCATCTGCTACCTCCCAGGTGCATTAGCAGGAAGCTGGATTCAAACTGGCACTCAGATATGTGATGCTGGCATTGCAAGCAGTAACTCAGGCTGCTGTACCACAACGTTGGCCCCCGGGGGCAGGGCATTTTAAGTAGAGGGGCCAAGGCTAGTGCTGCGGAAGTCCTGAGGCTGTGTAAGGAATGGAAGGAAGTTTGGTTTACCAGAGAAAAGCTATCATGAAGAGGAGCTAGCAGCACAGTTGGGATGGAGTCAGAGGGTGGCTGCCAGACTCAGGAGTTGGAATTCTATGCTGTAAGGAACTGGCAGCCACTGAAACACTGTAAGCAGAGAATGTGATCAGAGATGTGCCTTCTATCTTAGCTGATCTCTTCCTCCTTTGAGGGTCTACAGCACTTTGCTTTATGTGGTCTACTTTCTAATGTAGTCCATGTCCTCACTTTTTCCTCTATTCTCCACCTTGACTTGACTGAAGCTGATGGAAGACCAAAAAAAAAAAAAAAAAAAAAAAAGCTTCCAGTTTAGCACAACCTTAAACGTATTTACTTAACAAATCAACATGCAACATCTATGCACAATTCTTTTTGAATGAATGAGAAAAGGGGGTGGAAAGATGCAAAAGAAAAAACACACAGGGAGAAAAATGAGGAGCTGAACCCAGGCAATTGGTTCAACCTTAAGATCTTGGCTATGCCCGGATGCTCACTATTCCCAATGACTGACATTTAGAAGGAAAAAGTGCAATGGCAAAGGAGAACTTCGGAAGTGTCCTACTAAGACCCTACCCCAACAGTATGTGAGGAGTGGTGCCCTACCCTAGGGCACAAGCGCTACAGCGCCATCAGTCAGGGGTACCTGCAGAATAAAGGGACCAGTGTATCAAGACAGCTGATACAACGCAAGCTCCTACAGCAGGGATCACTGACTGGCCTCACCCTCAGCTCTGTCCCTGATTTCCAGTGGGATCTGGGAAGGTGGGGAAGAGACAAAGACAAACTGTTCAGCCTCTCAGGCCCCTGGGGTTCTTATCTGAAAAGAAGGAATTAAGCCATTAGAATGAGGCAAAGAAGGGGCTCTGCCTCCAGGTCAAGACAGAACCCAACCCCCCACTGGGAGAGAAATCACTCAGTCCTGGGTGGCGGCCCCACCAGGACTTGCTGATAATAATGTTTTCCTTCAGTCTTCGCCACCTTTTATTTTCAAAGCTCTTTCACTTCTATTATCACACCTCACAACCACCTTGTAATTAAATCACTTGGTGCAGCTAGTAAGCTGAGAAAATGCAGTCACACGGAGATATGATGACTTGCCCAGGGTCCCTGAGAACCAGGGGAGACCAGGCTCCTCACTAAGATGAGGCTCTCAGTCAGCACAGTCTCCGGCACGGAGCAGCGAGGACTCTGCGGATGTGACCTGGCAGTGGCCACTGCCCTCCTGCCAGCTGGGCCCATTTGTACTTGAGCTTGGGGTGGGTCCCTCCATGTGGTCGGGCTGGGGTGATCAGGCACTTTATCATGGCCAGGAGCAACACATGGGAAGCTGCACCCCAGCGGATGTGAGCAGCTGGTGTGGCTGTCATGAGTGAGGGCGTGGGAAAGGAAAAGTAAAACTTAGCAGCACTTGCAACTGCCTGGTCTCCAAAGCCACAGTGCGTGGCCCAGCTGAGTGTGCACCGTGCAGAGCTGACTGGGCCTGGAATCGGCCCATTTGCTGGTCTGAGTTTCCTTCCTTGTGCAAAGCCTTCCAGCCAGTCAGGCAACTCTGCCCTCGCTAGTCTAGCCCTAATTTTGGAGCCGGGTGTGCTGCCTTTTTCTTCTTCTTTTTCTAAATAACAAAAGAGATATGCTGAAAAGTTCAAATCACATGCATATGCATTGAGTTAAAAAAGTAAGATTCTTTCCTTCTAACTTCTATCTAAAGGGGTAACTCCTGTAAAAAGTCTCCTTCTCTCCACACCCCTTTTCCAGCCTTTACAATCACACACACGATACACGTGGATATGGTTTTTTAAACAAACAGGATCATACTTTCCTATGGTTCTGCAAACTGCATTTTTCACTCCACAATCAATGTACCATGTGCTATCGGCCCTGCCCATACAGAGTGCTGGTGTATTTTTCTAATTGCAACTTCTCATCTTGAGAGATTTAAAATTTCTAGAGCAAACAGGGTAACGTAATAAATATGTAGGGTCAATTTTGAAAATGAGTTAAATTCCTGCAATTGCTTTCCTTCTCCCCAGTGGACTTCCCCCAAATCACCCTGGGAGTCAAGGCACGACCAGCCTCAGAACATGCAGGGGAGGTGACCAGCAAAGTCTAACCACATGGTATCTCTCTGATGCAGGACTTTCCAACAAGTGGCTCACGCAGGCTGCAGAACTGCAAGCTCCTCATCTAGTGCCCATTCTCCGTGGAGAAGCTGCTGGGGATACTCACAGGTGTATACTCACAGGGCAGTGGCAAGTGCAGGGAAAGTGCAACACTTTGTGCTTCTTTCCCCTTCTGGAAATGCAAGGGATAATGGCTTTGCAAGGGCTGCTGTCTTGCTCAAACACAGGGAGTCTGAGTTCTTTCTCACCAGCATGCTCTTTCTGCAGATTCTGCTGGGACCACCCACAGTGTCTGGCTAACCCTGATAGCCAGTCCCTGGTCCCAGGAGGCACGTGTGCTAATCCTCACTCAAGGGCAGAGACCTGCTGCTTCCGCCTGAGCTCAGGTTGGGGCTACTATCTGGAATGACCAGCTGTGGCAGGGCAGAGAAAGGCTTGGGCAGCCAGGGAGACCAGCAGGGGGAAAGGGATAGGGTGTTCTTCCTCTCTTGATATGTTTTCTCAAGGCCCATGAGACAGCATCTTGGCTGTGGCCAGACCCCACAGGTAGCAAATGTTTGATTCCTCCTGCTACACTGAGAACCCCAACTACTTTTCAATGTGCTTACACAACAGTGTTCTAGGACCTTTAGAGGTACTGACTTGGTCCTCACAGTGGCCCTCTGAGACAGTGCTATAACATTTCCCACTAAATAGATGGGCAAACTGAACCCCAGAAAGCTTAAGCACTGACTGCAGGGGCCTGCGCTGTGGTATAGTGAGTGTTAAGCTGCCACCTGCAGCACTGGCATTCCAAATGGGCACCAGTTCGAATCTTGGCTGCTCCATGTCTGATCCAGCTGCCTGCTAATACACCTGGGAAAGCAGAAGATGGTCTGAGTGCTTGGGCTCACACACCCACACAGGAGACCTGGATGACGCTCCTGGATCCTGGCTTACCAACAGGTGAAGTTGTTTCTCCTTGTCTTTCTCTAATTCTCCCTTTCAAATAAATTGAATAAAACATAAAAAAGGAAAAGAATCAACCTTGGGAGCAGCAAACCTGGGATTTGAACCCAGGGATTCTGGCTCCAGAGCCCATGCATGCATCCAACCATCACACTATCCGGCCTTCTAAGGGTTTCCCAGAATACAACACAATTTAATAGGTATATTTGGAAAGAGAGTTCTACGTCATATATATTTTGGACAGCTAAAGTTTAAACAAAGATAATTAAGCTTCTTGCAAGCACTACTTCTCAGGACCTAACACTAAGATGTACTTAAGACCTGCAAAAGGCATATGGCTTGCAGCATTTCCCCAAATTATTTGAAGGCAGAAATGTTTTCCTAGGAACTTGATCAATGTTCTGCTGACCACACTCTGAGTAAACACGCTGGCAATGGGAGTCGTTAGGGACTGGGCTGACTGTCCGGCTCCGGCCGTTTATTTACCCAAGTAACTTCCAGGCTGCTTACCTTCAGCCTGTCTCCTCCCCTGTAGGAGGAGAGTCCCAATGGTCCCCAGGCCTCGAGGACAAAGGTGTCTGGAAAGCTCCTCCCAGGGTGCCTGGCTCTTATCACGACAGAGAAGACCAAAAGGTTTAAGAAGAACAAAGGATTTACGAGAAGTCAAACAAAGGAGCAGAGACTCCCTGCAAACACCACAAGTGACAAGTTCCTGTCAGAAAATCACACAGTCATACATGCGAGAAAGTCCCTGGCCACCACGGAGTGTGTTTCTATTCCCAGGAGAGGAGAAACAGGGAAAATATTCTTCAGAAAAAAGCTCAGTCAGAAAGTTTCTTTGGCAAAGAGGATCCTGGGATACGGTCACAGACTCAGACCAAGGCCACAGGCCAAGTTCCTGAGTGCTACGCAGGCCGAGGTGTCCTTCCCAAGGGAAAGAGCCGGGGCCGGGAGCGGGACTCGCTGTGCCTGGGGAAGGGGACAATACACACGACCAGGATTTGGGGGGTAAGTTCTCATCACTGAAGTGAAACTGGCTCAGCACCCACAGGACGACTTCCTGTTCCCGTCTCCGAGGTGACTCATGCATCTGCTGTTTTGCGAGACGAACTGGAGGGCTTTGTTCACTGGGAACTCTGACTCCACAAAAGGCAACCCCTCCTGCCTGACAGCACGCTCCTGCCAGGCCTGCCAGACACGTGAGCGAGCACCGACAACAGAGCAAAACAAAAACCCCAAAGTCCTACCAAGCAGCAGGCAGGGAGGACTCCCCAGGGGCACAGCCTGGCCCTCTAGGACCCAGGGCACCTGGAGCAATCTGCTCGCAGTGCCCTGGAGCAGAGCGGCTCCACGCGCTGGCCCTGCTTCCTGTTGTGCCACTATGTAAATGGACCCGGTGCGGGAGCGGGGCAGGGCGGGGTGGGGGAGGGGGAGCAGCGCCCAGCTGTGCTGTGTGGTACGGGACCTGGACTTGTGCGTAAGGGAGCCGCGAGCAGATGTGCTCATGCAACCCAGACAGACACACCGCAGATGCCAAGCCCAGGAAGAGTGGTCCCTCATGGGGCACCGCCTCTGTCTGCGGCACTGTCCACATGGGAGGGAGAGACAATTTTCCGGCAGGCACAGTTTGAGGAAGACAGTGGCTGGGAACCTCAGGGTAGGGCAGATGATTAAATCCTAGGGGACCGGACTGCCTTGGGTCACTTCTATCAGCCTCAGTTTCCACATGTCTAAGATGAAGGGAGTTTACCTCCTCAGGGCTTCCTGTGTGTAGGTACAAAACATGTGTGCTTTCCTGTGTTCACAATGACGCTGGAAGGGAAGTGTCTCACCCCTCATTTTGCAGATGTGCTTCCTGAGGCTTGGAGGAGTAAGTATAGCCAGCATCTTGCATAAGAACTACAATTGTGGAGCCGGCAGCAAGAACCGTGGGTATTCAGAGGTGTCCCGTCCTGAGACTCCACATAGGTTTCTAAGCTTCCTGAAAATGGTATCTGCAACTAAAATCCCATCTTCACTTTGGACGCGAGCCTTCCTCACTTGGTAGACTATCTACTGAAAATTAAAAACCTTGCTTTCAGGGCTGACGCTATGGCACAGCGGGTTAAAAGCCCCAGCCTGCAGTGCCAGCATCACATATGGGTGCCGATTCACGTCCTGGCTGCTCCACTTACGATCCAGCTCTCTGCTACGGCCTGGGAAAGAAGCAGAAGATGGCCCAGTCCTTGGGCCCCTGCACCCGCATGGGAGACCTAGAAGAAGCTCCTGGCTCCTGGCTTTGGATCAGCTCAGCTCTGGCCGTTTGCAGCCATTTGGGGAGTGAACCAGCAGATGGAAGATCTCTCTCTCCCTGGCTCTCCATCTCTAACTCTTTTAAATAAATAAAATGAATCTTTAAAAAAAAAAACAAAAATCTTTGTTTTCATCTACCCTTCTTGGGCTCCTTATTCTTTTGCATTGCTAAATGGTACGTACATTGCCAAATGGAATGAGCTTAGAGAACTGCATGTGGATTTTCAAATTCGCTAAAGCAAGGTCTAACTATGATTCTTACATAAAATCAGTGGCAAAACAAATCACTAAAATAATTCCATGACTAACTCATAAGTGATTTCTGCTCTAAGATGATACCTCATTGATTGATCTAGGCACAAGGGTGGTAGAAAGTTTTCAAAAGATCTAAGGTCTGTTCAGGCCCACGCTGAAGGGTTTTAGTTGTTTAACTGTGTATTTATGCTAGTCACTCAGTCCCCCTCCCCTTCCTTTCTGCCCTGGTAAAGCAAAGGGCTTGGCTCAGCTCAGTGTTTCCCATCCATTTCAATGAGAACCTTTTAATGAATAACCACTTCCTAGTTTGCTTACCTCCAAGACAGCTGTTCTTTTAGAGCCTACTGGTTAGAGAAATGCAATAACAAAAAAGCAACAGAAACATTCTCTGTTTTAATTGCCACAATACCACCACACTTCAACAAGAGTAATACTTCTACATTTAAGACGTTCTTTGCCTGTAAACTTTGAGCCTTTGCATTCAGTGGCCTCAAAGGCACGTTTTGGGGGGTCAAATGCTGATTTTAGCATAAGCCAATTATTTCTAAGGAGCTACACACCAGGTTTCTATGGGTCTGTTTGAAACCAGGTAGTGATTTTGTTTGCATTAAACCACATTCACCGTGCACTGACAGCCATGGAGGAGCTTACTCATCAGACACACACCAAACATTTGTGCTTGATATACCAGGGCAAACAAAATAGGCACAACCATTGTCCTCACAGTTCTGGGCTGAGTCAAGTCTTTATCACGACCCAGAACCTTCTGCGAAGTATCTGTAGCTTCCACCTCCCCCTGGAGCGCCACTGTTAATTTCTACCTACTGGCTTAAAACACACCTCTAACTTAACATGTGGACGGCAAACCCCTGGATTCCTCCCCACTATGCCTCCAGAAACCTCTTGTGCCATTCCCCATCTCTGAAATGGACAGGCCCCTAAGACTCCTCCTGTTCTTACATCTTCTCCATCAAGGTGCATCTACAGACACTAGTATCTACAGACAGGGACTAGTATGATGTTAAGGCAACATGAGCTTACTTAGCACCTACTCCTGCCAGGTCCCACGTGAGGCATGCCCACGTGCCTAGACATTACCCACAGCTGCTTTTTCCCTTTAATGGCAGAGTTGAACAGCTGTACCAGAGCCTGCACGGCCCACGAAGCCTAAAATATTTACTATCATCTGGCCCCTTATAGAACAAGTGGGCGGATCCCCAGTCTGAAGTTAAGAAAGATCAAGCTTCATTCCAAAGTGTATCATACATACATAACTGCCATGGTCTGAATAGCACATGTGTCCCACCAATTCCATGTGGTGAAGGAGCGGAGCCTTCATGAATGACATTAGTGTCTGTGTTAGATGGCCCCTTCCATCATGTGAGCACACAGTGGGAAGGACCCAATTAGGGGAAGCAGGCCCTCACCGGACACCGAGTCTGCTGGAAACTTAGCTTGGACTTCTAGTGAGAAATGCTTGCTGTTTACAAGCTAGCTAGTTTGTTTATTTTTTTTTTCTGTTTTAACAGCCTAAATGTACTAACCCAAGAACACTATGAATATAAACAAATAGGGAATCATCTATGTTTTATACTTTCATCTACTAGTTCTTAAAAAAAAATCTAGAGGTGGGTATTGTGGTGCAGCAGTTTAAGTTGCTACTAGGAATGCCTGCATCCCATATGGCAGTGCCTGGGATTTAGTCCCACTTCCTACTAATGTGTCTGTCTAGTCCCAATAAATGTGTATGCCAGTTCCAATAAATAATCTTTTTAAAAAAAATAAAAAAAATAAAAAAAAGGGTAAAATATATGGAGCCGGCACTGTGGTGTAGCGGGTAAACCTACCACCTGCAGTGCCAGCATCCCATATGGGCACCGGTTCGTGCGCCGGTTCAAGTCCCGGCTGCTCCACTTCCAATCCAGCTCTCTGCTATGGCCTGGGAAAGCAGTGGAAGATGGCCCAAGTCCTTGTGCCCCTGCACCTGTGTGGGAGACCTGGAAAAAGCTCCCGGCTCCTGGATTCGGATCGACGTAGCTCCGGCCATTGTGGCCAATTGGGGAGTGAACCAGCGGATGGAAGACCTCTCTCTCTCTCTCTCTCTCTGCCTCTCCTGTATAACTCTGACTTTCAAATAAACAAATAAATCTAAAAAAAAAAGGGTAAAAAACATAAACTGAATTTCACCTATAACAAAATAATCAAAAAATCCAAAGCAAAGGATAAAACTAATTATGCCTCCAAATACTTCTTCCTACTATTTCCACCGACCTTGGATATAAAGGTTATGCATTAATCAGACAGCATATTATCTAATTTGAACTTCAGCTCATTTTTATATACTACAGATTGAGGAGAGAAGTCAGAAATGCTTCTTACATTAAACATGAAGAACTAAGAAGCATTTCTTACAAGTTAAGGATTTTCTGTCTGCTTTCGAAAGCTTCTCTTGCCTCTGGGAAGACTAAACAAGCCAGAGTTCCCAGCTAATCCAGCTGACTGCACTCCTGGACTTCATTGCCACCACCTTCTTGTGTAAGGTCATTGACATGTGCTGACCATGTGGACTTTCCTTCCAAGCTGTTCCTTATTGCACTACAAAAACGTGTTGACCCTGGGAGAAAGTTCATCGTAGTCTATCCAAAGTTCCCAGCAAGTTACCTGTGCTATTAACTGCCTGGCATCTGTTACCTTTGTTTGCCAAGAGGGGCAGGACTGAGGCCTATGCACTTCGGGCAAGAGTTCATTCTCAGATTCTGCAGGGGCTGGGACATCCCCAAACAGAAACTCACCACCAAAGCTACATATCACTCTTGGATTCCAGCAATTAAACTCGCTGTTTGACATTAGAATAAATTATTATAAAATAGTGTTTAACTTAGGACAAACTCCAAAACTGAATCAAGGAAATACAAGTCTTAAGTGAAAGTCACCAACAGGCAGCTGCAGGGCTAACACTGGCTTGTAGACCTGCTTTTCTTGGCCCACAGAGAATTATTAAAAAGAAAAAAAAAACAGCCAACATTTAGAGATGGAGAATTTGCACATAAAAATCCAGATTTCTGGCTTTTTCAGAGAGCTCATTCCCACGTGGCCGCTGACCTGGGGCTGGGGTAGCAGGCGCTCTGGGATAGGCCTGACCTCACTCAGTGCTGTACCTAACTGGGCCCTGCGGGTGGCTGAGGCTGTGGTCACAGGGTGAACCACGTTTCAGACAGCGCTCGTCATGAACCAGGCAGGCTTGGGAACACGGGTGGCTCCAGAGCAATCAAACACTCAGAGTCCTGAGGCTGCATTTCAGTTCCCTCTGCCTGTTCACTAGAGGTGGCACGCGCGTGAGGTTCCTGGCAGCTTCTCTAACACTCTTTCAGCAATGACTGAACAAAGGTTCACAAGATTCTCAAGACTCAAACACTACAATGTGTGTTAACCAATAAACCGAAAAAAGAAGTTTTAATAAAGTTTCTATTTATTTATTTATTCAAGAGGCAGTGAGGTACAAAGAGAGAGAAAGACAGAGATCTCCCATCCACTGGTTCACTCCCCAAGCACCCACAACAGTTAGGGCTACGCTGGTCAAGGGCAGGAGGGAGGAACTCAATCTGGGTCTTCCATGTGGGTGGCAGGACTCATTCACCTGGGCTCTCCTCTGCTGATTTCCAGGGTGCTCATTGACAGGAAGCCAGAATCTGGAGTGGAGTTGGGACTTGAACCCAAGTACTCTGACATGGTATGCCAACATCCAAGAAGTATCTTATCCTTATGATTATGATTTGAGCCTCTTTATTTCCCCTGATCACTCAAAAGTCACCTAATCTCCCATCATTCAACAAGTTGTCTCCTAGACTCAGTGCACCATATAGTCAAGAAGAATTCAGCAGGTCTCTGATCCAAGGCACTTGGTAATTCAGGCAAACACCCACACAGTCCAGAGAGATGCTCATAGCCCTACCTCTGTGCCAGGACTATGATCAGAGCTTTACTCTCATGATTACTCTATGAGATAAGGCAGGATTATTCTCTCAAAAGAGGAATCAATCTGGGGGCCTGAAATGATAGGTGGGGTCCTAAGAAGTTGAAGAAAAATAGTTCAGAAAAGTGTGTACAAAGTGACAGAGATAACCCAAAACAAAAGGAAATCATTTTTATCATGAAGTCATTAAATTTCAGTGAAAGATCACTGGTGAATTATGACATCTGGTGGCATTTATCCACTCTCAGGCAGATACAGTGATTTTTTTTTTTTTGGTGTAGTTCACAGATATATATTCTTTATTTTCATTGAAATAGCAATATTTATTTTAATATTTGTTTAAAAAGATAAAGATAGGCATGGGTGTTGAGGCACAGCAGTTTAAGCCACCACTTGGGATGCCTCATCCCATATCGGAGTGTAGTTTGGGTCCTAGGAACTCCGTGCTTCTGATCTAACCCCCTGCCACCCATGTGATAGACCCGGATAGAGTCTGGGGCTCCTGGCTTCATCCCAGCTCAGCTCAGCCTCAGTTGTTGTAGCCATTTGGGGAAAAGATTTATTTATTTATTTATTTATTTGAAAGGCAGAGTGATAGAGAGAGAGAAAGAGAGAGAGAGAGAGAGAGATAGAGAGAGAACCATCCATCTGTTGGTTCAACCCCCAAATGGCCCTGAGGCTGGGCTACACGGAGGCCAGGAGCCTCCTCTGGGTTGCCCACATGGGTTCAGGGGCCCAAGCACTTGGCCATCCTCTGCTGCTTTCCCAGGTGCACTAGCAGGGAGCTGGACTGGAAGAAGAGCAGCTGGGATTCCAACCAGTGCCCATATGGGACACTAGTGTCATAGGCAGCAGTTTTACCTGCCACACTACAACACCAGCCCCATAAATAAATCTTTAAAAAGAGATAATCAGACACAAAACTAGTGCTTACATGGACGATGTTGTTTGAGACAAGACTACATGAAAAAGGGAGTTAATTTAAAATGGACTGAAAGAAAAACAGTGAACATCTGATGTTAGATGACATGCAGGTGTGATGAATACTGATGGTGCTATGGAACATGCAGGTGTCTAGAACTGGCTACCTTACTAGAAGAGTGAAGATGCAAGCTGTCTATTATTAATCGGGAAGAACAAAGCCTTCAAGATCCATAGTAACACTGGATTCCTTATCAAGAGCATCTCGGGGCACAGGGTTATCACTGAAGCCGCTCACTGGGATCTACAGCCTGTAAGAGAAAGGGCAGGCAGAGGGACAAGAATGAAGCACGGTCCAGCGTTCAAGGAATCTGAATATTATGGTACATGATGGTCCACAATATGCCACCATGTATTTCAAAATAGCTAGAAGAGAGTGGTAGCTTTGGGATCAGCAAGGAGAGAAGGCCTACACTTCCGGGAGTGGAGAGTCCCTACCCGCATTTCTGGGAATGAAAAGTCCTTGTCAAGGTCCCCGCGGGTGCCTAAATGTCAACCAGTGAGGATCAGACCTGCCTTAACCTTTAACCCCCATGCTCTGTATCTATAAAAGGAGCCCTCCCAACCTCTGACGCTTGACTTCCCCAGCCCCCACTCTGTTGGGACCAGAGAACCTCGCCGGGAGCGGAATTCCAATAAAAGCTGGTGAATTAATTAATTCATCTGACTGGGAAGATTTGTTGTGCACCGGACACCTTGCAGAGAGGATGCATGCATCTTCTCAGTGTGGCTTGAATGATAATGACAGTAAAACGAACAATAGTCATACTCTATTCACTGGGTACTCATTCCCCCAGTGCCTGCAAAGGCGGGTATAAGCCACGCTGAAGCCAGAAGCCAGGAACTCAACTGGGAGTTTCCCCTATAGATGACAGAGACCCAACAACTTGAACCATCACCTGCTGCCCCCAGGGGTGTGCATCAGCAGGAAGGTGGAATGAAGAACAGAAAGCTGAGAGCCCAGAGCTTGGACTCAAAACACCTTCCCCTAACCTTTGCTCTCAACTGCTGGTCCCTAGGTTGCCTCAAGCAAGATGCTAGAGGGCACGCAGCAGGGGTCTGTCCTGCCAACTTCTGTACCAGAGTCTAGAGCCCTGGCTCCAATTCCCAGGGCTGACCAAAGGCAGAGATTAGCCCCGGTGTCTCTTCTCCACTGTGCCTCACACTATCTCAGGCATCTCTCCACGTAACTGATTTTCAGATGCACAAAGAACGTTTCTGAGCAGGGTCAGTGTGTAGTCTGCCCAGAGAGTCCACAGATCTTAGTCCAGCTCTACACAACCATTCACAAGCAGGGATACGTAACTGCTACTCACTGAGCAGCTGCTAGGACTCAGGTGCTTCTGTGAAGGGCTGGGCATTGCCATCATGTTGCACGCTCCCCACAACCCTATAAAGTGTTCATTAGTCCCATGGCTCAGATGGGATGGGTGAGCTTCAGCGGCCTGTGCCCAAGTACACATCCAGGAGGAGGTGGATCCCAAATATGAATCTAGGCCTCTTTAGCTCCAAATCAAGTGTCCCTCCTGGCATATCACCCAACAGAGAATGTGTTCTCACTTAAACCAACATCCAAGAGTAGTGGCTAAGTTCACAGACTGGGGCCAGAACATCTGGGTTTCATTGGCTCTGCTATCTACTTGCTATAGGACTGAGGGCAAGCTATGCATTTTCTTTGGGCCTCTTTCCAGTGTGTAGCAAAGATGGAAGTAATAATCCTACCTGTTATTAGTGAAAAATGAATGTGTTGATATTCAACGTGTTTAGAGTAGTGCATGGCACAAATATTTACCTAAGTATGTGAAATGAACAAAAATGTGAAATTCTTTCTTAAATGGGTACATGCAGGTATTCCATAAAGTAGGATAATGGGTGTGGGCATTTGGCCTAGCAAGTAGGTCTGAATGGGATGTACACATTCCATACTGGAGTGTCTGGTTTGTCGCAGCTCTGCTCCTGATTCTAGCTTCCTGCTGGTGAGCAGCCTGGGAGCCAGTAAGTTATACCAGCCATCTAGGAGACCTGGATTGCATTCCCTGGGCTTTGCCCTGGCAATGCTCTGACTGTTGTATGTATTTGGGGAGTAAGCTGGCAGATCTGTCTTTCTAAGCACCAGGTAAGTAAATACATGAATAAATACTACCAAATTGGATAAGGTCGTATCATCAATGGAAATGTGTATAGGGGCTGGCGCTGTGGCACAGTGGGTTAACGCCCTGGCCTGAAGTGCCAGCATTTCATAGGGGCACTGGTTCAAGACCTGGCTGCTCCACTTCCGATCTAGCTCTCTGCTATGGCCTGGGAAAGCAGTGGAAGATGGCCCAAGTCCTTGGGCCCCTGCACTGGTGTGAGAAACCTGGAAGAAGCTCCTGGCTCCTGATCGGCGCAGCTCCGGCCATTGCGGCCAATTGGGGAGTGAACCATCGGATGGAAGACCTTTCCTCTCTCTCTGTGTAACTCTGACTTTCAAATAAATAAATAAATCTTAAAAAAAAAAAAAAAAAAGAAATGTGTATAAATCACCTATTACAGGGGTTGCCACTGTGGTGTAGTGGGTAAAGCTGCCACCTGCAATGCCAGCAATCCATGTGGGCACAGGTTTTAGTCCCAGCTGTTCCATTTCAGATCCCTACTAATGTGCTTGGAAAAGCAGTGGAAGATGGCCCAAGTGCTTGGGTCCCTGCACCCACATGGGAGACCCGGAAGAAGCTCCTGGCTCCTGGCTTTGCCCAGGCCCAGACCGGACCTTTGTAGCCACTGTACGGGAGTGAACCAGCGGATTGAAGACCTCTTTCTCTCTGTCACTCCCTGTCTCTCTCTGTAACTCTGTCTTTCAAATAAATAAATAAACAGCACCAAATGTTTATGGAAAAAACTGCAGGAAGTATGAACATACAAGTCAATGAATAAGTGACTTTGAAGCTACCTAAAGCAGAAACCAACTGACCTGAAGATTTTAATGAAAGCCAAGTACCCAGAAATAGAAGCGAAGATATGCAGGGATCACTCCACTCTCTGAGGGTGGAGGAATGGCAGAGTTAAGAGACTATGAAGTGGTCAAATTAACATACTCAGCAGGTACACAGACTTTCTAAAGCTGAATACCTACTGAGATAATTAAAGGCTAGAGCCTACCCCCTTTTAAAATTGCCTCCCCTATAAACTACCTGCTGACAAAGGCATAATTAAGTTGATTCCTGTAAGAATACAGAAGGAAACTTTTCTCCTGCATTCTTAATTAAAAAAAAAAAAAAAAAAAAAAAAAAAAAGGCCTCCTTCTCCAGACCCTAAGCTCGATGAGCACTTAAATTCACCAGAACTAAAAGGAAAGTTACAAAACACTCTTTGTAAATGAGGCCTGCAAGGTTCCCTTCTTTCCAGTAACCAATTCCTTGGAAGTGGCTGGTGCCAGGGAAGGCATCCGGAAGGAGGCAGCTGCTGGGGGGAGGTGGTCACACCAGATCTTCACTGAGGGATGGACAAGTGCCCAGGAACCTCCCCCTGTGGCCTAAAATAAAATCTGCAATTTTTAAATACTGTTCTAAAAATAGGGAGTTTGGCTTACATCCACCAGTTGGTGTTTTGATTTTTAAATTACATGCAGAAAATTATGCTACAAACCCAGTAAGCACTGACAAGTAATGCAGGGAGATTGCAGTTTTATTTGATTCCAAGGTTCTAAAGCATCTATTCTCTCACAATCTAAGCAAATAAGATAAGAAAAGTGGTTGATACAGTGTAGAAGGTTTAAATCTCAGCACTAAAGCTAAAGGTAGACAGACATTCCCCAAAGCAGATAATATATTTTGAAAGTGTGATGGTGTTTATTTGGAAGGTTGTAATAGTGTCGCTCTTGCTAAAATGCACTACCTAAAATGGGTGTGAAAAACCGGTGAGTTTCAATTCAGCTCCCTCGTTCTTTCCTGATGTAGTATCTGGATCCAACTTTCACACACACAAAAACAGAATAATTCCTAACAGGCAGCTTTCGAAGCCACAAAGTATCTTCCAAGCACTCAAAAAAAAGAAGAGTGCTGAGGTCTACCTCATTCGGTGCCCTTCCAAGCCACAATGTATTTCCAGACAGGTGTGCCATGACAGCATCTCAATTAATGAAGATCAATTTCACATTTATGGGCTATTTTAAAAAAAGGTCTATAACCAGAGTAGGGTAGGTGGATAGTACTATAAGAACCAAGTATTACTGTTACCTGCTTCTGCACAAAAGGAGTGAGGTCCTTCCTGTGCCTAATTTTACACATGAACTTCAGCAACATGATTTTCAGCTAATCTCCAGCTACAAAGATTTGGATTTGTGGGGGGAGGTGGGGTAGGGCGGGGGGGGGGGCATCACATGTGGATCGTGAAAGTCACTATCTCTCCTCCTCTCCCCGGAACAAACACCCACAAACCCATGGGATGCTCTGAAGGTTAAACTGGATATTTCAACTGTCCAGGAATGTACGCTATGCAAACAATGTCGGCGCCCTGTGCCAAGGCAGAGATACTGTGGGACTTGAGGCTGCAGCCTGGGAGGAGAAGGAGGGCGCTGCATAGTTCTATTCACTGGGGCAAAGTGGGAGCCTGCAGAGAGAGGCTGCAATGTTTCATTACCCCAATCTGCAAAGGACAAATAATTACAGAACTTGCTCTATCGGAACAAGAGACTGTCAGTCTGGGGGCGAGGCGGGGGGCAGTCAGGGAAGGGAGAAGGGAAAGATAAAGCAGCTTCCTCAGAGGGGGAAAAGGAAGGAGAGACCTGCAAAGTTGACTCCGATCCATTGTGTACAGACTCTTCTGCTTGCTTTGTAAAATCTGCTGCCTTATTTTTTTTCCCCCTTTCATAGAAACTCAAGGGATGGATGTGGAGTTTCCAATAATGGTGAGAGGGGCCCAGGAGGCAGCAGGGAGAGTGTGGAGGGAGAAGAGCCGCTCTGCCCTTGGCTTGGACCCCTCCAGGGGCGACTTTGTCCCGCCCCATTTCAAAGTCACAATTCTGGTTTTGGAAGCAATGCAAGGGCTCCCGACCTGGGGTTGTTCTGTGCATCGCCCACCCTGCAGCACTCACACTGATCACTCCCGGGCTATTTCTGAAGGCAAGGCTGCCCCTTCTCTGCTGGCTATCGTGTCTCCTTCTATTGGATCCCGCCCTGCTGTCCTGGTCTACTTTCTGCGTCTCCCACTCATTTCCACGCAGTCTTCCGCAACACATGTGAAGTCCGGAATAGCCTCTCCCTTTCTGCCCGCCAACTCAGTGCTTCCCTCACAAGCCCTTCTTCTGCACAAAGAAATTCATCTCTGACTTGTTTTTCCGAGGCCTCTCCCTTTTCCCATTCCCCTGTGGGGAAAAAAGTCCACTTTTTCTCTAATCATGCAGAAGAATAAAGCAGATGTAAGACTGGTAAGAAACTGTAAATAAAAAGATGTCCAAGAACAGCCTGAAACGGAGGTTGGGAGGCAGCAGCTCTCGGTCTGTGTCCTTAAGTGGGCAGGGAGGCTTTGGAGAGGTTACTTTAATGTCTCCACACCTCAGTTTTCTCGTCTGCAAAATGGAACTCTTAATTAAGCTACAATGGTTACTTTAGAATGATACTGTGAGGAGCAATCCCTTCCAGGGCTTTAAGGGGAACTGAGTGAGACAAAGCACATGGAGTGGGCACAGCAAGCGTGCACACAGAGTGAAAAGGATTTGGTGTTTCTAGAAGCTAAATAATGGTCTCATAAGGAGGGGTCCAGGTGCAATTAGGGTATCCTGGGAAGCAATGTGCACATCAGAGCAAAGGGATCACTGCGGGGAGAGGGGAGGTGGCCCCAGTCAGGACAGACTGGTTGATCTGGATGCCAGACCTGGCAGAGCAGCCTCCATTGCACCCCCTTTCCGCAGGCTGTCAGCATTCCCAGTGGGGTGCACCACACAGCCCCAGACTCTGGGGATTTTGCCAACACTTTGTCCCCGCCTCCTGAGTGACCTCCAGGCTAGAGCAAAATCAAAAGCAACAGCTCAGCCTCCCAAGTCAGGGAAAGATTCTGTCTCTGCGGTACTGAGTCACTGGCTAGGACCTGGCTGCTTCACAGGCTCTCCCGGCAAATCACACAAAAACACCCAAGTCAGCTTCCACGTCTCACGCGCTCTCAGGAAGCTGGTTCACCAGGGCGTACTTGGAGCCGGAACTCTGGGGATGGGAGCACCCACGGCCCAGCCTGCTGCCAACAGCCTGTGTCTTTCTTAGAAAAAAAAAAAAAAAAAAAAGAAGAGAGAAAAAAGCCTGAACCTTGCCTAATAAGGGAATGCCACATGCCATTTGTGGTTTCGAATTGCTTGGCACGCTGGGATCAGGAGAGGTTCGTGGCAGCCTCTGCTTCCCTCCGGTGCGAGGCCCTGCAGGAACAATGAAAAAGTGGCTCGGGTGCGCCTCTGGGGATTACAGATGAACAAGGCACATGTTCTGCCGGTGGAAGCCCACATTTTCCTGATTAACCACACTCGGCTCCCAGCCCTCCTTCACGCTGCTGCCCGCAGGCCTCTGGCTTTGTAGGCTGCAGCAGTCAGGGTTCTCAGGTTGCTTTGCAGGCAGGTTTCTCTCCCCTCGGAGGTGCAGGCTTCTGGAGTGCAGAGCCCTGCCGGGACGCCCTTTGTTTCAGCCTGCTACGCTTATCAGGGCGTAATCCACCCAGCGGTTACGCAAGAAATGCCAGATGACAGACTGGGGCCGGGCATTTTACAGATCAGTAGGCGATCATTTTATATTATTAGCCCCCAACTTATAAATTGGCAGGGCTTCCAAGTTGGTTTCAAAGAAGGCACTTACAGGAATGTATTTGCACACAGAAATGGTGGTATGCCTGCAGCTTGGGTTTCCAGGCCCTCTCCTATCTTGGAAGATTCTGCACATACATATGCTCCCTCTTATTGAGCCCTATCGCCTGTCTCAGACTCACATCGGCTGGGCTGTGGGCAGGCTAAGCTGTAATTCTTTGCATTTACTTTAATGAATCATTAGAGACCCAGCAACACTGACTTGAAGATCTATTAGTCATATTTTCCTATTTTATGACATTAGGTGTAGCATTAGGTAAGAATCTACACATTAAGTACTTGAAAAATAACATTAAGAAGTGATGTGTACTCATCATTAAAAAAATATGAATGTTTTTCTACCCCACCCCCTGGCCCCAAGTCCACGCTATTATATCGAAACTTTTAAAAACGTCCTCTCTCTCATAAGATGTGTGTACTTCTGGCTTGGCTTTTGCTTATTAAAGTATTTTTCAAGTTTGTAAATTTCAATTACCGTGTGGGCCACTCCAGGCTCTCCCAACCATTCACTCACCCACACCCACACTCCCATTCATATTCTGCCTATTTCCAGTAAAAGTCACAGCCTTCGAGACTACGTACATGCATGTGAAAGTGTGCACTCAGAAAAGGAATGACGTGAATAACAGCTGTCATTGTTCAAGTGCAAGGCAGGGCCTGCGGGGACCTTCTCCCCTGGGAATGAATAGCATCCAATCTGCAGAGAACAGCTTTCAGAGGCTCAGAGATGAAGAGGGTCAGGGGGCCTCCACGCCCAGCTTCCTCCCGAACCTGCACGGTGGCAACTCTGCAAGACTCTGTCCCCTGTCAAGCAGGCCAGGGTTGCTGAGCTCCAGAGCACACGCGCACACGTCAGCGCTGTCCTGCTCCCCTGTGAGCCCCACACCCGGGGAACCTGAAAACCCACACCTTGGCTCTCGCACTCCTCTGCTGCAGCACCTGGAAAGATAAGTCCCAGTGATCTTGCAGCAGGACAGGCAGGATGGCTTTTGTTGTCTCGAAGACTGGTAGAAAAGGGGGTTACTGTGGGGACAGCAGAGGGGCCAAGGCCAAATGAGAGGCAGACAGGAACCCCTCCCAACCCGAACATGCTAAGCACACGCATGAAATGAAACGTGCCTCTGCCTTTGCTCAGAGTTCACAGCTGCCTTTCTTACCCAAATCGGGGTTAATAGGGCATCACGGAGATGTCAGGTTAATGACCGTGAAGCGTGACAAGTACCAGGCCATTTGTATCAGTCCGGCTTTCAGCAAGAGTTATCATCAAGACAGAAGGAACTGTGGTCTCCTCCCCACATGGCCGCACTTCATCAGCACTCAGCACGGCTCCCTCTTGCCTGGGCTGCCCCTCTAATGAGACGTCGCGGGGGAGCGGAGAGTCTAGTCAGCAGCCCTGTTCTCAGATCCACTCTTAGAGAAAGGCTGACCTCTCCTGCGCCCCTTCACTCTCCTGCCACCGGCAGAGCCAGAACTGGGTGAACACAGCAATGCATGACCCTCGTTGCTCTTTCAGGATGTTGTTCTGCTTCCAGCGGCTCAAGAGCAGCTGCCTGCTTGAGGCACCTAGCGTCGGAGACCGCTCTGAAGGTACCTGGATTCCAACAGACACACTGAAAGTATGACTGGTTACTCTGTCTCTGCAAAATGCCAAGTGTGCAGAGGCTTGTGCTTAACAGGTAAGATCCAGTAGTTAGATCCCAGTGAGTTATTATTATCATTTTTAAAAGATTTATTTATTTATTTGAAAGTCAGAGTTATACACTGAAAGGAGAGGCAGAGAGAGAGAGAGAGAGAGAGAGAGAGAGAGAGAGAGAGAGAGTCTTCCATCCGCTGGTTCACTCTCCAATTGGCCGCAATGGCTGGAGCTACGCCAATCCGGAGCCAGGAGCCAGGAGCTTTTTCCAGGTCTCCCACATGGGTGCACGGGTCCAAGGACTTTGGTCATCTCCTTCCTACTGCTTTCCCAGGCCATAGCAGAGAGCTGGATTGGAAGTGGAGCAGCCAGGACTTGAACCAGCGCCCCTCTGGGATGCTTGCACTGTAGGTGTCGGCTCTACCTGCTATGCCACAGCACTGGCCCAAAGTTATTATTCTGACATAAGGACGGCAGACATGTAGTATTGTAGGTTGGCTTTCCCCTTCCTGTACTTAAGGCAGACATCACTAATGGATCACAGTTTCTTTTTCATTGCCTCAGATGTGAGTTAATGTGTTTTTTTCATAGCTGGCTCTAATCAATAGTCCAAGGCACACAGGCTGAAAAAGCTATTTCTATTCTAATTGATTTCAGATACTTTCTTTCCTTTATATAACTGTCAACTGTCTCAAGAATCATTAAGGATTTATTTTATTTATTTGAAAGAGTTAGAGAGGTAAAGACAGAGAGAGAGGTCTTCCATCTGCTGGTTCACTCCCGAAATGGCTGCAATGGCTGCAGCTGGCCCAGGCAGAAGCCAGGAACTTCTTCTGGGTTTCCCACAAGGTTGCAGGGGCCCAAGCACTTGGGCCATCCTCCACTGCTTTCCCAGGTGCATCAGCAGGGAGCTGGATAGGAAGTGGAGCAGCCAGGACTCGAACCAGCATCTGTATGGGTTGCTAGCATTAACCAACTGTGCCACAGTGCAGGCCCCTAAAGTATCATTATTTTGGTACATTCTCTATATTTTTCTTAGCTAATCCCTCCACTAACCTGAGCTACAAATGATATGAGCTATCATCCAATGCTAGACACTGTTAGAAACTATGTGCCAACTTTAGTCTCTATCTTTAGAAAAATCCCAAGGCAGGGAAGAGAAGCTGGAGTCGGATGCATTTACAGGTTCTAGCAAGCAACTCTCCCTAATGACTCGGGGGCTAAACCAGTGGCCTCCTGTTGCCTCCTTCAGCGTTGCCATCACATTCACTGCCCTGCACTACAATGGTTTCTTGATGCAGCCACCTTCTCTGCTCAACTCCAGGAAAGCAAGACCGGTGTCTCACTCAGCCATGGATGCCCAGCACTTGGGGCACCCTGCTGAGTACACAGTGGGTGCTCGGTAAATACGTTGTAAGAAGGTGGCTTTTGTTGTTACTGTTTTGTTGTTTTTCAAAATATTCTTGTTTTCAAACACTCTCTGAATTTCAGTTCATGTTCTACAGTAAACAGACGACCCGTGACAACCGCTACCAATGCAGGTGATTTACATCACGACACAAGGTGTGCTAGGCAGCTCAGCCCAAATACGAGGCAGGGGCCAGGGCAACCCCAGTGACCTGCACATGTCTGTTCTGGGCATGCAGGCATGCATTTCACCTCTGGGCCATGATCATGGCCATTCTCTGCCTTCACACTCGGATGAGATTTTTTTTTTTTTCGCTTTTCTCTGCCTCCCACACTGGGCTTTAGCTGTACTCCCGAGTCCGTTCCTAGCACTCAGTAAAGTGCTTGGTCCCTGGGGAATAAAGATCCTCTGACAGGGTGTGTGGTAAACAGAGCACTGGCCTTTCACGCCTGCTGGTAGTTTCTGTCTGGTGCTGCTGCTGTTTGTGATGGGGACAGTCTGCTCTGCAGGACAGCTGGGGAGCATTAAGTGTGACAACGCAGGCAAGCATGCTGCCAAGGTGCACGCAGGTGGGCCCCTCTCCGAGGATGCCACACAGGGCAGGTGCAGTGTGTCCCCATCTCTTTGTGCCTGCTGCTTCCTCTCCTCCAGTTCCCTCTGTGCATTTTACTCTCACATGCAATGCTCCCTGCAGGAGCACTGACACCTAATTTATTCTCAGCATTTCCTTTCCTCTACCTCTCCTCACCACCAACTGCAGGAATTCTGAGGATGGAGGCTAAGTTCTTTAAGATTTATTTATTTGAAAGGCAGAGTGACAGAGGAAGAGGGAGGGAAGGGGAGAGACTGAGAGAGGAGGATGGAGAGTAGAGGGAGGTGGTAGGGGAAGGTCTTCCATTCATTGGTTCACTTCCCCAAATGACCACAACAGCCAGGGCTAGGCCAGGCTGAAGCCAGGGGCTAGGAACTCCACCTGGGTCTCCCACAAGGGTGGGGGGAACTCAAGTACATGGCCCATCACCCACTGCGTCCCAGCACATTATCAGGAAGCTTGATCGAAAGTAGAGTAGCTAGGACTCAGACCGGCCCTCTGATGTGGGCTGCAGCAACCCAGCCGGGGTTTCACCCATGGTGCCACGATGCCCACTCCTGAGTCCGAGCCCTTAGCTAGGCCCCAGGGTCCCGTGTGTCTGACTCCTGATTATCTCTCCAGCCCCTGGCTGAGCCCGCCCCCTCCCACATGCTCAGCTCTGGTCACACCTGAACTCATCCTCCCCAGCTCCACCACAAACCTCACCTAGCTACCACCGAGGTCTCCAGTTGCCATCTGGACAGCTGCCCAAGCCAGACACCTGGAGTCACCCTGGAGCCCTGGCCCTCCCCACACAGCCTCTGCTTCTTCGCGTCCCATGTGCTCTGCCTCCCTGGTACAAGCATGTTTTATCCCATTGCTCCAGTCAAGCCGGGGGGCCCTGAGCCAGTTGGTGGATGGCGGCAGCAGCTTCCCGTCCAGTCTCCCCACCTTCCTGCTGCACCCCCTGCTCCCCCACAATCCACCCTTCACAGCCAGTGACCTTTCTGGAAGGACAACCGATGGTGCCTCTCCTGTTTAACCTCTCCCACAGCTGGGACTTCACTCCAACAGGAAGCCTTGTGATGTGCTCCTACAGCACCTGCCCGTCTCCCATTAGAGCCACGCGCATGCCTGCTGGGCTGCTCCAGCAGCAGCGCCCTCGGGAACACCCACCTTATTCTCTGAGCCCTGTGAGCCTCTCCACGATTCTCTGGGACAGGCACTTTGGCCTGCTACTCTACAGCTTCCTCCCCTTCTTCTCTTCCTCTTGGGACAAGGGTCAAGCTAGGTTTGTCTAGACCACAGGTGCGGCCCCAGTCCCTTTGTTAAGAAGGGTTTAGGGGAGGGCGAATGTCCTAGTTCTCTCCAGCGAAATGAGAAGTGCCTGCAGGTCTTTGAAAAGGTCCCTTCCTCCTCCTCCTCCTTTTTTTTTTTTTTTTTTTAAGATTTATTTATTTATTTGAAAGGCAGTTTCAGAGAGAGAAAGAGTGATATCGATCTTCTACCAGCTGGTTTATTCCCCCAATGGCTGCAACGGCTGGAGCTGCGCTGACCCAAAGCCAGGAGCCAGGAGCTGCTTTTAGGTCTTCCACATGGGTGTGGGGGCCAAGGACTTGGGCCATCTTCTGCTGCTTTCCCAGGCACATTAGCAGGAAGCTGGATTGGTGGAACAGCAGGAGCCCATATGCGGTGGCTTTACTTGCTATGCCACAGTGCCGGTGCCAGGTCTCTTCCTTCTTAAAGAGAGACAGATATCACAGGCCCTGGCACAGGCATGTGAGGGTGGGTGCCTGCAACCCTTCTGTAGCTAGGAGGAGATCTTGCTGAGTCAGGGATTGCCATCATGCACGGAAAGAATGTGACGTTGTTGTTGAACCGCTGAATTAGAAAGCTGGAGACAGACTGCACGGGAACATCCTTTCATGTGAGACGACAAGCCCCCTTCTGGATTAGGCCGTTCTGAACTGGGTTTTCTGTTACCTGGAGCTCACACGAGCAGAGACTCAGGCAGTGCCTATTTTGTCGTCGAGTGGCTTAGATCCAAGTCTTGCCTCTTGTAGATGGTGGGCTTGTTGAGGACAGGGCTTGCAACTGATATATGCTCCTATCTCCCTAAAGCTCACCCCGTGAAGGAAGAGCTACCACGGCCTTCTGGCCTCACACTGTCAGGTCCCTCAGCCCTGATTATGGGACTCCTTCAGCGGTTTCATTTGTTTCTTTCTTTTCAAAAGATGTTCAACATAGAAAGAAACATGAACAAAATAAAAAAGCTCTATTGTCCACTTTAGGAAGCAAAAGCCACCTTTCCACCCTTATGCAACTCATGGTGCTGGGCACCTATTTTGTGCAAAGTGGATACTCCAAATGTTTGCTAAGTGAATAATTTAATTTGCCTCTGATGAGTCAAGAGCACTTAAGAGTTTTATAATGCCCTAGGGTCATAACAACGAACAGCAATTATCAACACATTGTGCTAAATATATCCCGGTCCTAGAACATCACTAGTGGTAAGTTTTTGTTTGTTCATATTGATAACCACCAAGACACTAAAACTTTAAAAATAGAACAAGTAGAGTTTGGTGTTGCGCAGTGAGATGCAAACCAAGTCTGAGTAGCATAGGTACACTCTGGATGCACACTCAACACCCTCCGTTCATGCCGGGCCCTGGGCTACAACCACAAGTAAAGAGCTATCCACTGTTCGCCAGGGCTTAGAACCTGGGGGCTAGGGGAAGAAGGACACACAACTACGAGACACTATGCTCAATGCTGTGTGCAGGGAAGGCACAGGCTATAGCAGGGATGCCAAGGCCAGACTCGATGCAACAGGCACGCCTCCCAAAGGAGTATCTACTCTGCATCTGAACACAAAGGGAAGCTCACCAAAGAGGGACACGGACAGACTTAAAAAGGACGGACTCATGATCCGGCGTGTAGTTTAGAAAAAGCCCTCCTGGCTACATCACGGGGGAGACAGCAGGCTGAGGGCAGGGAGAGCGGGGAGGTGGGGAGGTAGGGAGGCGGGGAGGCGGGGAGGCGGCTGCCCCAGCAAGGAGGCAGAAGCCCCGCAGCTTCTCAGGCTCACAGCAGGCTGATGACATCCACAGGGCCCCCAGGAGCTGAGGGGAGTGGCTCTGGGCTCTGGGTGCAAGAGGAGGAGTAGGTTTGAGCTGGAGGCCACATGGCAGGACAGTAACTTGAAACTTATGTTTGACACACCTGGTTGGCACTGGAGGCCGGATCCTTGCAAAGCAGCAGAGTAGCACTTGCTGAAGGTGGTGTGAGTATGAGTATGTGTGTGGTATGCGTGCACATGTGAGATGCGAGCCTCTGCCTCCTCATTCACCCCCTCCCACAGTCAGAAGACCACACGGATGGCTCTGGTCCCAGCACGGCTACCATGTGTCCCAGCTCAAGTGGCCATGCCTCTGCGGTCCTTAGTCTTCCCGGGAACTAAGTCTCATGAAGAGGCCGGCCTCACAGTCACTCAGGTCAGTCAACCAGGCACTGCAGAGATCAGCTGCACTCCAAGATTACAGATGTGTGTTCTACCCCAGGTGCCCAGGTAGGGCCTGGGCAGTCCACAACCTGCAGTCACATGCATCAGCCACCGGACTACAGAAGGACTTTTCTAAGCAAGCCATTGGGAGAAAACAGGTTAGGCACCCTGCTCTGGATGGGAGACAATCCATGGGAGCCCAGAATCTCCTCTGGCCTGTCACTCACACGTGCACCAGCTCTCTGATGACAAGGCAAACGCTGACCCACTTCTGACTGCACATTAGGACGGCAAGCAAGCCCTGCATGGCTGCACAGTGGCAAGCAGGGCTGGGGGGCAATGCTATGGGAAACTTTCTACGCGGACACTCAACCCTCCTGCCTTGGGTGTACCTTGCTCGAAACTCCCCCTGTCTCCCTGGACCAGCATGGTCTGGTTACAGTGGGTGAAGGCCTGTATGGAGAGGGGCCAAGTTCAGCAGGACTCGCATTGCTCTCCCTGATGTACTGGTCCTCACAGCCCCTGAGAAGCAGCGCAGTGCTGTAGAGTTCTGAGAACGCTGGTGACGGCACAGTTCATTTACTTATCCAGAAAACACAGCAGTGGCCAGGTCACAGGGCCAAGGACGAAGTTTTAGTCTGGTTTCTTTGTGGCTTCCTACTGCAGTGACATTATTTAAAAACCTAGCACTGCAGGGCCAGCACTGTGGCGTAGCAGGTAAAGCTGTTGCCCGTGGTGCCAGCATCCCATATGGGCGCCAGTTCGGGACCCGGCTGCTCTCTGCTATGGCCCAAGTCCTTGGGCCCCTGCACCCATGTGGGAGACCTGCAAGAAGCTTCTGGCTCCTGGCTTTGGATCATCGAAGAAGACCTCTCTCTCTCTCCTCCCCTTTTTTCTGTAACTCTGCCTTTCAAATAAATAAAATCAATCTTTTAAAAAGAAAACCCTGGAAGCAGCCCTCAGAGCTGCTAACTCTGCACGAAGTGCTCCCTGCAGCACAGCAAAGAGGCTGGGCACATTCCATGAACTGTGCTGCACAAACAAGAGCCCTGGGAGGTTCCACTATGTCTGAGCTCCTAGCTTGGATGGGCAGAGCTGTGGGCTCCGACTCATACTTGGCTCTAAAGCCCATGCAAACCCTGGGGCAACTCCCTGTCTCTCCAAGGAGATCCTGGTAGCACACCCAGAGGTAACCGGTTTCCAGCTATGAGATCACTCCTGCCACTCTCAGTAGAGCACTCAGTTCAAAGCTTTAGTTGCTTTTGCTCATATTTGATCAACCGCGACACCTAGTGGCCAGTCCAGCACAAACACGGGTCTCCTCAAAAGGCTGGTGGGTGGGTCCCTTATCTAGAGCAGGCGCTATGCTCAACAAAAGGTGGGACCTGATAAATTAGTTCAAGGTGAGGAAACTGAAATCGGGAAAAAGGCAATTCATCTAAAGTCAATGCCAACACGCTCCTGTGAGTCAGAGCACACGTTCTGATTCCAAGGTGCCTAAAGTCTATCTTCAGTAAGATACTTCCTTCAGTCAATCAACAAACCCTAATGGAGCACCAACTATGTCAGGTGATGCACCAGATCATGAGTATGTGATAATAAGCATGGAGGAAAAGCCTCTAACTTCACGGTCAAATAAGAAGGAAGAGAACAGGGAATCAAGGACACGGAGAAGGAACACATAGTAAAGATTTACTATGCAGCCAGAGAGGTGCCATGCCCAGAGCTGGACACACACCAACTCCCCCAATCCTCAAAACAACTCCACAGCAGGGGCACAGCGAATTACTCTTGCTTTAAAAATGAAGGGGAGAGTGTTGAAGTTACAAGTAATAAACTTAGGATTCTTATGCCTTTCTAGGTCTAAGGTTATGGAAATAAAGTTGTTGCTGGGCCGGCGCCGTGGCTTAATAGGCTAATCCTCCGCCTGTGGCACCGGCACACCAGGTTCTAGTCCCGGTTGGGGCGCCGGATTCTGTCCCGGTTGCCCCTTTCCAGTCCAGCTCTCTGCTGTGGCCCGGGAGTGCAGTGGAGGATGGCCCAAGTGCTTGGGTCCTGCACCCACATGGGAGACCAGGAGAAGCACCTGGCTCCTGGCTTCGGATCAGCGCAGTGCGCCAGCCGCAACGTGCTGACCACAGCGGCCACTGGAGAGTGAACCAACAGTAAAGGAAGACCTTTCTCTCTGTCTACTCTTACCTGTCCAAAAAAAAAAAAAAAAAAAATGTTGTTGGATCAGACATCAGACACTAAGAGATTTCTTTATGTATATATATATATGTTTATTTGAAAGAAGAGTTACAGAGAGGCAAAGGCAGAGAGAGAAGTCTTCCATCTATTGATTCACTCTCTAAATGGCTGCAATGGCCTGGAGCTGGGCTGATCTGAAGCTAGGAGCCTCTTCTCGGTCTCTCAGAGGGGTACAGGGGCCCAAGGACTTGAGCAATCTTCTGCTACTTGCCCAGGCATATTAGTAGGGAGCTGGATCAGAAGTGGAGTGGCTGGAACAAGAACCAGCACCCACGTGGGATGAGGGCACTACAGACGGCAGCTTAATCCACTTTGCCACAGGGCCGGCCCCACTAAGAGATTTCTAAGGCCTCTTTCCAGCTCCGTTTCTCTTTACTCTAGGATTTCTGGGGTAGGCCCTGGACTGGAAATCAGGTCTCCAGATCAAAAATGGGGTGCTCTCTTCACTGTGTTACTCAGTATTTGTTCCTAACAACCAGTGTGCCTGGAACGTTATCCTCCTAACAGCCCATGAGATGTCTTTAAAATGGAAATCAGACCTGAATAAAAACTTGTAATTTTTTTTTAAATAAAAAGATCAATGTAGAGGATTCCAACCCAAGCCAGATGTACAATTCTTAACGACTGCTGTGCTTCTGTCTGATCTAGTTACACGATAGATTAATTTAAAACCTGGTGCATCAGTGTCTTCAGGCTCTGATAATGGGAACAGATCCTGGGTCCAGACAAAGGCTCGTGGATGAGTTGCCGTGCAGGGAAATTGGGCACACGGTGCCCAGCAGCAACACGGCTTTGGGGGAACTGGGGGGTCTCTGAAGATATCTACAGAGCCTGCAAAGCCAAGGGCAGGCAACTTGGCCCCTCAGTTTTGCTCATGACTCCAAATGAATGAAGCCCACTCCGCAGTCCACCTGAACACATCCAGGATCAGCAAACTCCAATGGGGTGCAGCCTGCCACTAAGTCCTCCCAGAAGCTGTCCAGACAGCATCTGCCTTCTGTGGTGCAGGCAGTAAGGCAACCCTCTGCCCTGATGCCAACCGTGGGACCACAGAGGGCGCCTCCTGCTCCCCGCAGCCCGGCCTCTCCCTTCCCTGCCTGGGAGGGCAGGACCTGGGTGCTCCGAAACTCTCGCCTTTGGGCCAGGGTCTCCACAATGCTTCTTGGGTGGGCCAACGTGAGAACATACACTGGATATGCTGGAATGGTCAGCCTGTGACGCCCGGCTGCCCTTCTCTAAGTGGTAAGATCTAGCCTAGGCTAGAGCTCAGTGAACCTCCTTTCAAGTCGATCCACGGTGGGAACTGCTACGGTCACGGCGCCCAGCACAGCACCGTCCTCATGCAGTTGATCATGTGCCTGCCCCTGGGCTGTGAACAACTTCAGAAGACAGACTGGGTGCCCAGGCTCACCCCTCCTTGTGCACACGGACGCTCGTGCAGAGTCTGCATGGGACGCCCGAAGGTAACAGAAAACACAGCAAAGAATCCAAGGCTTAAGAGGTTCTACTGGGGCCAGCGCTGTGGCACAGCGGGTTAATGCCCTGGCCTGAAGCACAAGCATCCCATATGGGCACCAGTTCTAGTCCCAGCTGCTCCTCTTCCCATCCAGCTCTCTGCTATGGCCTGGGAGAGCAGTGCAAGATGGCCCAAGTGCTTGGGCCCCTGTACCCATGTGGGAGACCCGGAGGAAGCTCCTGGCTCCTGGCTCCTGGCTTCGGATGGGTGCAGCTCTGGCCATTGCGGCCAATTGGGGAGTGAACCATGGGATGGAAGATCTCTCTCTCTCTCTCTCTCTCTCTGCCTTTCCTCTCTCTGTGTAACTCTGGCTTTCAAATAAATAAATAAATTTTAAAAAAAAGAGGTCCTATCTTTAAACTCCTGCCCAATATATAACTTCCCTCAAAATACTGCTACAGAAAAACAAAAGTTAAGAAAAAACCACAGATACATGTATGTGGCAACACTTCCGTTAGGCGCCCTACGCAATGGTAAAGACACCAGAATAGGATTCCTGAAGATCTTTGAAGTTAGCCTTTATCTTCAGAAAATATTTATTTATTTGAAAGGCAGTGATGGGGGTGAGGGTAGGGGCAGAGAGAGATCTTCCAACCCCTGGGACCTCCAGGCTGAACCCAGGAGCCAGGAAACCTTAACTGGGTCTCCTCCCTGGTGGCAGGAACGCGAGTTCTTGGGCCTCTGCTTTCCAGGCGCATCAGCAAGAAGCAGAATTGGAAGCACGGACAGACTTTGACTCTAGGCTCTCTGAAACAGGATGCGGGCATCCCAAGCAGTGGCTTCACTTGCTGTGCCACAACGACTACACCACCTTTATAGCTTGAAAAAATTTTTCAATACATACCATTTTGAGAAAAATGTCTAAACTACAGTAAAGTGGCTAATAGACAATAAAATTAACATGTTGCTTTATTTCCTTCTAATTTTTTCTTTATGAGTTTTAAGGTTGGGGAAATCATTCTACAATTCTATATTCTGTTCCTTTTCAGCAAAAGCATTTCTCTATGTGATTAGCAACTCTTAACAAGCGTTAAATTTTTAAAAAATTTTATTTTGACAAAATTTCAAACTTAGAGAATAATTATAAGAATAGCACACAGAGAACTATGTAATATTGCTCATCCAGATTTGGATTCCTCAAGTGTCAACATTTTGCTATATTCACTTTAACACCTGCCCCCCAGTTGAGAGAGTAGCGAGAAGGACAAAGAGAAAGGAAGACGGAAGAGAAGGAGAACGAGACAGACATGTCTGTTTTACTCCCAAATACTTCAGTGTGCATTTCCTACAAATAAGGATTTCTTAGGGCTGGCGCTGTGGCATAGCAGGTAAAGCTGCCATCTGCAGTGCCAGCATCCCATATGGGTGCTGGTTCAAGTCCCGGCTGCTCTACTTCTGATCTAGCTCTCTGCTATGGCCTGGGAAAGCAGTGGAAGATGGTCCAGGTCCTTGGGCCCCTGTATCTGTGTGGGAGACCCAGAGGAAGCTCCTGGCTCCTGGCTTTGGATCAGCACAGCTCCAGGCGTTGTGGTGAATTGGGGAGTAAGCCAGCAAATGGAAGACCTCTCTTTCTCTCTCTGCTTCTCCTTCTGTCTGTGTGTAACTTTTTCAAATAAAATAAATCATTAAAAAAAAAAAAAGGCGTTCTTTTTATAGAATCACGTCACTACTAGTAGTCAAATCAGGAAGCTACCTCTGATACACTACTATTATCTAAGCTAAAACCTTATTCAGATCCTACCAATAGTCCTTTACAGCAGAAGAGAATGCAAAATCATACACTTTGTTCAATGATCTTTTTTTAAGATTTATTTTTATTTATTTGAATGCAAGAGTTATGGAGAAGGAGGGAGGGAAGGAGAGAGAGACACACAGAGACGAGGGAGGGAAGGAGAGAGTCAGAGAGACAGAGACAGAGAGAGAGGTCTCCCATCTGCTGGTCATGCCCCAAATGGTCTAAATAGATGGCTGGTCCATGCCAAAGCCAGGAGCTTCTTCTGGGTCTCCCAGGGATCCAATCACTCGGGCCAACCTCCGTGGCTTTCCCAGGCATGTTAGCAGGGAGCTAGATCAGAAGCAGAGCAGCCAGGACTCAAACTGGCACCCATATGGGATGCCGGTGTCACAGACAGCACCTTTATCCACTACACCACAGCGCTGGCCGCAGCTCCGTCTCTTTAATTCTTTAATCTGGAACACGTTGAGTCTTCCTCTGATCTCTCCAAAGAGCAAAGGCCCCTTATTTTGCGTACTGCCCTCTGTTCTTGTTTGTTGGACGCTCCTGCCCGATTAGGAGCGAGGCACGCACCACTTATGATGATGGCAGTGGGATTCGCTGGCCCCAAGTGTTTCCTCTGCACAATTTTGGGTTGCTGGATAATTTTGCTCTAGTTCTAAAATAATTCCATCCTATCCACTGTCTACAGGCTTTTCTTCATTAGTTTCTATAATAATCTATGTGTTTAAAAGAATGAGTATTTTAAAGCTGTGGTGTTCCATGAACCACCTTTCCTAACAGCTCTGTCAATGTGCAGTGCAATAAGGGTAAATGTGGCTCCGCTGCCAGCAGGCTAACTAGCCTTGCACCTGACCTGCTGTGTTTTAATTCAGAAAGACCAAACACAGTACTGCATTGTTGTTTTAATAGCCTTGACCTTCAAGTATGGCTACAAAGGACCTTGTTCCCCTGATGACCCTGAATGCACTCGTTTGTTCACACATTCTTTCAGTAAATATTCATTTTGGGGCCAGGCATCTAGGTGTGAGATACAAATCTCAAGAAGAGAAATGAGCAAGATACCATGGATCGTGGTAAGGACCGCGAAGCACACAGGTTGGGGCGATCATGTGTCACTGGAGGGAGTGCCCAGGCATGCAGGGAAGAGCCCAGCACTTGGCAAAGACGCATGAGCCTGCACCACTGCAGCTGGGGGCATGGGGAAGCCAACAGGGCCCCTGCCGCCCCTCGGGTCAGTTCTAGCTCGTGGTACTGACGATGGAAACCCATCTACATGACTGCAAAACACGGCCCTGACTGCAACTGCACACCCCGTTCTAACACAGCTCAAACACCCATTTCCAAGTCTGTCCTTCTCCCTCTCCATCCTGCTCCACTGAGTCGCAACTGCAGCCCTTCACTATTTGTGAATAACGCAGGCTGGAGAACATTCTGAAATTAGAGGGTGCTTACTTCCCATTCCTACTGGCTCGGCCTTGCTCTGATGTGGCATCAGGGGACCACCCACGAATCAGGTTATCTCCTGAACTATAAGTGTAAGGTCACTTCCCACAGTGGGAAGGGACAGAGATGCCCGAGTGGAGAGAATGGTACTAACAGCTGTGTGTGCTACATCTATGTTTCCAAGTGTTGTGTGTGCTGATGTCTATATTTATGTGTAGGAGCCAGCGCTGTGGCGTAGCAGGTAAAGCCGCGGCCTGCAGTGCCAGCATCCCATATGAGTCCTGGCTGCTTCACTTCCAATCCAGCTCTCTGCTATGGCCTGGGAAAGCAGAAGAAGATGGCCCAAGTCCTTGGGCCCCTGCACTCACGTGGAAGACCCAGAAGAAGCTCCTGGCTTCAGATGGGCACAGCTCCGACAATTGCGGCTCCGACTGTGGAGGCCATCTGGGGAGTGAACCAGAGGATGGAAGACCTCTCTCTCTCTTTGCCTCTCCTTTTCCCTCTGTGTAACTCTGAATTTCAAATAAATACCTAAATCTTTAAAATATATATCTGTTTATTTAGGTGTATGGTTTGTCTGCATGCATTTACGTGTGGTTGCATGTGTAAATGTGCATTATGTCATGTATGTGTTGATGTGTTTGTGTGCAATGTGAATATGAGTATGTGAGTTGGGTATGTATGTGTGTGCATGTGTTTATGTGGATAATGATGATGTGTGTGTATGGGTGTGTGTGTATTCTCTTCCAATAAAAGGGTGATAGCTGCAGCCACAGGCAAAGAGGCTGTCTTGACAAAGGCAGCTCCCCAGCTGGTCCTCTGCGTTCATCTGGTCTACCAGGAAACCCTGATTGTCAGGTTGAATCAATGGGCAGGAAATGAGATGACTCCCCCCAGGGACCCGACCCAGGAGGAATGGAACCCCTCCCCCACACAGAGCCTGTTTGGTATCTTGGGCAACTGATTACCTTACACTTGGGACAAAAAGCAAACAGACGGTACATGAAAAAGGAGTTTTCCTACATAAAAATCATGTGTGAGACAAAAAACTAGAAAAAAAATATGAATTATAAATATTAGAAGTCTTTCAAATACTGAAAAAAAATTCCACAATAACCTGTAAGATGTATGCACACATTTTTCCTTTTAACATTTCTCTTTTAAAGGAAAACAGACACAAGTTAAGCAATAGATCTGATGTGAAACAATCTCTTGCCAATGCCATGCCCTCAAATACTGAAACACATAACTCCGTGTTTCTGAGAGCAGAGAACGGAAACTACCAGTGAAGCGATTACCAACAGGAGCACTGGGACTGCGCGCTCTACGTGGAGGAGGGCTCTGGGCCGCGGAGATGACAAACATGCTTGTCCAGAGACGTGACCACCACACGAAGACTCTATTAGACAGGACACAACAGAAGCTAAGCCATTAGGCAGCTCTAGTCATTAAAAGGGCTTGAATAATTAATAAAGGATTAATAAAGCTGTCAGGATCTGCGCATATTTGAATAGAAAATGAAACATGAGAAAGCTGCTCTTCCTCCACCAGCACCCTTCTGAGTGTGTCTTGCATCTTCTTTTTTTTTTTTTTTTGACAGGCAGAGTGGACAGTGAGAGAGAGAGACAGAGAGAAAGGTCTTCCTTTGCCGTTGGTTCACCCTCCAATGGCCGCCTCGGCCGGTGCGCTGCGGCCGGCGCACCGCGCTGATCCGATGGCAGGAGCCAGGTACTTATCCTGGTCTCCCGTGGGGTGCAGGGCCCAATTACTTGGGCCATCCTCCACTGCACTCCCTGGCCACAGCAGAGAGCTGGCCTGGAAGAGGGGCAACCGGGACAGAATCCGGTGCCCCAACCGGGACTAGAACCTGGTGTGCCGGTGCCGCTAGGCGGAGGATTAGCCTAGTGAGCCGCGGCGCCGGCCTCTTGCATCTTCTTTCTAAACACACAGAAAGCCTGGGAAGTGCTGGGGGAACAACAGCCACCCAGTCAATCCACTTGCGCTTGAAAACTACTTTCTGGCCGTTATGAGCAGCAAGTGTCAATGAACTGAAGCAAATAATCTACACTGCAGAGCTCCATCAAAGACTTGCAGGTGGGCAACAAAGTCTAAGTTTGTAATTCAGGATCTCCAGCAGATACCCAGTTTGTGGTTGAAAATTCCCATTTTCTGCTTGGTTTTACGTCTCTGCTACAACTGCCAGGAGTCAAAGAAAGGTCAGGACTAGCAATGATTTGCCACAGCTAGCACTGCTGCTAGACACTTGGCAAAAATATCAGTTGTAGAATTAATAGTTGTGAGCCTTAAACCTGATGGCATTATAACCATTTTACCCTTATCACAGATAGCAGCATTCAACCCTAACTTCATAGCTATTGTCTCAAGGGAAATTCATTCTCTCTCTCTCTCTCTCTCTCTCTCTCTCTCTCTCTCTCTCTCTCCATTCTCCAAAGAAAACCCTCACAGACCAAGCCCCTTTCACCATCCCGATTCATCACATAGTGTCAATCAAACCAGATGACCACTCAGAACAAAGAGGACTCCTTGGCAGATCATTTTAAACAAATCTTTAGTTCTCCTCCAGGGGGCGACGTCTACCGCAGGCCAGGGAGAGGAAGTTTTCACATTCCTTGTCTCACAGGGCTAGAAAGACATTCCTGTACAAAGGGGCCTTTCCCTTCTGCTTGAGAAAAGTGACTTTAGACACCTGAACTTTCTCTGTAAGGTGTCAAGTAAGCATAAGGATTATTATTATCATCAGCCTACATGAGTTTCCATACAAAGTGGTCACTTGAAGTCTGTCAAAAAGATTTTTGAGCAGAATCATATCAAAAGTTTATTTTCTTACAGGGTTAACACAGGGGACTTCTGATTGATTGATGTGAATTTTGGTTCATTTTAAAAATTGTCCCTTTGGGGGCTGGTGCTGTGGCATAGCAGGTAAAGCCACCACCTGCAGTGTTGGAATCCCATATGGGTGCTGGTTCAAGTCCCAGCTGTTTCACTTCCAATCCAACTCTCTGCTATGGCCTGGGAAAGCAGTAGAAGATGGCCCAAGCCCTTAGGCCCCTGCACCCAAGTCCTAGTAGAAGCTCCTGGCTCCTGCCTTGAGATCAGCCCAGCTCCGACCGCTGCTGCCATTTAGGGAGTGAACCAGTGGATGGAAGACCTCTGTCTCTCTCCGCCTCTGCCTCTCTCCGCCTCTGCCTCTCTGTAACTCTGCCTTTCCAATAAATAAATAAATAAATCTTTAAAAAAAAATTGTCCCTTTTAGTTCCATTCTTGTCTGGGCATCCCTGCAGCACTGTTTAATAATCCCAAGCACTTTTTCCTTTGTGACTTCTGAACCTTTATGACCTATTCTCTGAATCATAATCCTTGTAAATACCAATAAGTGCTAACTCCTGCTTATTCAAACAGACAAAAAACAGAGAGGCCTTTCCCTCCTCTTATTTCTTCTGAACATATTCCACCCTGACTGTTAGCAAAGTACTCTGGCCCCGTCCTAAGAGGGAAGGGTGCGCTGAGAGCTGACGGTGAGCAGCGGTACTTTGTCAGCACGATCCGCAGGCTGGCCGGCGGCTGGCCCCCAAACCTGCGGTTCTGCCAAAGCTGACGCCGTCACAGGACTCTCCGCCGTGTCTGTTTGAGCCCGGTGATGCCTCACACTGGGTGCCCGCGCGCCCTGCCTCCCCGGAGGTCTGGGAGTACCTGCCCTGCCTCCCTGTGCCAACGCTGGGGCGGAAGGTGTCTGGGGGCCAGGCAGGAGTCCAGACTGAAGCTCCTCACTTGGCCTTCCCTCACTTACAGGGTAGGAGTCCCACCAGGAAGTCAAGTGCAGCTGCAGAAGGGACACACACACATACAGGGGCAAGGTCTGCTTCTGAAGGAAAAGCAAATGTAAAAAAAAAAAAAAAAAGTTTAATTTTTATTTGGGAAGCACAGCGAGCAAGCGAGTTGCATGCACGAGAGACAGTGTGCGCATGAGAACATTCTCCTCGACTGGTCCACTCCCCAAATGCCTGCAGTGGCTAGGATTGGAGTCAGGAACTAGAAATCCAAGCCAGGGCTGAGGCTGCTTCCCAGGGTCTACACTGGTGGGAAACTGGAGTCAGGAGCCAGGGCGAGGAATCGCACCCAGGCACTCCAGTGTGGGACATGGTGATCTTAAATGCTAGGCTAAATGCCTACTCTGGACAAAACAAATCTGCATTTCAGCATCTTGGTGCCCACCCAACAGGGCAAAGGGAGAGGCCTGGAGGGTGTGCCAGGCAAGTCTCCCTCGCCCAGGGACAGAGCCAGGTCTTGTTGCATCTGAGCCTTACACAATTTCCGCACTCTCTTTAGAAGAAATAACACAACATTGGGAATTAGCAGGCGTCACTGGCTGTGAAAGCCCCTGCACCTTAAGCTTTGCAAGCATCATTAACCCCTGGCAGGCTCTGGCAAGGGAAGTGTTGGCAAGGGGCTCCTAGCAGCCCTGCCCACAAATGGCAACTGCGGCTTCCCCTGTGGCTCAGCCCCTGCCTCAGGGAGCGAGCTGGGGGAAGGAGACTGCAAGGGGGTGGGGTGGCCTGAGGGCTCCCACTCCCTCCAGCACCCCCCCCCCCAGCAGACACCCATTAAACACACAGCAACAGCCAGCTGAGGCTGCCCCACTGCTTCACCATTTTCTGAAGCCTCCCCTGGAGCCTGCGTGGCTTCCCTCTTTCGGGCTGACTAGCCACGTTTCAAGGTCACGCAAAGGAAGGTGCCTGTTGAGGAGGTTAAGCCAGACCCAACAAGCCAGTGGGCGTCCTGCTCCCCGGGGTCGCCCAGGCATGGGCTGCAGAGATATGAAAAATCAGCCCAATCAACCGCGGCGCTGTTCTCACTTGCCAGCACCAGCACGTGGGCAGGGAGACTCGGGCTGCTGGAGTGCCCACTGCTGGGAGACAGATCCTGGGGAGGAGCTGCTAAAGGAACACCTGCTCAGACCTCCGACTGGCTGAGCAGCCCCGGCTCTGGCCTGGGCCGGCTCTCTCACACCTGCCATACTAAGCCGTGGTCTCCCCTTGGTTCAGGCCCTGCTGCCTTCTCCTCCTTTTCCACCCATAGCAAAGTCACATCCCCGTGCCAGACTAACTCGGGCTGTACAACGGTGCCACATATGCCAGTCTATACTGAAACAGAGCAAAACAAACTGATCTGAATTTGAAGCATTTAGCTAAACACAGCCATGATTGCATATTTTCACAGTACTTGCAGAAATAATATATAAATCTCGCCTAATCTGGCGACATCTCTTACCCAAATCCTAACAATGAAATGAGGTGAGGGTTGACACAACGCACCACAGTTCAGTGATTGTAGCCTGTTTATGCACACACTATGGTTTGGTATTTAGAAGCACATCAATTACTAACCACTCTTGTGCTCTTGAACAAAACAGTAAGCACAAGTTCTCTCATATAAAAGTGTCCTCATGAAGTCATTTATCACAAAGACAAAAGTGTTCTGCAAGTTCTTATCCGTAAAATGGTGACAATGCTATGATGAGGGAAAAAAAAATGTGGCCACCATTATTTGAGTGCTTACTGTATACACCATGTGCTAAGAATTTGTATAGATTATTTCATTTAATCTCCTCAGTACTGCTGTGCAGCATAATCCCCATTTCACTGATGCAGGAATGGAGGTTTTAAGAGGGCAGTGACTTGCCCAAGGTCAAAGATATTTAGCAATGCACTTGAGGCTGGACAGGCCGAGTCTTATTTCTTAGCCCCTGTGCCTGTGGACTCTGCAACCAAAGACCACTTCATATTCCCCAAAGAACAAACCTGTGTACAAGGCAGTGGTTGTTAAAGAGCAGGTGGTTACACATGTTTTGATTTTGTCTCCAATTCCTATTTGACTTCAAGAAGACATTGTTGGAGGATTGGGCTTCCTTTTTCAAGGCTCTAAAAGTGTTTGAGAATCATCACTAGCAGATGCAGGTAATGGTTACCATTTACTAAGCCCACAGTGACAGACAAGTGAGGAAAGGTTGTAGTTCAGTAGCCAAGGAATGGTCTGAACTCAAGTCCACCTGCTTACACCAGGCCACCACCCAACACGGAAAAGGCCCACAAACAGGAAGCTTGTTCTAGCTAATAGCCTATTAGCTATTTCATCTATCTCTAGACCTTTGAACAGTCAAACAGAAAGCACTAGATTCTTACAGCCAAGGGGAGAGAAGTGAGCAGTCCTGGAGGAGTCTGAGTTCTGTTCTTGGACCCCGACATCACCTGTGTATGAGACTATGTGATGGTCTTGCAAGCGTAGGTACGGGCCACCCGGCCTCGGCGCGAGCAGACCTGGTGACCCAGGGGGCAAGCCAAGACATGGGGCGGAGAGGCACCCCCATCTCCGAGGCGCACCTGGCGCCAGAGGGGAAGGAGACAGCCCTGCCACCTGCTCTTGGCACTCGTCCCCAGTGGAGGGGCGGGACCGCGGCCAGGGCACCCACGCCATCTCAGAAAGGAGCCTTATCCTGCCACCTTTGCAACCAGCCAGCAGCAATAACAGAAGGACGTGAACCTGGCTCACATCCGGATACACAATGTTGAGTCTGGCCAAGAGAACAAGTCCATGACAGCACTATCTGAAATGCGCTGAATACATTCTTGGGCCGCTGTCCCCAAAGGGACTCCAAATTTAGCTCACACAAGCATCTTACTAGCATGCGTCACTTGCTCATTTGCGTCAGCTTCATCAAGGGTAGGGGGGCCTAAACTCAGAGAGTGACCTAATTGTTTCAGGGCCCAACACCACAGAGGCGCAACTTGCCCATGACGAAGGAGGGTGCTTGGCAGGGAGCTCATTTCACAGTGCTGGGGCTGCAGCAGGCAGAAAAATCTGCTGACTCCACAGGCTCTATCAGCATTCAGGAAAACCTGCACAACAGGTGTGCAAGGGAGGGGCTTCGGGGGGAGAAGGGCACACTCTGCCCGGTGTGATTCTGCGGTGGTCATTAACTCTGCATGGAGCCCTGATCAAAATGCCCCCATGAAGATAGCAAATCGGCTCTCGGATCAACAGGAACTATGCTGGGGTCATGAGCGTGAAAAATGCTGACTCAGCACAATTTCCAAAACGCATCCCAGCTCCCTGTGGGGTCACGGCCAGTGTACCTCGCTAGGCATGTAGAGACGTAAGTCAAAGGCTGTCCTGTGGTCTGAGAGAACAGAGTGTCAGCCTCACCTGGGACGCCCTGCCGCCGGGGCCCAGTTTCTCAGATCAGGCTTCAACACATGGTCAAACACACGTGCACACATATACACATACACATGCACACTTCTGACCCCAGTAAAGAGAACATTTCAGGGTTACAGGGCACTCAGCTCTGCTTGCTAGGAGCAGTATCTTTCCAACAACTCCAAGTTATCTGAAAATCTCAATGGAATGATTTGGGGGGAGGGAGAGAGGCGGCGGGGGAGCTCTCCACGCTGGACAGGTTTCCAGCACAGGCTGAAGGGCCACTCTCAGCAGAGTTGGAGAGCAGTTCCTTGCACCGGGCTGGGGGTTCAGAGCCGATGTCACAGACACTGAAGTGGAAGTTTCCACTGCTGCAGCCAGATGTAACAGATGGGAAATCCCAAAGCAAGGGCCAGACCCCTCCGTGGACATTTCTGACTTCAGCCTCGCTGGATGTATGACCACAGGGGCATACAAACAGCTCAGGACGTTGGGAAGAGACGGACAGTGCAGCAGGAGGACTCCTCAGCTGCTCCTATCCCTGTCATCCATAAGGTGGCTGGGTGGAGACTAGGCTCCTCTCTGCTCAAGCCTCAACAAAAAGGGTTCCAAAGGCAGGATCCAGAGGGCCTGACACGCGTGTCCCTGAGTCCCGGGACCAGGATGCAACATGCGCCCGAAGAGCCAAACCGGGAGAGGGGCTAAGCTACATCAGGGAAGGCAGTGCTGGCCCTTGCCTCCAGGGTCACAGGAGTGTGGACTGGGACACCCGAAGGCCACCTTGGGTCTCCTGAGAGCAGGTGCAGTCCAAGAAGGGCTTGGGCTTAAGTGTGAGGGGCCCCAGCACAGTGTCTGAGTGGAGGCCACAGGGGCTGAGATGGCAGCAGCAGTGGCAGCAGCAGCAGCGAAAGAGGTGCTGCCCAGCAGGTAGGATTCCTGCAGAAAACCCTGGAAGCAGTCAGGTGACAAAAAAGACCCCTCTCTCCATCAGCCAGGCTCTGCGAGCTCAGGGCCAGGTGGGCCAGCTGTGGTCAGGCAAGAATCTGCTGCCCCTCTCCATCTCCACCTCCTGAAAAGACCTGAAGTGGAGAGAAGCTGGAGGGGGGTGAGCAGGTGGGGACTCTCCCCAGAGAGGGCATTTCCCATAGCCAACGTGAACCTGTGTGCGTGCGCATGGGCACCTGCATTGAGAGACAGAGGGACACTGCTACCAAGTGGCCTTAGGGCTTTGCATCACCTAATGGCAGCCAGAAAAGTCACGGTCCTGATCAACTTTTTTTGGGAAAGGAAAACTAGACCTCACCAACATGGAACGCATGGTGGCAGAAGGGATCCAAGCCATGTGCAGCGCACACGTTACAGCACACCTTTGCTGGGTGCCGACTGCAGGCCAGGCACCGCGCCAAGGACTCCACAGATGCTACTGACACGTTCCTCTGACAACGTCGTGGGGCAAGGACTGTCCCCTCTGACAGACAAGGAAACTGGCTCAGAGATGTCAGGAAGCTTGCCCAGGGCCACAGAGGCAGACAAGCAGAACAGCAGGGACCTGGACTCAAACCTCCAATCCGTCATCTAACCCTGGACTCCTACTGTCCCAGATGAGTGGCTTCCAGAAAACATCTGTGACTGCAGCAGGCCAGGGCTCAGGGTCCTGCCCATCCTTCCTCAGGGGTCCCCGGGCTTGACCACCAAGTGGGAGCTGAGAGCATGACACTGCAGGAGCCCAGTGGGATTCCAGGATCCCGTCACCTGCAGGTAGGAAGGTGGAGTGGGGAGAGGAAACACTCACAAGTCGGTTGCCTGTGTTCCCAGCTTGGTGGCTGGATCCAGCAGGTGGTACCACAGCAGATCTGAGGTACAGGGAATTACAGTCATGTGGATAAGTATATAGTTCAGATAATGCCTGTAAAGCACTTAGCACAGAGCCTGGCATTAGGGAAATGGCAACTATAACCGTGAACACTCTACCCATAAGCCTCCAAAGCTCAATATGTAATTTAAGCCAACATGCTCAGCCACTGTCGTCACCGTCTGTTCCATAGGAGTTGTGTTTATCACGGACACTCAACTTCACTGCGTGAGCCAAGACAAGACACAAACACGTAAGATGAAGAGCTGGGCAGACCTAAAGCATCTCGGGTGAGTCTGAAGCTTGGTTCTCCATCAGCAGGAGGGGCTACTGAGACCTCAGAAAAGGATGGCAAGCACGAGCCCTTTCTCCAGTGAAAAGGGGCACACGACCAATTTTGCGAGCAATTCTAGAAAGTTCTCGGATCCACGGAAGCCCGTTGGTTGTCTGCAGATTCAGGAACTTCCCCTAGAGACCCTGAGCATTCAGCACGAGGTCATCAGTGGGGCCGGCAGGCCGGGAGCTGCCGCAGCACCCGCAGTGGAGCCACCCCTCCCTGTCTTCTCCACACGCTGACTGCTGATAATCTGGGTTGTGACACCAAACTGGAGACGGGCAATCAAGGTCCCTGAAGCAGAGTCTAGTTTTTTTTTTTTTTTTCTTACTTTAAAGATGTATTTATTTATTTGAAAGGCAGAGTTACAGAGAGGCAGAGGCTGAAAGGCCAGAAGGGAGAGAGGGGGAGAGAGTAGGATAGAGGGGGAGATGGGGGAGACAGGGGAGACAGAGGGAAGAGAAGGAGAAGGGGAGAGAGAGAGAGAGGGAGGGAGGGAGGGAGGGAGGAAGGAGGGAGGAAGGGAGAAGTCTTCCATCTGTTGGCTCACTCCCCAAATGGCCGCAATGGCTGGAGCTGGGCCAATCCGAAATCAGGAGCTTCTTCTGGGTCTCCCACATGGGTGCAGGGCCCAAGGACTTAGGCCATCCTCTACTACTTTCCCAGGCCATAGAAGAGAGCTGGACTGGATGTGGAGCAGCCGGGACTAGATCCAGCACCCATATGGAATGCCAGTACTGCAGACGGCAGCTTTACCCACTATACCACAGTGCCAACCCCTGAACCTAGTTTTTAACCTTTCCACTTACATGGACTCCAAATTAAGAATTTCTAACCCATTGGACTCCAAACCCAGAAATGTTATCTGTTTGCCATTCGCTTTCCTTCCATCCTTCTGGTAACAAAAGCCCTCCTGTTCTCATAGGAATCCTAGTCCATCTAATTCTGGTGGGACTTTCTCTCATGGGACACACGAACAAGCTGTGGCCAAAGAGAAATGGCTTATGGTCTACTACCTACTTTTGGCTACCTTCTTGATTCAGGCAGGCAATCCAAATTAGGTCAACCAAAAGCCCTTCTCAGTACTACTACTAAAATCATGGCTAGAGGCACCTTGTTCATTGAAATCCATAGTTGTGAGAATGATGGAGACCTTCAGTGCTGATGCTACCATGGAGAGAAAGAGCAAAGCTAAGAATGAAGCCAACAGTTAAGCCGAGCCAAGACACAGAGAGAGCAAGCAAGCATGAAAGAGAATGGCCTGGTGACACCTTCTGAACCCCTGGATACAGCTATGCCTGAAGCCTGCACAACTTAAGGATCCCAGTCATGTTAGACAAGAATCCAGCTTATATGAGATTTCTGATGCTTGCAACCGAGATAATTCTAGCTAATAAACTTGATTCAAAGGAAATTCTCCGGGACCAGAGCCATGGTGCAGTAGGTTAATTCTCTGCCTGCAGCGCTGGCATCCCATATGGGTGCCGGTTCTAGTCCCGGCTGTTCCTCTTCCAATCCAGCTCTCTGCTGTGGCCTGGGAAAGCAGTGGAAAATGGCCCAAGTGCTTGGGCCCCTGCACCCACGTGGGAGATCGGGAAGAAGCTCCTGGCTCCTGGTTTCAGATCAGTGCAGCTCCAGCCATTGCAGCCATTTGGGGAGTGAACCAACGGAAGGAAGATCTTTCTGTATGTCTCTTCCTCTCACTGTCTGTAACTCTACCTCACAAATAAAACACACACACACACACACACACACACACACAAAGGAAATTCTTCTTCATGGGTTGTCCTTGTGGAATTCTAGGAGTTTCTTTCTGAAAATAATCCTAACAATTAGAAATTTTTTCTTCCTGGAGCCAGCATTGTGCTACCTGCTCCTATATGGGTGCTTTTTTTGTGTCCCAGCTGCTCCACTTATGATCCAGCTCCATGACAATGGCCTGGGAAAGCAGCAGAAGATGGCCCTGGTGCTTGAGCCCCTGCACCCATGTGGGAGACCCAAAAGAAAGTACAGGTTCCTGACTTCAGCTTGACTCAATCCTGGCCATTGTAGCCAACTGGCCAGTGAACCAATGGATGGAAGATCTCTCTCTCTCTCTCTCTTTCTGTAGCTTTCAGATAAATGAATCTTTAAAAAAAAGTTTTTTTTTTCTTCCTATGACACTCCTGCAAAAAATCAGGGCTTAATATTATGCCCCTTCTACCTTCTGCATCAACCGGACAGCCAGTCAGGGCTGCCACCAAAACTCCTGTAATAAATATTAAAGTTGCTGACCAGGAGGCGGAAGATAGTCTGTTATTATCAAAGACATACTGTGCGGCAAGTCCCATGAGCCTCTGAAACTGCCCCGAGAGGTACTGAACATTGCACGGTCAGAGGAGCCCTGGAGCCCTGGGCTTGCACAGGAGGGCTACACAGGGTGCACAGGAGGAGGGGCTCACAGGTCAAAGTAGACAGGGTCAGCGTTCATGTGTGTGTGTGCAAAGCCACTTCCACAGGTTGCTGTGGTTCAGAATGGCAGGGACTAAGAAAAACGAAGTTCATCGGGTACAGTCAGCAAGTTGTTTGTTATTCTTTCAGAGCAAGGGTGGAGAGTTGACTTCAACTCATGTGCCAAGTACGGTCCACGGCCAGATGCCAAGGTTCAGCATGAAGACAGCCCTGACAATCTGCCAAGTCCACCACGAAGCGGGCAGGGAAGGGGGAATGTGAATTATGTATTTGTTATTCCAGTTGGGACTCTTCGATTTTACCCTCGGATGAAGCAGGGCCGAGAGACAAATGCACAGCTGGACTGCACTGAGGTGTGTTACCCCTTTGCCTACATCGAGGGGGAGCCCAGCTACTCCCTGACTACAGGGATGGTGCCTGCTGCGCTGTCTGCTCTCTTCTCCATGAGCACCCTGAAGACGTCTCCCTCCATCTTCTTCTGAGTATCCAGGGTGTTTTATCTTCAGCCGCCGTGCGCTGTGACCGAGAGGGTTATGAGGCGAGACTGCTGGACTTGCTAGCAAATGACAGGCTCTCACCCATGCACAGGGGTCTCCTCCTCCCTCTGATGTCATCCTACGTGTTCATCCCCACCGCCTTCCTCCCTCCATTTTCTGAATCTCATTGGAAAATGTTCAGTTCAGGAGCCTCTGAAGAAGGCAGGCACAGGCCGGCGCCGCGGCTCACTAGGCTAATCCTCCGCCTTGCGGCACCAGCACACCGGGTTCTAGTCCTGGTCGGGGCACTGGATTCTGTCCCGGTTGCCCCTCTTCCAGGCCAGCTCTCTGCTGTGGCTAGGGAGTGCAGTGGAGGATGGCCCAAGTGCTTGGGCCCTGCACCCCATGGGAGAGCAGGAGAAGCACCTGGCTCCTGCCTTCAGATCAGCGCAGTACGCCGGCCGCAGCGCGCCAGCCGTGGCGGCCATTGGAGGGTGAACCAACGGCAAAGGAAGACCTTTCTCTCTGTCTCTCTCTCTCTCTCTCACTGTCCACTCTGCCTGAGAAAGACAGAAAGACAGAAAGACAGAAAGAGAGAGAAAAAAAAAAAAAAAAAAAGAAGGCAGGCACAAAGACCGGATCGCAGCAATGAAAACAGTGGAAACCAAACCCTCCTAAGATGGCGAGCGGAAGCCAGTTTTACAAACGCTGCCTTCTGGGACAGTCATTGTGAGAAAGCT